>NC_090732.1:164586269-164721093 GCF_036898095.1 Palaemon carinicauda | reverse complement strand
AGAGAGAGAGAGAGAGAGAGAGAGAGAGAGAGAGAGAGAGAGAGAGAGTTTCACAACTGAGTCTTTTGCATGAACAACTGAAAGAAGAGAGAGAGAGAGAGAGAGAGAGAGAGAGAGAGAGAGAGAGAGAAGGAGAGGAGTTTCACAACTGAGTCTTTTGCATGTACAACTCTGAGAGAGAGAGAGAGAGAGAGAGAGAGAGAGAGAGAGAGAGAGAGAGAGAGAGAGAGAGAGAGAGAGAGAGAGAGAGAGAGAGTTTCACAACTGAGTCTTTTGCATGTACAACTGTGAGAGAGAGAGTTTCACAACTGAGTTTTTTTGCATGTACAACTCTGAGAGAGAGAGAGAGAGAGAAGAGAGAGAGAGAGAGAGAGAGAGGAGAGAGAGAGAGAGAGAGAGAGAGAGTGTGTGTTTCACAACTGAGTCTTGCATGTTCAACTGAGAGAGAGAGAGAGAGAGAGAGAGAGAGAGAGAGAGAGAGAGAGAGAGAGAGTTTCACAACAGAGTCTTTTGCATGTACAACTGAGAGAGAGAGAGAGAGAGAGAGAGAGAGAGAGAGAGAGAGAGAGAGAGAGTTTCACAACAGAGTCTTTTTGCATGTAACAACTGAGAGAGAGAGAGAGAGAGAGAGAGAGAGAGAGAGAGAAGAGAGAGTTTCACAACTGAGTCTTTTGCATGTACAACAGAGAGAGAGAGAGAGAGGAGAGAGAGAGAGAGAGAGAGAGAGAGAGAGAGAGATGTGAGAGAGAGAGAGAGAGAGAGAGAGAGAGTTTCACAACTGAGTCTTTTGCATGTACAACTGAGAGAGAGAGAGAGAGAAGAGAGAGAGAGAGAGAGAGAGAGAGAGTTGAGTGAGTTTCACAACTGAGTCTTTTTGCATGTACAAACTGAGAGAGAGAGAGAGAGAGAGAAGAGAGAGAGAGAAGAGAGAGAGAGAGAGAGAGAGAAGAGAGAAGAGAGAGAGAGAGAGAACTTTAGTTGAGTCAGGCAGGACTAGGTGAGAGGGGAGAGAAAAAGGCAAACTTCAATAATGACAGATATTACATTTATTGATATGAAAAAATAGTCACACATTGCAAAACTTCTAGATTTTTACAAATTATATCTTTGTCTCTTAGCAGCAGTTCACATCAACTCCTGATTTCCTTATTATCCAAATAAGTTAGAAAAAGTTAGAAAAAGCTTCAATAAAAAATAACAAGATACTAAATTATACCGGTAAAGCAAGGATAAAGGAAAGTCCTGTTTCCTGAATGGTGTCATTAAAAAGATTTAATTTTGACGAATATACACAGTCAAGCAAGAACTATGAACTAGCTAGCATAGGCAAGTTGCAATAGCACTGGGCACTATCAAATTGTACGAGCTTTCTGCAACTAGCACACTCCTTTCCTAGAGGGACAGTAAGGAAAAATCAAATGGTTATTGAACAAAAGACATTTCCACTAAATAAGCAGAAAAACTAGCAATAGACCTGGTGAACTGGAAATCACATTTAAAAAGATAAAGACCAAACAATAAGACAACCATAATCATGCTTGACCAAGCTCAGAAAACAGTCCTAGACACTCAAGAGAGTCTAGAAGTGACCACAGAAAACTGTTGATCAATTAGCCTGCTACTATTCTATCATAACACTGGAAAGGCTCTATTAAAGCCAGTCAAGAAAAGATTGTATGCATTGTCAAATTGCAATACCAACGCTGAGTTGCATTTCGACTTATTGGGAATGATTAATGTTGCACTCCTTTTAGCCAAGATCTTATTAACATCCTAACAAAAGGATAAACAAAATTTACTCAGCTACACTGCAACACTTATTTCTAACCTCGAGAACAAAATTGAAGGTCTAAATATTAGGATATTTTTTATAAAATCCCATCTAACATAATTAGCCTTAATTAAGTGTCCAAACACCACAAGATATATGGAGGCAAACTACTGTTAAACTATTAAGCAAAGTTAACAAGAGGAGAGAAATAAAACAGAAGTAAATCTACAAAATTAAGTGCAGGCCAATGACTTAAATTTTCTTATAGCCCCCTATGAGTATTAAGAACCCCTAGAAAGTACACTACCAAGTGAATGCATACGTTAGATCCACTGACTCTTGTAACAAGTCTATTCATTGATGACAAATCAAAACAAGAACACCTTGCCTCACTGCAGGGAACACACCCGCTACAAGAACTTGAGTTGACTAGAAAAGTTAAGAACAAAGGTGGACCTACTGTATGTAAGCCATGAACTCCAGCAGAGGGGCTTTTAAAAGTAATCACTCGAACGATTTTCCCAACAGATGACTAATTCAAACTTAAAAACATCGCTTGTGTGCCAACTGGTTCTGGTATTGACCGAAGGACACAAAAGGATGATGTTTAGATGTTTACTAGATGTAGAATGGTCACAGGAATAAAATTCCCTAATGCTATTACAGTAGGAGAGGGCTTTTGGATAACCTCTGAAAAACACTTCTGCCAAACCGATTAAAGTGTAAGACGCTGCCAGTCATAAAATTTTTGAAAAATAAGAATTCAGTTCATCGAAGTGACAGGGTGGTTGACAAAGCATTCTCAGCAGCAATAGAAGCAGTTGCAAACTCTTACTAGGTGGTTGAAAAAATATGTCAGGGTAAGGGTTACACTTGTCAGTGGAATGATGTGTAACTGATGAAGCAGCTATGGAAAGATACAGCAGTTTAATCGTATGCGTTAAGACAGAGACGACTCACGCCAATTATGGAGCAAATACAATTGGCATTACAGGAATTCTGCAAATGAACAAATGAAAATGCAGGACCGATCAAAGTTGCAGCAATAAAAGCATGTCAAAGCAGCACCAAAAGCCTGAGTGACAAACCTAAGAAAAGGTACAGCATTAAAACAAATAGAGTACCAGCAGAGAGTTACCAGTCTTACGCTAGCAGAGGCACAGATGGTGGTACAAATACAAAGTGCAATAAAAAAGGGCTTTATATTATATTAATGTTCTTGAATCATACCTGACATCAATGCAGAAATATTTTCTTGGATTTGAGCCTTTTATTGAAGGTAACTTATGACAATACATAAGTGGTTATGGTTGCAATTCAATATAAAAAGGCACATTAGCCATTTATAAAATGAAGATGGTACAGGAAACAAGATTATTCGATGAAATGGTAAATAATAATCGAATTATATTACCACCTTATGGATGGTTTTAAGATGAAAGAACCACCATTACAAAATTAACTACTAAATGAATGGATGTGCAAGCACACCATAAATAAAAAAAATGACAAGTCATTCATGTTAGGAAAAAGTAGATTCTTTGATAATTCACACCTTTAGGTCATACTAAAAGTTGAAACAAAAGAGCCTTGCCTCATCACAGGGTACTGTACATATCACCTAATGAAAGTTAAGGTAAAATGTAATAAAGATACCTTTATGTAGGATTTGACTTCTAGCAGTGGCTTTTCCTTTTAAAGGAAATGACATGAATGTTTCATACAGATGACATTTTCAAAATTTAAACGTCACCTGCTTGCAAACTGGCTTTGATGTTGACTTATGAGAATGATGTTTATTAGATATGGAATAGTTAAACTAATAAAAATCCATACAAGGGAGTACAATACAGTACGAGGGGAGGGCTTCTGGATAACCTGACTGAGAAACAACTTCTACCCACATAACTTAAGCGTAAGATGCTGCCAGTAATACAAATCTTGGAAAAGAAGAATTCAGTCCATTGAAATGGTTGGCAAAGCATTCTCAGAAGCAATAAAAGCAGTGACATAGACAAACTTGGCGCAAGAAAAAGTTCGCACGGCAGAGGTTACATCTGTCTATGTAATAGAGTAATGTTGTTCAACTGAGAAGGCAGCCATGAAAAGACAAATCAGTAAAATCAGGGCAATCATGGAGAAGATATTATTGGTATTACAAGAATTGTCAATGCTAAATTCCACATATGAACAAATGAAAATTGCATGACTGATCATAGGTTCAGCAGTCAAAACAGCACCAAAAGCCAGAGAAACAAACCTCAGAAAAAAGGTTCAGTATCAAAAGAAAAAGAAAAGTCAGTAGCTGCATGTACCTCAGTAGTAATATCTACACCAGCAATCAAGTCAGAACATCAAAGCAGCAGCAGCAAAAGACTATAGATCGAGCAGAAGAGGAACAGCAGAGAAAACAAACAGTTGTAATGGTAGGGGCACACAAGATGATGCAGCCATAAAAAGCAATACAAAAGGCAATTACATTATACCATGCTCTTCAATCATACCCGACACCAAGCCATAAATACTCTTTTGGAACTGAGGTGTCTGGTAAAGGCACTATGTCAAAACACAAATGGTTTTCATCATAATTAAACCTCAAAGCAAAAGACACTGTATTGCTTTATAACATTAAAAAGGTACAGGGAGCAGCATAGATCAAAGAAATAATAAAAAAAAAAAAAACCTAAAGAACAAGATGCATGGTTAAGCAGTCCACAGAAAGGGAACTGTCCAGCTCCTTTGAATAGCAGGTGGAAAAGATGGTCCTGAAGCAGCAATATTAAAGCAATGTCAAAACCATGAGAACAGCATTGTTTTAAGAATAACAATGGACTGATGAGGACTAAATTGAGCAGACAGTAGTGGTACATCACTTGAGAACTGATAATCTTTATGTCTAACATGACACAAAAGAGGATTACAATGTACACAACCACCATTTCTGGGCAGAAGAGGTAAGGAAATTCACAGCCACATGAAATTTCTTCCTGGTTTGAAACAATATTTGCATTGTAAACAGGAAGCAAAGGTCAACTGATGTCCAAAACTGCCTGGTAGCACAACCCTACTCTTCAGAAAGAAACACAGAAGAGAGATTCTGAATACTCAAGTGGCCGTAACTACAGGACTTTGGCTTTTTTATTTCTGCACCTATAGTAAAATACAGTAAATGAAATGCATATTCCACAAAAACAGGATCAATTACAATACAAAAAGTTTCACTAGAAGGCAAAACATATACAACAGGGCATAGTTCCTGATAGTAAATAGGTTATGAAAATCTGCCAGGAAACAGGTTAACACAGCAGGCCTACTTACGGTAAACCAGGAAACAAAGTACAGTAAAGAAAAAGCTCTAGAGCTAATAACCTTTCTCCTCAATTGAGTTATTTTAACATACTTTACTGAATGTTTTCTTGGTCCTATCACACATGGAAACCCTGTATGCTGGAGGATTTAAAAGCTCTGTTTGTCCTATACTTGACACAAAGGTGAATAGATTAAGAGATTTCATCATGCCCAGAAAAAGGAAACTTAACCGCTGTACAAGGTTGAGGGAAAAAATAAGCCAATGCTGGGGGAAAATCCCATGGTTGAATTGTTCCAACAGCTCACAAAAAAAAAAAATGAGGTCAGATGATCTCTATGAATCAAGGCTTGTTATGATTAATGGGTTTGTCATGAACATCACTACAGTGCAAAAACACCACAAATACCACATAAATAGCATCAATGATTGGAAATCAGGAGTTCAGCTGTTAAGGTAAAAATACCTTTTGTGAATCATTAGTTTGCATAAACATGGGTGATTGAAAGGTAATTGGAGAGAGAGAGAGAGAGAGAGAGAGAGAGAGAGAGAGAGAGAGAGAGAGAGAGAGAGAGAGAGAGAGAGAGAGAGAGAGAGAGAGAGAGAGCATGATAGTAAAACCTTGGAAAGGAACAGATTGTGAAGTATTAAAAAAAACTATATACAGTACATAAACTGTTATTTTGAAGAACTTTGTGGTTAATTCTGAAAAGAGAATCCAGGTTCTGAATCACAATACACTAAAGCAATTAGACTAAGCAAATTCTCCCAATGAAATTGCATTACAGAATCATGCACTTTTCAGAGGCTCAAATGTTCACTCAATACAAAAAGCAACACAAGCATTGAGATATCTTAAGTCTTACAAGCAAAGACACTTTTCTCGTGCTTCGGAAAAATGTTCAAATTTCTTTATGCATATCTTTTATGCAGCTGACTTTTTAAAATTAAACTGCCATTGACTAATGGGGAGGCTATCTCATGAGCGACTAACCGAGATGGTATACTGTACATGGGAAAATTATGACTATGTAGACACCTGTAGAAAGGGTTCCCTTAATGGAAGGAATGTGGTTTAGTGGTCAATACAATAAGAGCAGCAAGAGAAAAATTATAGAAAGGGAATCTTATTAGATAGTATTAAATACTCAAGTGTCTTTGATATGAGAAAAAGTAAACCATAGTGTCAAAACAGTTGAATGAAAATCATCATTTAATATGAAATATTATATTAATAAGAGGAAAAATATTAAAACACTTTTTAACAAGGATACAAAGAGAAACAGATTTATTTTGCAAAGAAGGGGAAAATGTATCTAAAAATAAAAAACCTACCATTATAATAGAACCAGCAAATGCTTTCAATTTTTCCACATGACATGTGCAACTTTGAAACAAAAACCTGGAAAATGTCACGATAAACATGAGATTTTTCAAAGTGTTAACTACAGAATGTTGAAATCTATGGCCAAGGTAAAGTGATGTAGAAAGATTGTACTATGAATATGAAGGTTCAGGTGGGATGTTGTGGTAAAAAAGTTGAAATACATACTAAAACCTCAAATAAGGGTTTGAACAAGTGACGAGGGGAAACGAAGAACTATCAGTCATAAAATCAGTAAGTATGGTAGTAACAGAAGGCCTAACATTCATGGAGAAAGCCATAAATGAAGACTTATACCTGTTAAGAATTGAGGAAGAAAGTACAAAAGAAAATAGTGTGGAGAAAGACAAACACAGAACTACTACAGTACATCAGAAATAAAATATACAGAGCTGAACTTTAAAAGGCAATGGGCTAGAAAAATGCTTTTATAAATCCATACAACAAAGGGATGAGGCAATTCAATGGTATAACTTTCACGAAAACCATGAGCAGTACTGTAGTGTTCCAGGGTGCCATTCAATCATCTGTAAAGCAGTATCTTGGGGAATGTAAAACCTCAAAATACTAATCAAAGAGAAGCTCTAAAAACATTTGTAATGGTCACAGCGATGAACTTTCCAAAGCAGACCTGACAATTATTAAGGGAACTAATTAGACTACAGTGATAATCAGGAGCAAAAATTACAGATATGTCAATCATGGTACTGTAAATGTTTGGGAAGAAAAAGTTTCAATGCAAACATGAATATGACAAATTCGAAGATAATTTGTACTTTTCCTAACCATACAAACCTTAGCTATTTACATTGGGTTTACCTTTTAGCGCAGCTGAAATGGCGAGCCATTAGAATTTAACAAGGGTGTATTACCCCCGCACTAGTTAGCGGGGTGGTAGGGGAGTGGTAGCTAGCTACCCCTTCCCCCCCCCCCCCTCACACACAGATGAATGCTCACTTTCACTTAGAGGTAGGACTTGTCTTGGGGGACAGGGCTGGCGGGCAAATATGTGTAAATAGCTAAGGTTTGTATGGTTAGGAAAAATACAAATTATCTTCGAATTTGTCATTTGTTCCGTAACCGAAATACAAACCACGCTATTTAAATTGGGTGACTTACCCCTTAGGTAGGATGGAAAGTCCCCAGCCATACTGGCTTTGGCTTTACCCGGGGACTCAGAATCCGAGTGAGTCGCACTCGAGAAAAGGGGTCCCTGCACCTCACAAGTTCCTTGCTCCGCAACGAACCATGTAGCCTACGTAAGCTTGTGTGTGAAGGATGAAGTGTGACCCGTCCTAGGCAGTTGACCTTGAGTTCCAGAAGGAACTCTGGGTTAGGACGTTCCCAATACCACCTCATCAGGGTATGGGGGACGCGACAGTATTGACTCAATACTCGGAACACAAGGAAGCATGGTTTACCTGCAGAGGTTCGAGGTCAGCTATGCAGAGACCAGGATGCTGCTTCCCCGTAGAGGGGATGATGAAGAAAGAAATAAGGGCCAGACATACTTCTTTCGTTCATGCAGACTAAAACCTGATAACAATGCCCTCAACCTTCTGCTACCTGTCCAAAAAGGAGCCTGAGGTTAGACCTGCTGTTGTGTAGCCACCACAGAGCGATAGAAAACATATCGAGACTCCTGTGGGTCACGGCCTGCAGGAAGCGGGCTGCGAAGGTCATTAGACGCTTCCAGACTCCAGCTTGTAGCACCTGCGTCACAGAGTAGTATTACTCGAAGGCGAGGGACGTTGCGATGTATCCAACATCGTACAGTACTGTAGGGCGACGTGACGGGGGAGGGTCTGTAGACAGGTCGAGATGAATGTCCTTGAGTCCGGGCTGAAGAGGTATACTGGTGACTCTCCCCCGTGTCCTCCTTGTGCTCCCAAATCGGCTGCAACTGAGGACAAACTGCAGCTGTTCCCAAAGCTAACCTCTCGATTCCTTTACTGGCAAGAAAGAGAAGGTCTTGGGACATCAGATACAGAATGGAGACTCGAAATCTTGAAGGAATTGGACCGAAGGGCCGGGACACCCAGGTTCTGAGTCTAGCCAACAACTCAGGAGCGAACCTGAAAGTTGCCTTCCCCTCTTCCTTAGCAAGGGCGGAGTCGTACGAGACCAAGAAGATTGCTTACACACTGGCCGTGGCCAGAGTGAGCAGGAAACCCAAGGCGGAATACAATCCGAGGCCTGTCGTAAAGGGTCTTGAGAAGATCTCTTAAAGGACTAAAAGTCTGAGCCATGCTCCAAGTTGGAGGTCTTCCTCCGACTAGGGCAGGGACGATCGTAGCTTCGCATGAGCGAGGAAAGATCCAGCGGGAAGGAAAACGTTATTCCTTTAAGCCTGAAGGTCAGGGAAAGGCTGAGCGACAGGCTTCATTGCCGAGAGCGGAAAGGAGTTTCCTCCCGCCGAAAGGCAATAAGACCGTTATTGCTGGAGAAGAGGCCTCAAGGGAAGAGGTATATCTCCCACGACACCAACCAACGAAGACTCTTCACTTTGCCTGGAAGACCCCTGCTGATGACTATCGCAGATGACGCGACCTCCGTACCGCGACTGTAGCGGGTTGTCTCTTCTTAAGGAGGCGGCGTAGTGTCTCCAGGCATGAAGCCGAAGCGACGCCCTGGTTCGGGAGAGATGTCGCAGTGTGGTTGTTTGAGTAGTCTGCGCCTTGGGAGAAGCTCTCCCGGGACTTCCGTCAGGGGAAGCAGAGGGTCCAGAAACCGTTCTGCGCATAGTCCTAGTGGAGCTCTCCCATTGATAGGTTGACAGACAACCTGGTCTTGTTGAGACCCATTCTCAACAGACAACAAAGGAGGGAAGACGCAGGCGTCGAAGTTGTCCCACCATCACCGGAATGCATCTTGCCAGAGTCTCGGGGTCTGAGACTGGGGGGAAGAACAGCGGAAGCTTGAGGTTCCAAGCTGTCGCGATCAGGTCCCCCAGACCAGGACTTGCTAGTTACTCAAGGTCAAAGACCCCCAGGTACACTCTCTCTACGAGGCTCTGCTCGGATAGTCGGAGAGAACATTCCTCTACCTGGAATGAGAGAGCCGATGGTGGTATTGAGATAATCTCCATCATCCCGGTATCTCTACTGCAAGATGTGAAGGTGTGAAAATGCGTCTCCTACTGGTTAGAACACGCCAGAATCATGAAGTCGACGCGCACGGGGCGACTCGGCAGGAGCTGTAGGATCTGTAGAGGGGCCAGACTATGGCCCCTAAGCCTGCCTGAATGATGGAGAGGTATCCTTCAGGTCTTGACCATAGGCCTGGACAGGAACATGCCCCCCCCTTTCCTTTGACGAGTCCGAGAACAGTATCAAGAATGTGGAGAAAGGACGAGGATATCCACTACCATCAAGAGGTTCCATAGGTCAACACCCATTGCAGGTCTAATAGTTCCGCTGGTCCCATAGGGGCCAGGAAGTCCGGTTAAACGTTGCCTGAAACCACCGGAATTTGGACTGCCCCACATGGAACTTATCCTGAGGCGACCGTTCGGACTATAGACGGGTCAATGAGGAAACGAGAACTAGGAAACGTTCCAAGGTAGGCCTGAAAGCTCTGCTTGACTGAGAACAGGTACTGCGACTCTCCTCCATCTTGCCACAGTCAACTGAAAGGAAGGCTCGGAGGATGTGGCAACAGAATCTGGCGTCCCCAGGTGGTCACCCATCCAAGTACCGACCAGAACCGACGTTGCTTAACCTCGCTGGACGGATGAGAAGCGGGGTTTCCAACGTGGTAAGGACGTTGACTCAATATCATGGCCAGATACTCCAGATGTTGAGGCAGAAGAAGAGAAGGCTCCAAGCAAAATACCATGAAACCACACTCATGGTAAGCATCCGGAAGCTTGTCCCAGCGCTGAAGAAGGTCGAACCCGAGCCTACCGGAGATGACCAGCCCTCCAAAAGGCAGAGGAGGCGGAAGCCTGCACCTGAGCGGCCATGAGGAAAGCAGGGAGAGTTCTCTGGGGAAATAAACCTGCTATGCCACGGCGGGATAGCCACACTGCATCATAAGCAGGAATACTTGCAGTCTAGGCTGAATTCGACGAGCTCCCTGGAAGATGGATGGAATGGAAACTGAAAGTACCCGTCCTTCCGATCCAGGGTTTAAGGAGTCCTGTCGCCTCGTTACCAGTCTGATCGATTCTGCTGTTCTACGCTGGCCGAAGTTTGTTCGACAAACTGGATCAGGGCTGAGAGGTCGACTACGGAACTCCCCTCTCAGATCCTTCCTTACAAGAAAGGATCGACTGAAGAGGCCGGGGGTGAAGCCGTCAATGATCCTATGGGGGACCTTCGCCCAAGGTATGGATCATTCTGCCCAACCGGGCAACTCTTGCTGACACTATTGCATAGAGGTTCAGAGACACTGAATTCGCTGACAGAGACGGCAGGCGCGATATCCTTGGCTGATCAGAGGGATTGTGCGGGAATGGGCATCGGGAAGCTGTCATCCGGATGAGTAACCTTAAGCATCCTCCCAGCGAGAAACCTGCAATCCTAGAGTTCGTGAACTCTGCCGCTCCTTTTAGGACTATGCCTCCCCGGGGGAGCCTCCCGTTCCATCTGTTCCTGACAGGAAGAAACCGCAATTGGACACATTGTCCCAGTTGTTGTAGCCGATAACTTAGGCCAACGTGGTTGAAAGAAAAGGGCGCTGGAGCCCTGCAGAGTATGGAAGAAAGCGCCTTGGAGGAGTGAAAACGGAAGTCTCTGTCCTTGGGCACAAACAAACTCTTCTCAAGGATGGAAGGGTGTCTGAGGTCGTTGACTTCCACAGATGAGACACCCTAAGGAAGCCCTCAGTCAGCGCGTCCAGATGGTACAACATCGAGCTTGTCCGCAAGTTAGATACTTAACGACGAAAGGCCAAGGTGCCTGAGCTCGAGAGGAGGAAAGTACCCATGATCTTCCTGTAGCTTCCTTGAACCAAACCTCGGGCCGTAACCGAGGAGGGAAAGGACCTGGTAAGCCCCCAGAGGAAGGGGTAGGCAGTCACCCCTTGGCCGATTGAGAAATCTCGAACGGAAAGCCCCCCCGCCAAAAATTCTTCCAGGGAATGACGGGGAAGGGCTAACCTAGGTTCTGGAAAGAGGAGTGTCGCTCAGACCTCCCTGAAGTTTCTTCCTATTCTTGCAAGTGCCATGCTCTGCGTTTACGGGGTGAGGCCGTGTTCTGGAAATACGTTCCAGAAGAACTCGCCAGGCTGGCTATGCTGCGAAAACCCCAATGGGAATCGTGGTCGTAATCTCCCTGGAGCTCGCGCGATGGTAATTCAAAGATTTGCACGTGGGCGAACGTGGAAGGGCCCATGCGAGGTCACGCAGGAACGCAAACGAAGGTGAGCGAAGGAGCGCAGAAGGAGGGCGAGCGTGGTAGGAAGGGCGAGAGCTGGAGGTCGGCGAGCGATAACCCATAGACGAGCAATGGATACTGCAAGAATTAAGCCGACGTTCGTGCGAAGAAACACCGTCGGTTCGCGCGACGGAACACCGTCGGTTTGTGCGACGGAACACCGTCGGTTCGCGCAACGGAACACCGTCGGTTCGCGCGACGGAACACCGTCGGTTCGCGCGACGGAACACCGTTGATCCGTGCGCGGGCGAACATTGGAGAGCATGTGCGCGGGCGAACATTGGAGAGCATGTGCGCGGGCGAACATTGGAGAGCATGTGCGCGGGCGAACATTGGAGAGCATGTGCGCGGGCGAACATTGGAGAGCATGTGCGCGGGCGAACATTGGAGAGCATGTGCGCGGGCGAACATTGGAGAGCATGTGCGCGGACGCGCATGAGCGTAGACGTGCAGGCACGTGGGTGTGTGGGCGTACAGGCGAATGATCGCGCGGGCGCGCGGGCGCGCAGGCAAGCGGTCGCGCGGGCGCGCAGGCGAGAGGTCGCGAGGATGCACAATTCCGAGGCGGCAAACGCAAGCGTTAGCGCGATGGCGAGGAAACGCGCTGCCGCGTGGGCAAGAAAGACCGCTGGCAATATGGATCAACAGGCGATCGGTGGTGAGCTGGTGAGTGCTAACGCACAGGTTGGCGATGGCTCGTTGTGGCATGTCGACACGTTGGCGAGCAATGGCGAGCGATGGCGAGCAGCATGCGATGGGGAGCAGCATGCGCAGGTAAGCATCGCGCGATGGCGAGCAGCATGCGCAGGTGAGCATCGCGCGATGGCAAGCAGCATGCGCAGGTGAGCATCGCGCGATGGGGAGCAGCATGCGCAGGTGAACATCGCGCGATGGCGAGCAGCATGCGCAGGTGAGCATCGCGCGATGGCGAGCAGCATGCGCAGGTGGGCGTTCACGCGATGGCGAGCAGCATGCGCAGGTGAGCATCGCGCGATGGCGAGCAGCATGCGCAGGTGGGCGTTCACGCGATGGCGAGCAGCATCCGCAGGTAGTGATCGCGCGATGGCGAGCAGCATCCGCAGGTGGCGATCGCGGGATGGCGAGCAGCATCCGCAGGTGGCGATCGCGGGATGGCGAGCAGCATCCGCAGGTGGCGATCGCGGGATGGCGAGCAGCATCCGCAGGAGGGCGATCGCGCGATGGCGAGCTGCATCCGCAGGAGGGCGATCGCGCGATGGCGAGCAGCATCCGCAGTTGGGCGATCGCACGATGGCGAGCAGCATGCGCAGGTGGGCGATGGCGAGCTAGTAGCTGGGGAACCATGTTCTTTCAGAAGTGTTGGAGAATGTTGGCGTGCCGGCTGTAACACACGCGGGCGATCCGGAGATCGCAGACGTGTAGAACGCTGTTGAATAGGCGATACTAAAATCGCCTGTGCGTGCTGGCGAGCAGGTGAACGCTGGCGAGCAGGTGATCGCTGGCGAGCTGATGATCGCTGGCGAGCTGATGATCGCTGACGAGCAGAAGGCAACGCGTGGAAGCCTGCGCATAGAAGAAGAGTCCTTGACCCAGACCTGAACCGAAGTTCTAGATCGCGAGGGCGAACGTGGGCGCACAGGGCGCGTAACAGGAACCAACAGGAACAGCAGGGATGATCATCAAGAGAGCGCTGACGAACAGGAGAGCGCTGGCGAAAGGAGAGCGCTAGCGATCAGGAAGCGCTGATGAGCAAGAGAGCGCTGTGCGCTAACACTGCGCAGGAGCAGGAGAGAACACAGCAGAAGGGCGCGCAGGGGAACCCTGACACGCAAGGGAAGAACCCCCGTGGGAGGCAACCCTTCGCCCCGAAGGGAACGTTGTCCATCGGGAGACAGATGTCCATCGGAAGACCGTAGCCTGTCCGCCGGGAGACTGATGTCTGTTGGAAGACCGTTGTCCGTCGGGAAGACCATTGCCCGTCGGAATACGAGATCAGACTGCTGTCCATCTGCACCAACGCGGAAGATCAAGAAAAAGGAGTTGTAGGCTGCAAACGGAGATTCAAAAAGGCGCCTCTTAGCACCCTTATAGGGAGAAGAGAGGCCCTTACGACGAGGCGGACGGTGGGCCCTACGGCGAGGGAGGCCAACAGCAACAGCAGCAGAAGAATCCTCCGAAGAGGAGTCTCTATGAGTGTACTGTACTCTCTCGCGAACGAAAGAGAAACACTACGTAGAAGAGCCTGGTCAGCCAGTGACCTAAAAGGAGCAATCCTCCGAAGGGGAGCTCCTGCAGTTGCCCAGCCCCTTGAGCGAAACTGCAGGTGTGACCGCTCAGCACCAAGAGCATAGTCGCACGAAAAAAAGGCAAGAGAAGAACCCCCCAAAAGGGGGAAAACTCAAGCCTGGACAGGAAAAACTTCCCTCGAAAGGAAAGTTACCCGCCCAAGGAGGCAAGCCTCCTGAGAGTTCTAAAATGAACTGGAGAGCTGTCCGTCGTCACGGGAGTACTTCCAGTAGAAGGAGACACGCCCCTGACGAAAATACAAGGGGGGAGGCAGCAACAGCCGAATCCCCAGGCCTCAACAAGACAGCTCACACCGTTGCCATATTACAGAAACGAACTAGATCGGTAACTGTAAAAAATAAAACAAAAATCATTAGTACACATTCATTCCCCCGGGAAGGCTCCGAAGAGGAATCCCGAGGGAAAGGAAAAGAATTACACAACAGGCACGTGCCCTCACAACCACTTACACTCACGGAAGGAGAGCTGTAACCAAAACAGAATTATAACAATTATAATTATGAAACTATGTAATTATGTAATTTAAAAATGAATGAACACTAAAGAAAGAACGAAAACCTCGAAAGGAATCATTCTACAAGCGGAAAAATTAACAACTACAATTAGATTCATAAACTAATTGAGACAAACGTACGGCGTAGCAACCCCCCCACACGGAAAGGAAGCTACCAGGGCGTAGTAACACGTAGTAAAAGGGTAAACGACCTCAAGAGAGAGAGAGAGAGAGAGAGAGAGAGAGAGAGAGAGAGAGAGAGAGAGAAAGACCGGAGTCAAACTCGATCGCCACCCATAAAATTACGCCGTGGAGGCCAAACTGCCGAGGACACCACGTAGATATTGTACACTACACACACAAATCTGAAAAGGAAACTTACTGATTTCTATACTCAAATATATATACAAACATGAAAACATGTTTACATATATATTGAGTAAAAGAAAAGTAAGCGATTAAGTAAAGACAAAACAAACACTGGCTGCCAAGAGAGGACCAAGACAGAGACGTCTGTCACAGTCCGAGCCAAAAGTGAAAGTGAGCATTCATCTGTGTGTGAGGGGGGGAGGGGTAGCTAGCTACCACTCCCTTACCCTCCGCTAACTAGCGCGGGGGTAATCCACCCTCGTTAAATTCTAATGGCTCGCCATTTCAGCTGCGCTAAAAGGTAAACCCAATGTAAATAGCGTGGTTTGTATTTCGGTTACGGAACAAAGTAAATTTAATGGTGTAAATGCTGATGATAGGCTACAATATCTGGAAGGCATAATACTGTAACTAGGTATAAGTATCTGGAAGGCATAATACTGTAACTAGGTATAAGTAATGGGTGGGATAAGAAAAAATGCACAGTGGAAGAAGTAAAAATTAAGATTGAAATTTGTGTGTATAAAAATAGATGAACTTGCAAAAAGTGGTAGAAAGTCAGCTGGTGTAATAAAGTATAGTACAGTAGTCTCCTTAACAGCAGAAGAGGAAAGAAGTAGTAATTTGGGAAACTTTTAAGACCATGAATGATAGGAAGGATGACAACGGACCCATCTTGAGGAGTCAAGTTATTACCAACTGGGGAACTAACAAAAAAGGAATTTTGACGAAGGAAAAATCTATTTCTGGGAAGAGGCCTGTGATGCCCGGTGAAAAGGTCCTTCTTTACACTTTTCTAATATAAATCTTCCAAATATACTAGAGAAAGATAAAACCATGGAATGCATAGGTTACTACCCTCTCGCGACCACCTTGTGGGTGTCGTGTATACAACAAGGGCGTGTGAAAACCACTATTCACAAGCAGTCTTCCATTTAGATAATCCCTTCATCAATGGGGAGGGCCGTGACAGGCCCTAGAGAACACAGTTGGACTACCCAACCGACACCTACCACGCGCCCTCCAGGACATCCTTCTGTTTTGGACTTGCCCGCTAAGTCGATAAGTGTTTTTCGCAAGTGATTGTCGTTAATTCAACATGACTGACGTTGCTACTTCACCTTTACCAATGTTAAGTACCATAGTTTGTTTTGACAGTTTATAGGGCCGCCCCAGAAATGTACAATGTACAATTGGAAGCTATTAAAGAACAAGTTAATGGGAGGAATTACTGATAATGTGATCAACTCGAAAACAAATATCACGAGCTACACAGAGTCCGCAGATTTAGGAAAAATGTCAAAGGAAAGAGTACAGTAATGGCTTCAGTCCTATATTTCATCTTAAAATTACCTAGAATGACATAAGAACATCTTGGCAGGGAAAGGAGTACTGTACAGTATCATAGGAGACCGGCACACATGATGACCTAGAAGAATTTATACTACTTGAAGAAGACACTGCACTAAGGAGCTTGATACAGAATCACCATCAAAAGGAGATATGACAACACCCATATGTCCGTTTAAACTGGAATATGACTTTTTGTGTCCCAGAAGCAAGGGAGAGGATCCAAAAGAAACAACACAGGCCTGAAGGATAAAGATAGCTAGCTGAATTCAGGAAAAACCTATAATGAGGGCCAACGAAAAAAATAGGATAAAGTTTGTCATCAAGAAAAATATTCACTACTGTATATAGAACATGGTATTAATCATTTACACAAAATATGGATTGAAGCAAGATGATGGGACAGAAGAATCATTTCCATAAATGAACAATAACAAGAAAACAGGATGTTTGAAAAAATTAATTGTAATTGTTAACTTATCTCAGTAGGAAACAACAACAAAATCTGAAAATCAGAAATATATCCTAAACAAGGAAGTGAAAACAGAGATGTATACAAACTTGAAAAAGAAGAAGAAAATGATAATCATTAAGATTCAGCTAAAATGGCTGTGAGATACAAGAGATTCCTGAACAGAAGTTGAATGGAAGGACAGAATCAGAACACTAGAATTATTTGGTAGATTAACCAGATTACTAAAAAGGTATAGTACTTATAAGATTAACAGCAATGTAATAAATATGAAACAGAAACCTAAGGCAAAGGGGTGGAAGAAAGAAATAAAAATGTCCATCTGGCTCAGTAGTAGAGAAAGTTCACAAACAACTTGCAAATCTGTGGGTTTACATTTCAGAAGACAACTCAAAAATCTTTGTGTTTACATTGCAGACTGTGATTCTAGGCATGAAATATAAAATACCACACATTAGACATATAGATTTCAGAGAATTTGAAAGGAATAGACTCCAGGAGAAAAAAATATACCAGTGGAGACTAAGCCAAGGGAATTAGAAGACCTAGAACTATATGGATTATCCCTTTAGGAAAAATTTTATTTCTACCTTTGCAACTAAAATAAACAACTAATTACAACGCCACCCAAGAATGCAGATGTGTTAACAGTCATGCAAGGAGACAATAGGAACATATTGAACTGAATGTATATGAACAAAGATGACTGAATAAAATTATGCATAAAATTTTGGCAGAAAATATAAACATAAGGGATATGGGAATGGGTGTCCATTTTCATATTTGGGAATATCTAACAATCCTGCAAGACACTACATTGCATAATAATATCATTAAAAAAATTAAACAAATGCAATGAGAAAATTTATGAAGTTACAATTCTATGAAAAATTTACCGATTATAATACGATTCAGAACCTGTCTCTAATAAAGTATTAACAATAAGGGTTTACATAGAGAGAGAGAGAGAGAGAGAGAGAGAGAGAGAGAGAGAGAGAGAGAGAGAGAGAGAGAGAGAGAGAGAGAGAGAGAGAGAGATAATAAAACAACAACACTTTATTTACCTTAAAATCTAGTTAAATAAAATATTAGACAATTACAAAATTCATTGACAGTATTATCTGTTCATAAAGGCCTCTTTTATGATCATAACAGCCTTTTACTGCAATTTATATAACCTTTTAAAACAATTTCAAAAGAATATTTTCCCATAGGCTCCATGGCTCAAATGCAATTATTACATTATAAAACAAATTCTGGTGACATTAATGATCATAATTCATCACAGATTATTAATTTACATAGAGTATTTCCATGCAACACACATTGCTTATATCTTGATGCGAGAGCTTTTCGACCTTAAAAAGATAGAAAACCGAACAATCTGCCAACATATCGGATCTCTATACAGTAAACATCATCATCTGCCAAAGAGAACGCCAGGCCGTTCTACCATTAACACTCACGACTTGAGAGAGAGAGATAGAGAGAGAGAGAGAGAGAGAGAGAGAGAGAGAGAGAGTGAGTTAACTGCCGCCAAGTCAAACTTTGAATGAAGTATCAAATGGAGCCGAATGAAAGGACATATTTCCAATGCGTAGAATCTGATGAAAAAAAAAAAAAAACAACAAAGGGTGTTGCTAAAAGTTATAAAGAAACGTGGGAGTGAATGCCATAACGAAATTTTGGAACATGAATGTTAGGCAAATTTGGAAGGGATGAATGCATATAATTTCATCCAATTTGCCAAAGTGGATGGTGGGACGGTAAGCATTAATTGTTAATAGCAGGGTCAGACATGATTATTTGGGACACCAAGATTGAAATATGTTTGCAAGAATATTCATGAAACCAGCAACTGTGGTGGAAATGCTAAGTAAATATTACTTGAAGTTCCTTCTTTAAATGTTAAGTTGTTTATACTACAGAGAATGTTGAGAAGATACATAACTTTGTTTTTGAAAGTGTAGCCACAAAATTTCTTGAATAATAATTCTGAGAGGAATATTTGCCAGCTCTATAATATTGCTGTGAGTCTTGATATGAAGAAAGTTTGGTGAAGTTTCATATTGGTTGTTGGAAGTAAATAGTATACCGCATTTAAGAATCAAGATTTTGTACATGACTTTAGTTATAAATGTCAAGATGTTATGAAAATTAGGTTAAGATTTATGAATAAATATAGATGAATTATTCAAAATTATTATACCTGTACATAAATTGTTGTTGGGAACTATATTCTATTCGTATTAAGAATCCTTTGATATTTTTGTTTCAAGTTTGGAAGGTTAATGAATAGTACAATATCAGTTGTACAGAGTAACATCAAGTTACCTCACAACTATATGAAAGTAAATGAATGTGTGTATAAAGTATAAATAAAGGACGATAGGAGGATAGATGTGAGAGAAGCAAAAAAGCGTGCTAGAAATAGGAATGAATGGCGAGTGATTGTGACGCAGTTCCGGTAGGCCCTGCTGCTTCCTCCAGTCGCCTTGGTGATCACTGAGGTGGCAGCAGTAGGGGATTCAGCATATAAAGCTTCATTTGTGGTGGATAATGGGGGAGGGTGAGCTGTGGCACCCTAGCAGTACCAACCAAAATAGGTTGAATCCCATCAGGCTGGGAGGAGCAAAGAGATTAAAGTCCCCTTTTATTCTTTTCTTTTTGTTGGCTACCCACCAAAATTGAGTGAAGTGCCATGGTAGATATAAAAGCTAGATAAATAAATTATTGAATAAAAAAAGTTATTTTAGTACCTAAAGCCCATTTTTTCCCAACACCATGATCCCTTGAGTCATGATATAGTTCAGGAACAAACAACAGGAAAGAGGAAAACCCCCCAAGCAAATTAGGGGGCTAGACTTCCTCTTCCTCTAAAGAAAATTGGTAAAAACAACAAATTCAGCTTCATCATAACAAGCACCAGTGTTCAAAACATCATCGTTAGTAGGACTGGTCATCACAAAGAGTAAGGTTAGGTCAACATGTGCAAAGTTTTCTAGAAGATTAAAATCTTTTCCGGGGATTTCCATAAAAAGCCAGGTTTATCCTGAGCTCACAGCATTAAAATCAGATTTCGCATCTGACTAGTATTCTAATTAAGATACAGTATACAGCATTCCATCACTCTCTATCCAATGCTTGACATACCTCTGCCACCGGCGTACTAACACAAGACCCCACTGAAAGCAATACAATAGAATCCTGGTCTGAATTGCTAGCAATCACCTCAACCTTTCTCATCTTACACAAAAGTTTAGAAAGCCTGAATATTCTGTCATCAGAAAGGCAAGTAAATTCATCACACTTGCTCTGCACAGTGCAGTCGTTACCCCTATATACCATGTACGATGAGTGAGGATCTTTAAATGTCTTAACCAGAAAGTTTCAGTATTACCAGTAGAATGGCATGGCATTCACATGGGCAGGTTCACTGCAAAGAGATGCAGTATTGTGGCGAACGGGGTGCATTGTTTTTTTATTTCAATCATGGTCATGAAACTCTTGCTTCAAGATATAAGCAATGCGACTTTGTAAGAATTATTGAAGTGTAATAACGTAACATTATAAAAAATTATTATTTTCGTTGAATATTTTTAAAAAACAAACACAAAGTACATAATATTGAAAAAGATATCTTAATTTTTAAGATGCAAAATAAGTTTTAAAACATATACTATATTTCATTAATATCAATTCATCATCATCAATTAGAAATATATACTGTATTATGGGATTTTTTTATAAAGATGAATTCATTTAAACAAATCAAACTTTGTAGTTCTTTCAGTTTTAAATCTAATAAAAAATAATAATTTAATATCAATCCTACAAAACATTACGAGAAATTTCCTAATGAAAATTGAATTCATTTGAAATATAAAACTTTGTAGTTCTTTCAGTATTAAACCTAATAAAAAAAGATATGCTTTAAAAGAACAAAACCTAGTCATTAATATAAAAATAAAATCGTATTAATTACAAATGAACTTAAAAATGTGAATGATTTATCAAAATAATTAACTGATAGAAATGATATTTTCATAATAAAATAAATTTTTGAATATACTTACCCGCTGGTTATATAAAAGAGCTGAAGTCCCCTGACGCCAGGGCAGAAAATTCAAATCTCACGCTATCGAAGATACGGCAGGTGTACCAACCGCACCCTAGCGGTAGAACAGGTGGAACCACACACCATCTCCAGTTCTTCCATGCCTCATAGCCATACCATAGGTAGTCTCTAGAGGGGAGGAGGGTGGGTGTTAAATTTATATAACCAGCGGGTAAGTATATTCAAAAATTTATTTTATTATGAAAATATCATTTTTAAATATAAAGCTTACCCGCTGGTTATATAAAAGAGCTGATTGACACCCCTTGGTGGTGGGTCAGAGACAGCTACATCTAGAAAATTCACTTAAGGGTTAAATACAATAAACTTAAGCGGTTCTCACCTGATAAGGAAGCTGACAGCAATGATACTCTGCCTCATTTCGTCCGCTACCCTTAAGAGATCCAGTAATCCACTCGGGCTGAAAATCTCTAGGAGCTGTCTAACTGTACAACCACCTATAACATGACAGAACCTCAACCAATACCCTTGTTCCGGGTGCACTCAAGGAACAAATTGACCACCTAACCAAATCAAAGATTGCGGAAGACTGACGACCAATCTCCACAAACAACCATAACAAACGAGTTCCAAGAGATAGAAAAGGGTTATTAGGAAAAAGGGAACGTAGTGGTAGATCATTCACCAACTATCGCATTTGCCGCTATAAAAGGACCCAACGTAAAAAAGTCCTCATAGCGAGTCTGAACATTTCTCAAATAATGGGATGCAAAAACAGACTTACTTCTCCAAAATGTTGTATCCATCAGACTTTGCAGAGAACGGTTCTGTTTAAAGGCCACTGAAGTCGCTACCGCTCTGACTTCATGTGTCTTGACTTTGAGGAGCCTCTGATCCGACTCATCACACTGAGCATGAGCTTCTCGAATCAACAATCTAACGAAAAAAGACAAGGCATTCTTAGACATGGGCATCGAGGGTTTCCGGACTGCACACCACAGAGCGTCTGAGTTACCTCTCAGATTCTTAGTCCTGTCCACATAAAGCCATAGCGCTCTAACTGGACAGAGAACCTTTTCCAATTCACCGCCAGCCAAATCAGAAAGGTTAGAAATCTCTAAGGATTTGGGCCATGGCCGAGAAGGGTTTTCATTCTTGGCCAGAAACCCCAGTTGCAAAGAACAAATGGCTTTCCCATTCCGAAAACCAATGTTCCTGCTTAAAGCGTGTACTTCACTAACTCTTTTCGCAGTGGCAAGGGTAACCAGAAAAAGGGTTTTCAAGGTTAAGTCCTTAAATGAAGCCGAGTGTAAAGGCTCAAATCTGTCACTCATGAGAAATTTAAGGACAACATCCAAATTCCAGGCAAGGAGACCTGTTTGAATCTTCTTGGTCGTATCAAAAGACCTAAGTAAATCTCGTAGATCTTTATTATTAGAAAGGTCTAGGTTCCTGTGTCGAAAAACCGTCGCCAACATACTCCTGTAACCTTTAATAGTAGATGACGAAAAGTTATGCTTAACTTTATGGTCCAAGAAAAAATCTGCTATTTGGGAAAGCGAGGTACTGGAAGAGGAAATCGCGTTAGTCCTACACCACTCCCTGAACAAATCCCACTTGGACTGATACACCTTGATGGTTGAAGACCTCCTTGCCCTCACAATTGCCTTGGCTGCCTTCTTCGAAAATCCTCTAGCTCTAGCGAGTTTTTCGATTGTCTGAAGGCAGTCAGACGTAGAGCTCGGAGGTTTTGATGATTTCGGGCCAAGTGAGGTTGTCTGAGAAGATCGGGTCTCATGGGAAGGCTTCTCGGGAAATCCACCATCCATTCCAGTACCTCTGGAAACCAGCTCCTTGACGGCCAGAACGGAGCTATCAGTGTCATTCTGGTCTCCTCGTGAGAAATGAACTTCTGAATCACTTTGTAAAGGATCTTGAACGGAGGGAAAGCATAAACCTCCATGTGTGACCAGTTCATCAGAAAGGCGTCTATGTGCAAAGCTTCGGGATCTGGAACCGGAGAGCAGTAACACTCCAGCCGTTTGTTCTTTGCGGTGGCAAAGAGATCAACAAGAGGTCGACCCCATAACCGCCACAGACTCTTGCAGATGTCCGGGTGCAGAATCCATTCTGTGGAGAGAACCTGACCTTTCCTGCCGAGTCTGTCTGCGCTCACATTGTTGACCCCCTGGATGAACCGCGTCAAAAGAGTCACCTTCCTTTCCTCCGCCCAAACAAGAAGTAGTCTTGCAATCTCGTACAGAGACCAAGAGTGGGTCTCGCCTTGCTTCACAATATAAGCCAGAGCTGTCGTGCTGTCCGCATTGACTTGGACCACTTTGCCCCTGATCTGCTTTTCGAAGCCGATGAGAGCCAGATGAATAACTAAAAGCTCCTTTTGATTGATGTGGAGAGAAGTTTGCTCCACCGTCCAAGTCCCCGAAAGCTCCTGCTTCTCTAGAGTGGCTCCCCACCCCGAATTGGAGGTGTCGGAACACAACACGAGGTCTGGGCTCCTCTGAAGTAAAGACAAGCCTTCTTTCAGTCTGGGCTCGTTGTCCCACCATTGAAGATGAGACTTGATGGAAGCCGAGATGGGAATGCAATCCCTGTCGAGGCTGTCCCCTTTCTTCCAATGGCGATTAAGATTAAACTGAAGAGGACGCAAGTGCAACCTCCCCAGGGTCACGAACTTCTCTAACGACGAGAGAGTCCCCAGAAGGCTCATCCAATCTCTGACGGAGCAAAGATCTCTCTTCAGGAACGTTTGGACTTTCAGGAGGGCTGCCTGGATTCTCACCGACGACGGAAAAGCCCGAAAACTCCGACTGTGAATCTCCATCCCCAAATAAAGAATCTCCTGGGATGGAGTCAGTTGCGATTTTTCCGAGCTCACCAAGAGGCCCAGTTCTCTGAAGAGATCCAAAGTCATCTTGAGGTCCTTCAAACAACAATCGGCTGAGGAGGCTCTTATCAGCCAATTGTCCAGATACAGAGAGGCCCTGATTCCCCTCGAATGCAGCATGCTTGCCCCATTCAGCATGATCTTAGTAAACAATAGAGGAGCCGTGCAGAGTCCGAAACAAAGAGCCCTGAACTGGAAGACCTTGTTTCCGTCCATGAACCTCAGATAACGTCTGCAACTGGGATGAATCGGAAGGTGGAAATAGGCATCCTGAAGATCTAAAGAGACCATCCAATCGTCCTTCCTCACAGCCACCAGAACTGTTTTCTGAGTCTCCATAGTGAACGTCGAATTTTGAACGTAACCATTTAGCACACTTACGTCCAGAACCGGTCTCCACCCCCCGGAACTCTTGGGTACTAGAAAAAGGTGGTTGTAAAACCCCGGAGACGTAACATCCTGCACTTCCTCTATTGCTTGCTTCTCTAATAAAAGAGACGTCTGAAGAAGCATGGCTTGCTTCTTGGGTCCCTCTCTGTATTTGGGCGAAAGATCCACTGGATCTGTGACTGAAGGAGGAATGGCCAGGAAGGGGATCTTGTAGCCCTCCTTTAACACTTGGACGGACCAGGGGTCCGCTCCATTCCTCTCCCAAGCCTCCCAGAAGTGAGTCAACCTGGCACCCACTGCTGTCTGAAGGAAAGGGCAGTCAGACCTTACCTCAGCCGGACTTGCCCCCTCTGCCTCTAGGCTTCCTTCCTTCTGGTTTAAAAGAGCCTCTTCCAGAGGACTTCCCACGAAAGGACCGAGGTCGAAACCCAGAAGAGGATTCCTTAGGTTTACGAGCGGAGAAGGACGGTGGCAAAACTTTCCTAGTCGAATGAGTAACCAAGTCATGTGTGGCCTTCTGCGTGAGGGCAGTAGCCACCTCGCCTACCAATTCCTGCGGAAATAAAGTATTAGCCAAAGGTGCGAAAAGAAGGCCCGTTTTCTGGTAGGGAGACACTCCTGCAGAGAGAAAAGAGCACATCGTGACCCTTTTCTTGAGAATTCCAGCTGTAAACAAGGCAGCAAGCTCGTTGGAGCCATCCCTCACACCTTTGTCCAAGCAGGACATCAAATGAACCAAACCACTAGTGTCCGTTTCCGTCATATCGGAGACCCTCTTACTCAAAGCCCCCAGAGCCCAGTCCAAGAAATTAAAAACTTCGAAGGCCCTGAACAGACCTTTAAGCAAATGGTCGAACTCTGGAATGGACCACCAAATCTTCGTTTTCCTTAAGGCAAGACAACGAGAAGCATCTACCAAACTTGAAAAATCCCCTTGGGCAGACGAAGGAAAACTCAAGCCCAACACTTCACCAGTCTCGTACCACACACTAGATTTAGAGGCTAACCTAGCGGGAGGAAAGGCAAAGGCCGTCTTGCCAAAAGATTTCTTGGAGTCCAACCATGAACCCATTAATTTCAAGGCCCGTTTAGAGGATCGAGAAAGAACCATCTTGGTATAAACTGGAACCTTGGTAGCTTTACCTAAGATGAATTCAGAAGGCGGAGAACGAGGGGCCACAGGGGTAAACTGATCCGGGAAAATTCCAGTCAGAATCAGCATAAACTTGCGAAGATCCACAGCATGCTGATAATGCTTCTCCTCCTCATTCTCAGAGACTTCCTCAATAGGATCATCCTCATCCAACTTTTCCCTAAGCTCGTCTTCTGGCAGTGCAGCAACTGCTGCAGCCTGAACCGAAGGAACAAAGTCTGGATGGGACTGCCTGTCAAGGCCAACATCTGCGTCTACCTGATGGGGAGAAGAAGAAGTAGATTGATGCGAAACACGGACGGGTAGACGATCTTCTTCAACCAACAACTGCCTAGACCGCTTCGAATCCGACTGCTGTTGAACAGAAGAACGCTTGAAATCAGAAGGTAACTGTCGAAGATCGCCGAGAGGCCGCGTAAAGTCCGAAGACTGTTGACGCGAACGATCAAAGAAGTCAGGATGTCGACGCTGCGAATCGATGTTTTGATGCGAAGCGTCCAAAAGTTGTTGACGCGGACGATCCACTACTTCAAATCGTTGACGCGTCTCATCCACTTGTCGACGCCGATGTTCTTCCCCGCGACCAGAAAGCGAAAACTGGTCAACCAAAACTCTCTAACGCGACTCATCAAAATCAACCTGGCGTTGAACACTATGAATGGGAGACCGCCTAAGCGATAACTCGTCAAGACCAGAGACCATCGAACGCCTGTGCGATAACTGGTCTGACATCTGACGCCCAGACATAACGCCAACACCTGGTTGATAAGAATCCATCAACGACGAGAGTTGTTCCTTCATAGACACAAGTGCAGACCATTTCGGATCAACAGAACTCCTTAAAGGAATATTCGCACCAACGTCACCACGCATTTCGGGGGAAGAAAGCCAATCCGAAGGAAGAGAGGGTGCATGAATAGTAACAAGGTCCGAATCGGAAGGAATCATATCCACACGAACACGGTGATCTGTACGTTTAGCCGGAGTGCAAGCGATGGGAGAACGGAAACGTTCCGGTGAACCCCACAAACTACATCCTGGCCGCACAGGCAATTCCTGACGCTGTGAAACATCATGCGTCCGTTTAAGCAGTCTTGACGCGCGACGCCAGATCTTACTCCCCGACCCTTCATCGGAAGACGAGGATAACGCATGAACCTCACCTTTCCTACAATGAGGGTGAACGACCTGAGCTACGGCAACAGGAACGTTCGAGGGGACGTCTGCACGATTGATGACGCTTCTCGTTCCCTTAAGCCGTTCGACATTACTTCTCCCATGGGTTCGAGAGCTCGAAAGAGGTCTTAGGCTAGGTGAACGACAAGATCGTGCAGACGCACCCTCCGCAACACTAAACACATTAGCAACACTTGTCACAACACCGAGAGAGTCACGACTTTTCGGTACACCAACATCAGACACTGAAACATTTTCCACAGTTCCGACAGGATCACGGTTTTTCAATACCTTTAACTCTGAAAAAATTGTATTTCTATCGGCTGCTAAGGACTCTACTTTCTCACCAAGAGTCAAAATAGCAGTAAACATGTCTTTCATAGTAGGTTCCTGATCTACCACCACAGGGGAAGGAATAGGATTAGGAACAGGTACATTAGGTAAGGCTCTATCCACAGATCGGGAAGAACTACGCCTAACTCTATCTCTCTCTAGTCTCCTAACATAATGATCGAAAGTAACAAAATCATCATCAGTTAAGGAAAGACACTCATTACACCTATCATCTAATGAACAAAATTTACCCCTACATTTCACACAAATAGTATGAGGATCAATAGATCCTTTAGGAAGTCGAGTACGACAACCTTCACTAACACACCTACGCTGAGCAGGGGAGGAGTCGGCCATTTTGAATGGTAACGTGAGAGACCGACGAGCAAAAAGTAAGGGAAATATCAATAAAGAAAATTTCAAACAAAAAGATTTCAAGACAAGAAACAAGGGAAAATAATCAACGATAGCTTAAACTCAAAAAAGAACGTTGTACATCACCAAACAACTTCCCAAGAGAGTAAAACCACGAGAGCGAACTTCTATATGTCAGCCAACTATGACGGCAGAGAGAAGAACTGGAGATGGTGTGTGGTTCCACCTGTTCTACCACTAGGGTGCGGTTGGTACACCTGCCGTATCTTCGATAGCGCGAGATTTGAATTTTCTGCCCTGGCGTCAGGGGACTTCAGCTCTTTTATATAACCAGCGGGTAAGTTTTATATTTAAAAAATGATTAAGAAAAAATTTTATACTGTGAAAAAAGTCCTTTACAAACAAAAAAAATTCAATCTTATTAATTTGCAATTCTAAAAAATGTTAAATCTTATTATCAGATAGCAGACGCTACTGGAAACTGTTGAGCTTGAGCAGGTCTTGAACTCCCATCCAACGGATAGCCAAACAGGGATGGATCAGTCAATCTTGTTTGGTGAAAATTCTTTCTTGTATGCCAAAAATTATGACTCATCTTCCGAATACTGTACATTATTAGGCAACTTGAAATAAAATTTTAAAATTAATTTCTAGGAACCTTAAATATACAATTTACTGTATACGAATAGTAAAGTATCACAATTATTACTATTGTCATGAGCATCCATCAATATCTCACCGAGATAAGTTTTGATTTAGTACCAAGACGATCGTCAACTTTAAACCACTATCGTGTAAATTAATTTCAAGGAACCTTAGATATACAATTTATGAATAGCATCACAATTACTATTATAATCATCCTCATTCAATATTTCAACCAGATCATTACATTATATTTCTAGGGGACCAAAAAGTTCATTAAAAAATTATCCTTCATATATTAAGGAAGACTAACCATAAAGGCAAAAAACATATTAGGAAGGAAGTAAAAAAGGTGAAGCTACATAAAGTGGTAAATAAGGTGAAGCTACATAAAGTGGTACATGGCACATTCAAACTCAATGGGTCCAAAGAGAAAAGGGGTGGGGTACGGCTGGCTTGCCGTTAGGGAGCCATCCGCCCAAATTCTACGTTGTTTTGAATCCAAAGGCTATCCCAGCTCACACAATGGATCTCCTAATTAAAGTAAATAAGGTGTTTCACACAGGAACAAATGAAAAATTATGTGAATAAATCATGGTAACAAAAGGGATCAGGAAATTGGAAAGTTAACAAAAATTATGGTGCAAAATTCTGGAAGATAGGAAGGTGGAATGACAACGAATAGTCGTTGATAAATTAAAGACGTGCATACAAGTGTCTGAAAAAAAGGAGGATTGCAGAAGTATGAAGTAAAGGATGGAAACTAAAATAAAGGTGTTATGGGAAAAGAGGAACATATCTTGTGAGAGTAATATAATCTAAAAGTTATCACAGCAGAGGAAATGAAAGTGTTGGAATAGGAAACAAGAGGAAAGACATATATAATGAGCAAAAAGGAAGACATATGCAACGAATGATAAAAAAAAAATTCTGGTATACTGGAAAAACTGGAAAGGATGAAAGATGAAGGCAATACAGCACTAAAAATAAACATTAAGACATGAATAAAAAAAAGATAAAACATACAAAAGAGGTTAGGAAAGCCCCTTAGAAGTTATGGCACAGAAACTATCAGGATCAACAAACAATTTGCTACATCATAATTAGTGTTCTGGCTATTATGAAGTGAACTGTCTATATTGGAGTTGAATTTACTTAGATCATAAGGATTTTTACATCCAGCGAAATAATACTGAGGCATTATGATAAATATTAATTTATGGTATTCATGTTTGTTAATAGATATGCATTAGATTTAGGGTAAATTTCATAAAGACTCAGGATTGTAGATATTGTGTTTTCTTTCAATATATGTAAATGTTGATGACTGAATCCACTGTATAAAAATTAGTTATAAGATTAGTGTTTATATTAATATGCAAGGTAAAACTCTGAATGTATTGTGTGTAGATAGCAAATAAAATACTGTATAAAACAAATAGAAGTGTGCATGATTCTGGTCCATGGTGCCCCAAAATGCACTACATCATCATCCCTCCAAACAGAAAATCTGATACAAAAATTTTAAATTATGTCCTGTAGCATTGAGGAATCAACCTTAGTCTCAATGTTTCTATAAGAAACACCATAATAAAAAAGGGACTATCAACATGTGCAATATTTAATACATCTCACTTTTACCAGAAGTAAGTAGTGTATATTCACTTTCATTAATTTGGAAATCTTTTCCCCAAGTTTAGGGTGCTTGCTGATCATGTTTAATAGGACGTATCAAATCTATCAAAGTTTAGCAGACATTCTGGCTTTCTACTTACCCGGTACCCTAGTTTTGGACATTATAGTGTCCGCTGCCATAGTTTATTCCAGGAAGAGCTTTCCTTGGTCCTAAGACTACTGGACCCAGACACTGTGATCTACCTGTGTTGATAGAAGAACACGTCAAAAATAACTATTACAGGAAAACTCTAAAAATTTAATGACATGAAAAATTTAATGGCGACTGTCATGAGAGAAGCCAAGAGTAATGTCTCAAAAATATTTCAGAGTATAAAGAGAGGAACATAAAAGGAAGAACTGAGAATCAAAGGAGAAAAAGCCTAATTTATGGCGATAAGAATGAAGGAAACTAACAAAGTGCAGTCTGGAAATGGGTCGTATGATAAGAACATGCAGTAGAGGATGATGCAATACCATTTAGAAAGGAAATCCACAAGTAACGCTATTTTCTGCCTTTTTTATTTTGTGGTGATAAAGTGATTAGGTTATGAAGGATTAGATTTGAACTTTGTTTACTGTATGATAAGAGTAAACTTGCTTCACCATAAAACTCAACACATGAAGTGGATAAGGTTGTTAAACTATGTAGCATTATATATTAGGTAACTTGTGACAGTAAAGCATTAAGTAATTTAGTTAAAATGCACTTAGCCTGGTCAAGTACGGAATTATTGGGTTTCCCCTATTAAAGTTACATTGGGTTCATTGTTACAGAAATAGTATCATCTTGAATAAATTTTCCCGAGATTTTTTTATTCCTGACAAACTTGCTAATGTTTTATAAAGAAAAATGTTTACACCATTTTGCATTGACATCAAATGACAACTAATTTCTATCAATCCTAGCACCAGAGGCTCTTTTGTAAAAAACTTAAAACACAAAGTTAAATAGGTAACAAAATACATTAATCTAAACACTCCCATGCAGTCACAACAATGCACAATATACAGAAAGTGTGTTTACTTTGATAACTAAAATTGTTATTTAGCCTAACACATAACCCTACAGATCAAAACTTAAAATAAAAAAAAACTTATGAACTTGGGCCGTAAGCCAAAAAAATGTGACAAAATTCTCACTATGCAAGTCCATGACTAAGAACCATGAACAGCTGAGTCAATACTCAAAAGTAAAGAAAAAGGTCAAATTTTTATAGCTAAAACCATTCCCACGAGACAACTACTAAGTAACTTCATACAGCGAGTGACAAAAACTCAATAGTAAACAACACCCTAAGAAGGAAAAAATGATGTTAACTCTATTGCTAATAATAATGAGTAACAAAATCGAAGTTAACCTACTAAAGGGATTTTGACGAAGGAAAAATCTATTTCTGGGGAGAGACCTGTGACGCCCGGTGAAAAGGATCCTTCTTTACACTTTTCTAATGTAAATCTTCCAAATATACTAGAGAAAGATAAAAGCATGGAATGCAGAGGTTACAACCCTCGCGCGATCACCTTGTTGGTGTCGTGTATTTAACAAGGGCGTGTGTAAACCACTATTCACAGGCTGTCTTCCATTTAGATAATCCCTTCATCAAAGGGGAGGGCCGTAACAGGCCCTAGAGAATACAGTTGGGCTACCCCACCGACACCTACTACTCGCGCTCTCCAGGTCATCCTTCTGCAAGAACACATGGCTTGGCAAGAAAAGGGTGGGTCCGTACAAAAATAACCGGGAGGGGTTTCACCGGGCGTCACAGGTCTCTCCCCAGAAATAGATTTTTCCTTCGTCAAAATCCCTTTTCTGGGTCGATCTGTGACAGCCGGTGAAAATGTACCAGAGAATGCCTTCTAAGCCCAACAAAGTAATAACATAATGCGGAGAATACAATCACCATGTACGACAATAATATAATATAATAATGTAAGAAACGTCCAATTACCAACTAGCCAAATGACATAGGGAGCATAAGGCTAAATAACTAAGACGACAAGGAATCAACAGAGTGTCAAATCGCAAAAGGCATCAAAACTTACATGTCTAAGCATATCTAAACCTTAAAGGAACGGTAACTACAATAACAGTTAAACCATAGGAATTAAACATGGCAAATATCATAGGGCTAACGAACTACCCAGGAGAGTGACGACGTGGTGTGAGTGGTGGGTAGGAGGGAGAAGAGAAGAGATGGAAGAAAGGAAGAAGCAGAGATTAATGGAGAGGGAATAGGCTCCCCGCTGCCATCGTCGGGTATTTAAGGGCCTGTATAATCTTTAGATAGTGGCGTATGACAACCATAGGGGATTTCCAACCCGTATATTTTTTGTTTAAAAATCATCAAAGTCCCTGTTCTGGAAGTAATTGATGTAGGTATCTACTGTCCGTATATCATGAGCCTGGGGAAATGATTCCGGATTACTATGTTTAAAGAAATTAAAGGATTTGTTGCCTGATGCCGTGAATGGAAATAGTACCTCCTTGTTCCCCGATAACCAAGGGGCCAGACGAGCGGGTGGCAGTTCTAGCTAAAAAAGGCCTTGAGAGTAGTGACTGAACACTGAGAAAAGATCCTGGGGAAGAAGAATAATCTTCCGAGGGGAGCACCTATTTTGCGGATCCTCATTTCTTAGCTAGGAAATCATTGTCTGGAGAAAGGAGTTCTTCGGCTGTAGGGAGGAAATCTATGTTTTTCGGGTTTGTGGGAGAGCTGCTAGTTCTGATATTCCATCACCTGAGGCCAAAGCCGTTAGAAATAAAATCTTCCTAAGAAGAGTGATAAGAGCAGGATTCATTGTCCGTGTCCGGCGCAAGTTTTGAGGACACCATTCATAGACCAGAGTCCTTTTGGAATAGATGAGAAATAGGAATCAGCTAGGTTAATGTTAAACCCAACAAGGAAGATCTTCTTCAAAGCTTTCTTGATGGTGGTTAAAGTGCTAACTGTTAGGCCTTTGCCAAATAGGAACCTCAAGAAAGAGATGTCTGTATTCGGAGACATACGAGTATGGTCTGAACTCTTAGGGAATCTGCTAGTTGTTAATGGCCGAATCATATTGGCGAATTGTCAAGTCCCTTTTGTCTGATTCGATGAAGAGATCGATTTCCCGTTCAATGTTCGCGTCTCTACAAGCTGCAAGCTTCCTGTAGTCCACAAAGTCAGAGTTTCGGCTACCCTTGAGCAATCTGACACAGTGAGTTTGGATTACTTGAGTCAGTTTGGGGAACGGAATCCGGAAGGGACGGAGTTTCAACTCGAGGAGGAGAGGAAACCAACTGTTCTTGGCCAGTGAGGTGGTACTAAAACCACTGGCCCCCCGGAAGGAGCGTAGTTTGTGTAAAAGTCTCATTAGAAGATTCACTGGGGGAAATAGGTAAACCTTCTTCTAATGGTTCCTGAGTATCCACCAGAATGAAATTATGTCTAGAGACCATTCTGACTCCAGTGGTTTCGTCCTAGCTAGTGAGTCTGCTCTCACATTCTGGACTGCCGCAAGGTGAGTTACTGACAGGATCCAGTTCTTTTCTGTTGGCCAGGCGAAGATAGTGACCAGGATCCGATTCAGGTTGGGTGACTTGGATCCTCCCCTGATGACGCAGTGTACCACGTCTGTGCTGTCTGACACTACTCTGATGTGGCTCGACCTCGGAGGAGAGAGTCTCTTCAGGGTCAAGAACACTGCCATGGCTTCGAAAACATTGATATGGGTGTGTTTCATGGCGGGTGACCAAGACCCCTGAAACATCTGATGTTCGGAGTAATCCCCCATCCACTTACAGGCGCGGCTGTATGGAATGTCTCTTGTGGAGGTGGGAATTGTAGAGGAACCAATTTGGAGAGGTTCTTCGGTTCGGACCATGGGCGTAATCTCATTTTTAAGGCAGAGGGGATCTTCGAGACCTTGTCTCTTAAAGGTACTGTAGCTCTCTTTCTCCAAACTCGATTGATGTCTTTGAATTTTTGCTATTGAAGTGAATTGGAGAAGGCCGATGATACTTTCTAAGATTCTTCTGGACATCTGTTTGTGTTTGAGAAAATTCTTGATCTTGGAAGCTATTCCTCTTACCTTTTTGGAAGGGAGAGACGTGTGCTTCGAAAGGTGCCACTGAATGTCTAACCATTCTAAGTGGCCTGATGGTTGCAGGCGAGACTTTTGGAGATTGGCCCGAAATCACAGGTTGTCGAGAAATCGAAGTACTTCCTTCGTAGCTCTGTTGCCTTCTATGGTCGACCGGGCCCAAATGAGCCAACCGTCCAGATAAGCCTTGATCTGTATCTCTTGGTTCCTGAGTTGTTCTAACACTGTCTCTCCCAGTTTCGTGAATATCCTGGGATCAATGTTGAGGCTGAAGAGCCTGTCTTGAACGCAAAGGCTTTCCTGCCTAGGCGGAAACCCAGATAAGAAGAGAAGTTTCGAGCTATAGGCACATGATAACAGTGGTCGGTAAGATCGACAGAGGTGGTGACGGCTCCACGGGGAAGTAAGGTCCGTACCTGAGAGATAGTCATCATCCGGAACTTGCCGCAGAGAATGTAAGAGTTTAGCTTTGACAAGTCCCGGTCCACTCTCGATGCCGACAAGCCTTTCTTCGGAATTGTGAAAAGGCGGCCTTGGAACTTCGGTGATCGGTCCCGTTTGATTGCTTTCTTCTTGAGTAACTCTGTGGTGTACTCTTTCAGGATGGGAGTGGATTTCTGGGAGAGGGTCACTGGTGGAGGAGGAGGACCTTGTGGCCATTTCCACCTCAAACCTTTAGAGATTATGCTATGAGCCCACGGACCGAAGGTCCAATGGTCTTGAAAGTGGTAAAGTCTCTCCCCTACCGGGACTACCTCGTTGTGAGGGAGTGAACCTAGGTCCTTTCGTTCCCCGAGCCCCCTTGTTCCTAGGTACGCCTTGATGGCGGAACTGTCTTCTACTCCTGTATCTTCCTCTCTGGTGTCCACGAAAGGAACCTGAGGGTTCAGAACTAGGGCTGTATGCAGGCGAGGGCATGCAAACGGGGTTGGGCTGTGTACCTGGGGAACCAGTGAGGTATCCCACCTGATGAGGGGGGGATCCGGATGCATAGTCGTCGAATCAGAGGAAGACTGTGATGTCGAGTGGGTAACAGACTATTGATGGCAGTGACCCCGTTTTGTTTTGTAGAGGGCAACTCTCTGCTTCTTCTTGAAGAAAGCTTGCTTTTGGTCTTCGACCTTCTTTCTGGCAGTGAGGCCCCGCCTTTCCTGCAATTTTGGGTTGCTCTCGTATCATCTTGTAGAACCTTGTTCACCTCCTCCTGAGGGAAGAGGGTTTTACCTCATCAGGAGGAAACTATCAGCCTGCTCGATTCCTGTCTGATAGAGGCCTCAGACAGAACGTGTTTCCCACAACTAACCCGATCAGACCACCAAACGTGTAGGTCGAATTGGAAGGGCAGAGATTGGTTCTTCCTGAATATCCGAAACAAAGTCTCAGTGGGATAAATCGAGGCTAGGGTCTCCCCGAGGTGGGGTCCGGCTCTTTATGAGCCGGTATGGCCGAACCTTCTTTGTCACCTTGAATAGTAAGACCTGTCCATTTATCCATAATAGACAAGGCAACAATGAGAGCAGCTGTAGATATGGCGTATTCCCCATTGTGTGGGGTGAGCTTGGAATTATCGTACCCCCCAGACTGACAACATCCTGGTCCAGACAGATCGGGCCTGCCCTTTAGGAAATAATACCGTTACCTTCGGTACCTTGTCTAACCTAACCAAGGCATGCTCTTTCAATCGAACGAATCCGTTGAATGGGAATTCTAGTCCCTGAGAGTAAATTCTAGGTCCTGCAGAGGGCGGACGTCTATGCCGTCCTGAGTTATGGTACCATCTATATATGGGACATGTAAGGCAAATTTTTGTTTTGTTTTTATCGAAGGAGGTTACTTCGATACGCCTGGGGCTGTAGGGGGAGTCATCCGAGTTCCTGAACGGATCCAACTCACCACCATATCTTTGAGCTCCGTCATAGCCCCTTGGTTTTCCCTAGAATGTGTTGCTTTTAGCAGTCACAGTTTTATGCAAGGTAACATGAACATCAGGATCCTTTGAGGGTCCTAGGTCGGTGACGCAGGTAATTGCAAAGCTGAAGGCTCAAAACTCATCACCACCTACCTGCCCGTCCATGGGGTCGATGTCCAACCCTAGAGAGATCACTCCGAGGAGATAGGGTCCTCTAGATGGAGCATTCCTTCCAAACCTTGATACCCAAGGGCGGAGAGCCTCTCTTGCAAGCCGGAGAGATTCATCATCATCCTGAAAGAAGTGAGGGGATTAGTGATGAAGGAGAAGACCGTTCTCCTCAATAAGCAATGCATACGTTAATCCGGATCAAATTAAATCATCGCCAAAGGATACCAAAAGGAAATATATTAGAACCAACTTACATCACGGGTCCGGAGTAGCGAGGACAGCTCGTAGCAGAGCGTGCATGACTCCGGGAACCATACCATGTAGGCGGACCTTCTGTAAAAGAAAGGGGACATAAGTCTGGATGTTCCTTGAAACTCTGGTTAGTGATCTTATTCACAGGCTGGGATCAGCCATATAACTCTAACTAATAAAAATGCCTATATTTATGCATACATTTAATTATAACTATGTATAAATATGGATAAATATCCATACAACATCGTGTTCAAATAGAAATAAATTTCTACTAAGTACTTGGAACCGAACGCTAGCCCCTTCTAATGAAAAGCCAGGTCGAAACCAACCATGCCATGAGAGGCTATCTACTGTTCCTTGAGACTCTGGTCAGTGAAAAGATGAATCAATAGAATACTAATATCCAGTAACCACATAAGTAACTATAAACCTCATCGGTAAAATAATGTTAACCCCAGTTCTGAACGTCTGAGTCAGGGGTGGCCAACCTATGGCGCATGCGCCAACCTATGGCGCATTTCATGATTACAAGTGTCGCAATATACACCAAAGATAGTAAATTGAATGACTTTTCTTTAAAATTGCTAATTATGTTCATATATTTTCATTAGGACTTTCAAGAATAGCTATTGAATATTACCAATGCAAATTCAAAGTGTCATTAAAGTAAGTACAGTTTACTTTGTATTCATGTTAAATCCTTTCCTTTACAGCTAAAACAAAAGATTGGCCACCCGTGGTCTGAGTGATCTCTGTTGCCACCGGATATCCGGTGACAAAGGTCCGTCATAGTGAAAACGTGAACATCAGAGGAAATCTAACATTAACCTCAATGCTGAACGCCTGTGCGATATCCGGTTAAGCCGGAGATTCGATGAAAAGGACCGTAATAACGAAATTGTGATTATTCATGAAAAATGTTATTTTCATTAGTAAAATAAATTTTTGAATATACTTACCCGATGATCATGTAGCTGTCAACTCCGTTGCCTGACAGAAATCTACGGTCGGGATACGCCAGCGATCGCTATACAGGTGGGGGTGTACACAACAGCGCCATCTGTGAGTAGGTACTCAAGTACTTCTTGTCAACAAGAACTCAATTTTCTCCTCGGTCCACTGGTTCTCTATGGGGAGGAAGGGAGGGTTCTTAAATTCATGATCATCGGGTAAGTATATTCAAAAATTTATTTTACTAATGAAAATAACATTTTTCAATATTAATCTTACCCGATGATCATGTAGCTGATTCACACCCAGGGTGGTGGGTGGAGACCAGCATACATGTTAACAAAGAAGCTAAGTATCCCGTATTTCATTTTAGCAGTTATTCAAAATAACAAACATAAAATAAATAAGTACCTGGTAAGGAAGTCAACTTGAACTATTACTCTGCCTTTTTTAAGTACGTCTTCCTTACTGAGCCTAGCGGTCCTCTTAGGATGCTGAACGACTCCTAGGTGCTGAAGTATAAAGGGCTGCAACCCATACTAAAGGACCTCATCACAACCTCTAACCTAGGCGCTTCTCAAGAAAGAATTTGACCACCCGCCAAATCAACCAGGATGCGGAAGGCTTCTTAGCCTTCCGTACAACCCAAAAAACAACAATAAAAAGTATTCAAGAGAAAGATTAAAAAGGTTATGGGATTATGGGAATGTAGTGGCTGAGCCCTAACCTACTACTGCACTCGCTGCTACGAATGGTCCCAGGGTGTAGCAGTTCTCGTAAAGAGACTGGACATCTTTGAGATAGAATGATGCGAACACTGACTTGCTTCTCCAATAGGTTGCATCCATAACACTCTGCAGAGAACGGTTCTGTTTGAAGGCCACTGAAGTAGCGACAGCTCTAACTTCATGTGTCCTTACCTTCAGCAAAGCAAGGTCTTCTTCCTTCAGATGAGAATGTGCTTCTCTAATCAGAAGCCTGATGTAGTAAGAAACTGCGTTCTTAGACATCGGAAGAGAAGGCTTCTTGATAGAACACCATAAAGCTTCTGATTGTCCTCGTAATGGCTTTGAACGTCTTAAATAGTACTTAAGAGCTCTTACTGGGCAAAGTACTCTCTCTAGTTCGTTCCCCACCAAGTTGGACAGGCTTGGGATCTCGAACGACTTAGGCCAAGGACGGGAAGGAAGCTCGTTTTTAGCCAGAAAACCGAGCTGCAAGGAACATGTAGCCGTTTCAGATGTAAAACCTATGTTCCTGCTGAAGGCGTGGATCTCACTGACTCTTTTAGCTGTTGCTAAGCAGACGAGGAAAAGTTTTTAATGTGAGGTCCTTAAAAGAGGCTGATTGGAGCGGTTCAAATCTTGATGACATTAGGAACCTTAAAACCACGTCTAGGTTCCAGCCTGGTGTGGATAACCGACGTTCCTTTGAGGTCTCAAAAGACCTAAGGAGGACCTGTAGATCTTTGTTGGTGGAAAGATCCAAGCCTCTGTGGCGGAAGACCGCTGCCAACATACTCCTGTAACCCTTGATCGTAGGAGCTGATAGGGATCTTACGTTCCTTAGATGTAAAAGGAAGTCAGCAATCTGGGTTACAGTGGTACTGGTTGAGGAAACTGCATTCGCCTTGCACCAGCTTCGGAAGACTTCCCATTTGGACTGATAGACTCTGAGAGTGGATGTCCTCCTTGCTCTGGCAATCGCTCTGGCTGCCTCCTTCGAAAAGCCTCTAGCTCTTGAGAGTCTTTCGATAGTCTGAAGGCAGTCAGACGAAGAGCGTGGAGGTTTGGGTGTACCTTCTTTACGTGAGGTTGACGCAGAAGGTCCACTCTTAGAGGAAGAGTCCTGGGAACGTCCACTAGCCATTGCAGTACCTCGGTGAACCATTCTCTCGCGGGCCAGAGGGGAGCAACCAACGTCAACCGTGTCCCTTCGTGCGATGCGAACTTCTGAAGTACCCTGTTGACAATCTTGAACGGCGGGAACGCATACAGGTCGAGATGGGACCAATCCAGCAGAAAGGCATCCACGTGAACTGCTGCTGGGTCTGGAATCGGAGAACAATACATCGGGAGCCTCTTGGTCATCGAGGTAGCGAATAGATCTATGGTGGGCTGCCCCCACAGGGCCCATAGTCTGCAGCAAACATTCTTGTGAAGGGTCCACTCTGTGGGGATGACCTGACCCTTCCGGCTGAGGCGATCTGCCATGACATTCATATCGCCCTGAATGAACCTCGTTACCAGCGAAAGCTTTCGATCTTTTGACCAAATGAGGAGGTCCCTTGCGATCTCGAACAACTTCCTCGAATGAGTCCCTCCTTGCTTGGAGATGTAAGCCAAGGCTGTGGTGTTGTCGGAGTTCACCTCCACCACCTTGTTTAGCTGGAGGGACTTGAAGTTCATCAAGGCCAGATGAACTGCCAACAACTCCTTGCAATTGATGTGAAGTGTCCTTTGCTCCTGATTCCATGTGCCCGAGCATTCCTGTCCGTCCAGAGTCGCACCCCAGCCCGTGTCCGATGCGTCCGAGAAGAGACGGTGGTCGGGGGTCTGAACAGCCAATGGTAGACCTTCCTTGAGAAGAATGCTGTTCTTCCACCACGTTAGAGTAGACCTCATCTCTTCGGAAACAGGCACTGAGACCGCCTCTAGCGTCATGTCCTTTCTCCAGTGAGCAGCTAGATGATACTGAAGGGGGCGGAGGTGGAGTCTCCCTAACTCGATGAACTGGGCCAGCGATGAAAGTGTCCCTGTTAGACTCATCCACTGCCTGACTGAACATCGGTTCCTTCTCAGCATGCTCTGGATGCATTCTAGGGCTTGATTGATCCTTGGGGCCGACGGAAAAGCCCGAAAAGCTCGACTCTGAATCTCCATACCTAGATAGACAATGGTCTGGGATGGGATGAGCTGGGACTTCTCTATATTGACCAGGAGGCCCAATTCCTTGGTCAGATCCATAGTCCATCTGAGATTCTCCAGACAGCGACGACTTGTTGGAGCTCTTAAAAGCCAGTCGTCCAAATAGAGGGAGGCTCTGATGTCTGCCAAGTGAAGGAATTTCGCAATATTCCTCATCAGTCTGGTAAACACAAGAGGTGCCGTGCTTAGGCCAAAGCACAGGGCTTGGAACTGGTACACAACCTTTCCAAAGACGAACCTTAGGAAAGGTTGGGAGTCTGGATGGATGGGGACGTGAAAGTACGCGTCTTTCAGGTCTAACGAGACCATCCAGTCCTCCTGCCTGACCGCTGCTAGGACCGACTTCGTCGTCTCCATTGTGAACGTCTGCTTGGTGACATAAGCATTGAGAGCACTGACGTCCAGCACCGGTCTCCAACCTCCTGTCTTCTTCTCTACCAGGAAGAGACGGTTGTAGAAGCCCGGGGATTGATGATCCCGGACTATGACTACCGCTTCCTTTTGTAGCAAGAGCGACACCTCTTGTTGCAACGCTAGCCTCTTGTCCTTCTCCTTGTAGTTGGGAGAGAGGTTGATGGGAGACGTAGCTAGAGGGGGACTGCGGCAGAACGGAATTCTGTATCCCTCCTTTAGCCACTTCACAGACTGAGCGTCTGCACCTCTGCTCTCCCAAGCTTGCCAGAAGGTCTTGAATCTGGCTCCCACTGCTGTCTGGAGAGGAAGGCAGTCAGAACTTGCCTTTTGCAGACTTGGAACCCTTCTTGGACTTGCCACGGTGACTGTCGGCACGGGTACCTCCTCTGCTGGAGGTTCTGCCACGAAAGGGCGGGATGAACCTAGATGCAGGTGTGTCTACTGCTGCAGGGCAGAAGGGTCTAGGCACGGAGGGTAAGGTTTTAGCCTTACGTGCGGAAGATGCCATAAGATCATGGGTATCCTTCTGGATAAGCGAGGCAGCCATCCCCTTGATCAGCTCCTCCGGAAACAGACACTTGGAGAGAGGAGCAAACAACAACTCAGACTTCTGGCAAGGAGTGATACCAGCCGATAAGAAGGAGCAAAGATGCTCTCTCTTCTTGAGCACTCCCGACACGTACGAAGCCGCAAGTTCACCAGACCCATCCCGAATGGCTTTGTCCATGCTAGACATGATCAGCATGGCAGAGTCCCTATCTGAAGGGGAAGTCTTCCTGCTTAAGGCTCCCAAACACCAATCGAGGAAGTTGAAGATCTCGAAGGCACGAAAGACTCCCTTCAACAGATGATCCATATCAGAAAAGGACCAGCAGATCTTCGATCGTCTCATAGCCAACCTGCGGGGAGAGTCAACCAGACTTGAGAAGTCGCCCTGGGCAGAGGCAGGAACTCCCAAGCTGGGTTCCTCTCCCGTGGCATACCAGACGCTCGACTTGGAAGCAAGCTTGGTAGGCGGAAAGACGAAAGCAGTCTTTCCCAGTTGCTTCTTGAAATGCAACCACTCTCCCATAACCCTCAAAGCTCTCTTAGAAGATCGTGCGAGAACAAGCTTGGTGAAGGCAGGCGCAGCAGACTGCATGCCCAGAGCAAACTTGGAGGGAGGAGAGCGAGGGGTTGCAGACACAAACTGCTCAGGATACAAGTCCCTGAACAAGGCAAGGACTTTACGAAAGTCTAAGGAGGGAGGCGTAGACTTGGGCCCTTCAAAGTCAGAGTGCGGTTCATCCAAATGTGCAGCTTCGTCATCCGATACTCCATCATCCGAAAGCTGAGTAGGAAGTGGCAAAGGCAGAGCAGAAAGCTGAACGGCTGAATCCGGCAGTACGGGTGCATGCGTAGCTGCGGATCCAACATCATGCCGCTGCTGGTCAGTCTGCGAGCTGGCAACAACAAAAGCAGAGTGCTGGTGTGTGGGAGGGGCTGCGGTGGGTTGCGGAGCATGCTGTATGGTATGCGGAGCATGCTGTATGGTATGCGGAGCATGCCGTATGGGTTGCGGAGAATACCGCATAGTGCTGGAACCCGGCAGCTCTACAGCACCTTCCCACTGCTGATGCGGTAGCTCACGCATGTCAACGGATGGTGCAGCAAGAACATGCGTCTGGCAGGGTGGACTGCGCATCGGTGGTGGAGCTCTCACAGGTGGAGTGTGGGAGCAGGCAGCCGCAGTATCTGCTGAGCGCACAACCTCGGCGGGTTGTAGATTAACAGGTGCAGTGTTAACCTTCTCAGCATGATACTCCTGCATGAATGCCGCAAGCTGAGACTGCATAGTCTGCAGCATGGACCACTTAGGGTCTACCGTGGTTGGAGCAGCAACAGACGGAGCAGTAGCCTGTTGTGGAACCACTCTACCTCTCTTGGGAGGTGTGCAGTCATCAGATGACTGCGGCGAGTCCGAACTGACCCAGTGGCTACACCTGGGCCGTTGGACTCGCTCGGAAGGGACCTTACGTTTGAGCGGTCGTGAAACCTTGGTCCATCGTTTCCTCCTGGAAACTTCTTCCACAGACGAGGAATGTAAGGGCTCATTCGTCTGTTTGTGGATGGGACGATCTTTGACAGATACGTCCGCAACCACTGAGGATACATCCGTGCGCCGATCAAGGCCTGCCGAACCCTTTGGTCCTTCGACATTGCTTCTCCCCTGGGCTTGGGAGCTTGCAAGAGGTCCCGGACTGGGAGGACGACTGGCACGCACAGATGTACCCTCATGCGCAACACTGACACTGACACTTTTCACATCACTAGCACTGATAACACTTCCCACTGCACTTTTCGCTTTCAGCTCTCTGACGTCTGCCAAGAGCTGATTACGGTCATTAGCCAATGACTCCACTTTGTCACCGAGAGCCTGAATGGCACGCAACATATCCGCCATGGATGGCTGAGCACTAGTAGCAGGTTCGGGAGTCACCACCACAGGGGAAGGAAAAGGTTGAGGGGCATGGGGAGAGGAAAAATCCACAGAGCGAGAAGAACTCCTCCTGATTCTCTCCTTCTCTAACCTACGTGCATTTTTAAGGAATTCGTTAAAATCGAATTCCGAAAGCCCAGCGCATTCCCCACATCGATCTTCCAATTGACAGGATATACCCCTACAATTGGAACACACGGTGTGAGGATCTATAGAGGCCTTCGGAAGACGCCTAGCACAAGTCCTAACGCTACACTGCCTGTACTTAGGGACTTGAGACTGGTCAGACATCTTGAATTTAGAAGTAGTCAAGGGGGAATTCCAAAATCTAGCAAAGTTCGTTAACAATTAATCCAAATTAATTCCAAAAGCTTGCTAAGCTAAAGATAAAGCTTCCTGAATAGCGAAGGCTAAACTCTAGAGTGAATACATCAGCAAATCGTGAACAACAACTCCAGAATCAACAGCGTATCCAAGTAGGTCTTGCCGGCGGCACGACAGAGGAAAAATTGAGTTCTTGTTGACAAGAAGTACTTGAGTACCTACTCACAGATGGCGCTGTTGTGTACACCCCCACCTGTATAGCGATCGCTGGCGTATCCCGACCGTAGATTTCTGTCGGGCAACGGAGTTGACAGCTACATGATCATCGGGTAAGATTAATATTGAAAAAGGGTTCATACCCTGGTTCTGATCATCTGATTGATCAAAATATTAACTCCGGTTCTGATCGTCTGATTGATCTCTGTTTCTACCGGAGATCCGGGTGGTGACAAAGGTCCGTCATCGTGAAATCGTGACCCTCAGCGGTACGATAACATTCCTCAATACTGAATGTCTGTGTTATCTCCAGTGAAGCCGGAGATTCGATGAAAAAAGGGACCGTAATAATGTAATTGTGATCAATCATGACAAAGGTTCGTGTGGAAAAGGCCGCAGCCGGAGTCTGAGTGCCGGATTTGACCGTTGCACTCCAAATATCTGACTAGTTCACACCCAATGAGTATCCATTATAGCGGAGTATAACTCAAGGCGGAGCTAAGGGTGTCGGCATAAAGCGACCCAAAATAATGACTCATACACTAACGTAGCCTATTAATAGTGCTAGCTCTATTAACAGTAACCACAACAATAAAACGTGAATATCACTGAACGTAATATCATCAACTCGGAGAATAAGAGGAGGCAGAAATAACTCGTGATCGTATAAAAACGGAAAACGGGAAATCCACCTCTCTTACTCGAGCTTAATAAAGAAAACGAGAGAAGGGGTAACTCATAACTGTAGAAACAGAAAACGAGCACTCTATGCTCACGCTCTCAAGGTTACATAATAAAAACTAACATCACACAATAAAATAAGAAAAATAATAAATTTGATTGTTTTTTTTTTTAGTAATTGTAATAACCAAGAACGAAGAATAACGACAACGTAACAAATAAACATAAAGATATAGTCTAAAACGACCACCTTCCTGAGGTGTGAACATAACTACTGTATAACAAAGACTAAATCGCTATTCTTCGTAGGTCCAAATTGGACTTGCTAGCAAATAAATACCATAGTAAAAACCAATAATAAATAATGATAATAAAATTGGTCATAAAACGTAAGTGATATAACCTAGATGACAGAGTACCAGATGGGCAAAATTAACTTGAAAATCTACCGAAGTGAACAATACCCAAATTGGCTGCCGATACCGAGGCAGGCCAACCGCTTCCAAAACTAAAATCCACAATACTAGAAAAGGAACAAATGCCCGGTACTGAAATAAACTGTCAAAACAAACTATGGTACTTAACATTGGTAAAGGTGAAGTAGCAACGTCAGTCATGTTGAATTAACGACAATCACTTCGAAAAACACTGGGCAAAACACTTATCAACTTTGCGGGCAGGTCCAAAACAGAAGGATGACCTGGAGAGCGCGAGTAGTAGGTGTCGGTGGGGTGGCCCAACTGTATTCTCTAGGGCCTGTTACGGCCCTCCCCTTTGATGAAGGGATTATCTAAATGGAAGACAGCCTGTGAATAGTGGTTTACACACGCCCTTGTTAAATACACGACACCAACAAGGTGATCGCGCGAGGGTTGTAAACTCTGCATTCCATGCTTTTATCTTTCTCTAGTATATTTGGAAGATTTATATTAGAAAAGTGTACAGAAGGACCCTTTTCACCGGCCGTCACAGATCGACCCAGAAAACTTATGTTAAAGGTCGAGGAGGATGTCTGACCGGTCGACTATTAGACGCATGCAAAAAATAATGCACTCGCGCATTAGCTGACAAATTCAATAGATGAGTACTTACTAAGAACAAGGTGGCCTCGGCTCCAGTACCATTGTTGATTCTCAGCAATGTGGTATTGTGTGTCTGACATATTTCAGCATGCGGTACCATGATGGATTCAATAGAACCTCATTTCATAGGTCTTCTTTATACTCGTCAAGTCCGTGCTATGCACTTTGATACACTGGGTCCAGGAGCAGGGAGGACGATATTTCTTTGGTGTTTTCGCATTGGATTCCATGTTCTGTCCTTTCACAGAAAATTTTTTGGAGATCAAACAGCACATTAATCCCCCCCAAAAATGTATACTCATCCAAAAGTATAAAAAAAATGCAGTACAGTACAGTAGTACCTCAGCTTACAAGTAACTTTGAATATGACCAATGGAGATACGAGCATACAAATTCAAAATTGACTAAGAATATTGTATCGGTCTGTGAGTAAAAATTCTACTCCATATAGGCATTTATATTTAATATTTAAGATGAGCAACAAAGTCAAAACTGAAACTGATGTAGGTTGAACAGACTTATAGAGGGGTATTACAAATGTACTGTACTGTATATCTATTGATGCACAGAACGCATCAAGTAAATTTCCTTTATTTCTTATGGGAGAAATATCTTAGTTTATGAGTACTTTAGTTTGCATGCTCACTCCCAGAACAAAATAAACTCCTAAACCGAGGTACTACTGTAATACAACACTTTACCTAATCGGACATGCGTCATATCCACAAAAAGTTAAGACGAGATCATTTTAAAACAAGGACCTACTATATAGAAATAGTAAATTTTATAATCAAAATTCTATATACAGTATTTCTATGAACCTCCCCTGGTGTTCCTATTTCTGAATCTCACAATCTGATGGAGGTGGGATAGTGAAGGAAAGAGATATGAAATCACACACTATACTAAACCATGGACCAAGTACCTGCACTTGTAATTGAAAGTTTAACAAACATCCGGAAGCTAGTTAAGAGTCTTTCCCTCAAAATTATATGCCCTCACAATTGTTTTAAAGTAGTTTATGAAAAAGGCCTTGTTTTTCTGATACCACAGATTGGAAAACTGCTCCTTTCCTAGGTGAGCTCCCCCCCCCCCCCCTGGCATGAGGCATCCAAGATTAGAAGGTACTTGGGGATAGAGACCTTAAGAAGTGTTCCTGCTGACAGTTTCTCATTTTTCAATCACCATTAAAGGTTTATCACTAACTCTTGGGGCAATAATAGCAGGGTGATTGAATGTTTGAGACCAATGGCTCTTCAAAGGCCCCAGTACCAAATGAATATGCATCCTCCCAAAGGAGATTAACTTTCCCAATGGGGTGAGGTGTCCTAGGAGCTTTGCCAAAAATGAGCAGGAAGTGATTTTTCTTCCAAGAAGGTTTCTGACATATTCCTGAATCTTGGTACCCTGTTGGTAGATGGAAACGCTCTGGACTGGGTCGAGTTGATATCCATGCCCAGACATCTGATGGAGTGTTGGAGGAAGAGACTGGATTTTTCTATATTAGTTGAATCCCCAACTCCTTCCAGAAGTTGCTGAGGAGAGACTGTGTTTTATAAGCAGTGTTCTAGACTTTTCTAGAAGAAGCAAGTCGTCCAAATATCTCAAAAACCTTATGTCCATGGCATGAGACCAGGCTGAGACAAGGATAAAGATCCTGGTAAAGATCTGAGGTGCTGTTGAAAGGCTGAAGCATAGCACCTTAAAGTGGAAAATTCTGTCTTGAAAGGGAAACCTTAGGTACTTCCTTAATGGGAACCTGATCGTATCCATCCTTTAGGTCTAGAGTCAAAAAGAAGTTGTTCTTCCTGATGGCCTAATTAAGTGGCTGAGGTCCACATTTTTTACCCTTGTTTTTAAGACAGATTCAAATGTATCTCCAGCCTCCATAAACTTTTCTACTTAGCATAGATTGCTGAGGAAGCCCAGAAAGTCATCTAAGACTTCTTCTATGGCTCCTTTGGCCAACATCTTAGACACCATCTCTAATAAGAGGAGGTCCTTTACCGAGTCACAGGTTGTCAGAGTCACAGGGGCCGGATAGTTTATTAATGGGACTTGATATCTTGAATGCAGTGCTTTCATGGTCCATGGATTAGTCCCAAAGAGCTGCCACCTGTGCCAATGCTTTTTTAGGCATCCCCCTACTATTGGGTAAGTTGGGGGATATGCCCACCCTAGCAGGAGCCTCTGTGGTCATGAACTCTATTGTTGGAGGAGTGTCCTCTATAAGGTCTGTAAGAGGAAAAAGAAGTCTTTACTGGTTGATTTGCTTAGAAAGATGAGCCCCTTTGTGATATGTGAGGGGCGGACATCTCGGTGCCACAGCTCTCCTCTTGAGAGAAGCCGGACCAACTTACTAATTTTCTAAGGCAACTGCCACATCCGATGGGGAGAAAAATAAGAGGGCAGAGTCCACCAGACTGGAGTTCCTTAAACAGTGTGTCACTAGAAGAAAATAGTTTAGTGCATCTAGCTAAGAGGACATCACATCTTTTTAGAATACAGTTGCCACAATGAGAGACTGTCTGATGAAGTAAGAATTCACAAGCCTTGGCTCGCGACCTCTAGGTCGTCTTCAAATGGTTTCAGGGTACTCTCAGCACGTGGATTTTCTGTCAAGAAGTGTGATACAGTACTGGCTTCGACCAATGGTCTGGTAAGGAACAGGCCTGAATGGCACGCTGCTACTTCCACATTCTACACTTTTGGACCCCCAAAAATGAATGGGAGGATGCTAGGTATGCTGGGTATAAGGTTAGCCCAAGTGGACATAAAATCTCATCTGGTGTGAAAGCACCAAGGGAGAAGACTTAGAAGACCTGCTTGTTTCAGGCAAGTTCTCCGAGGCCGAGACTTGAGTTTTAAATAAGTCTAGCGTGTCTTGAGTCTAATTATAGAGCGCCACGGCAAACCTATGTTTCAGGCTCTGCTCACTCCTAGTATATGAGTTTCTACCTCTAACAGCTTGCGAGGGAATGACAAGAAGTTCTCTTCCCAAACTTAATCTGTGAGAAAAAGATTTTTCCAAGGCAGGACACTTAGGGCAACTCCTACGAGGACCGTGTCTACAGCATCTAATTACTGTGACAGCACCTGTTCCAGATGGAGTGTCACTCAAGGAAATGGGGGAGCACGATTCCAGCACCATTTTGAGCCCGAAAAGAAGGTTCATATGAAAAATAAAGTTCAAATCAATACAAACATTAGGCTAGATACTTGTGCGAGTACGTTGTGGTGAAGCGACAGGTTTATTATTCATAAAACCAAAGGCTGTTGAGGACTGTCAGCCAAAGCTACCCGATATTGAGTCAAAGCTGACAATGGAGCACGTCCATAAGAACTCCATTCATATACAAGCTTCGGTCATGGCAGCATGATCAAAACATGCATTATCATGAGACATAAAATAATAGCCATCACGCAGAGGAATATCATCATGCATTGAAATGGTGGAGCGTTCAGTGCCACCATTACAGGTGGACACAGCGGCGAGTTCAGTGATGTCATCAAGCATGGGCACAGCAACGCGTTCATTGCCGTCATCAGGCATGGGCACAGCAGCGCATTAAGTTAGTACACGTGGGTACAGCATTGCATACAGAATTGTTTTCCTGAGAACACGTCCTGGTTGAGTCAGGAACATGCGTGGAATTAGTGAATGGGTTGTAGTTACTAATGACTTCCAAGCAGTTTGCTTGGACGTAGAAGACACAATATGTTCAGAGCAACTTGGTTTGACCAAAGTTGCACTTGTGGACACAGCCAAAGCAGTCCAGCCAACCTCAATACGTTGTAATGGAGAGTTCTGGGATAAGTCCAGATAATTCATAAGGATAGAGTGGTGCCGAGGACATCTGAGGGTACAAGGCAAGTACAGCTCATAAGCGAGGAAAGGATAAAAAAAAAAAAAAAAAAAAAAAAAAAAGATCCTCCAACAGGGCTACCTTCGTATTATTATTATTATTATTACTATCCAAGCTACAACCCTAGTTGGAAAAGCAAGATGCTATAAGCCCAGGGGCCCCAATAGGGAAAAATAGCCCAGTGAGGAAAGGAAATAAGGAAATAAATAAATGAAGAGAACAAATTAACAATAAATCATTCTAAAAAAGGCAACAACGTCAAAACAGATATGTCATAAATAAACTATTAACAATGTCAAAAACAAGTATGTCATATATAAACTATAAAAAGACTCATGTCCGCCTGGTCAACAAAAAAGCATTTGCTCCAACTTTGAACTTTTGAAGTTCTACTGATTCAACTACCCGATTAGGAAGATCATTCCACAACTTGGTAACAGCTGGAATAAAACTTCTAGAGTACAGTACTGCGTAGTATTGAGCCTCATGATGGAGAAGGCCTGGCTATTAGAATTAACGCTTGCCTAGTATTACGAACAGGATAGAATTGTTCAGGGAGATCTGAATGTAAAGGATGGTCAGAGTTATGAAAAATCTTATGCAACATGCATAATGAACTAATTGAACGACGGTGCCAAAGATTAATATCTAGATCAGGAGGGTAGGAAATGACAGTCTCAACTCTAGGGTTCCACATACAAGAACGGGGGACTTTCGATGCCTTGATGGGAGATATCTCCAAAAGCAAAAAGTCAACCACTGATAAGATAGACCATATAGGTCTCACCACTCGATACACTAGTGGGAGGCGAGGGAGAGATCTATGCATTTCTGAATAACCAGGGACCAAGGATACTGGGACTGGATCCGGCTCGGAGAACCCAGTGACCGTAGCCAAGGGATCTGTCACAAGCATCAACTTGGGACCACTAGGCACAAAATATATATTAGATGATAATCATCATCCTCATCTCTTCCCACGTCTATTGACACAAAGGACCTTGGTTAGATTTCTCCAAGTCTCTATCTAGAACTTTAAAATCAATAATTCTCCATTCATCATCATCTACTTCATAGTCCTCAGCCATGTAGACCTGGGTCTTCCAACTTTTCTAGTGCCTTGGGAGTCCAGTTGAAAGTTTGGTGAACTAACCTCTCTTGGGGAGTATGAAGAGCATGCCCAAACCATGAAGATGGAGAAAGATAATACATATAGAAAATCATCATCGATAAATTATCCTTATGGCCGTTATGCTCCATAACTAAAGCCTCAGAGGGCTCAAGATACAAATGAGCATGAAGGGGGATATCTTTCGATGCAAGAAAGAGCTTACGCTTCTTACCATTATTGGAAGGAGATGAGGAAGGAGAACGATCTCTCTTAGCACATTTCTTGCGTAGAAAAAGAAATCTCGACATTGGGAGGACGGCCATCCCTACAATACCCACTTGGATATTCCACAGAATATCGTATGCCATGACATTACCCATTAAGCACAAGCGTAGCAAAGATAACAATAAGAGCCCTTAGTGACAATGATAAGGAAAAGACACAAACCACTATGCACTACTGTATAAGTACAGTATGTCTCCCTTAACAGTGACCAGAAGATGCGTGAAGCCTACTAGCAGCCCCGCCTAACACTGCCCAGCAGTGGGGTTGCAATGATAACCAATCATGGTGCAACAGAGCCTGTGTTCTTAATGGAACTATGAGTAACTCATTTAAACAACTCAGAAGTTTGCATCTGTGTAGGAATAAATAAAATTTCAATAAATACTAATGACTGGCAAAATGAAAATTCCAATTTTCCTTAATTAATGCTAAAACCATATTTATACTATTATACCCAACAACCTGTACTTTCTCCTTGAAAAATCTAATTACATGTCTTTAAACAAAACTAAGAAGTTTAATTAAAAGAAAAAATTATATTTACACTACAATACTGTACATTCTCTGCAACTAACACCACACCCAATACTTAGTAATCACTACAATACAACCAACATTTTCTGAAGAAGTCCTTGCTAAAAACAGACTTGGTACAGTTGCCTCAAAGTATTCCTTTACCCCTTACGCTTATGTTTTATGAAAATAGTATGGTAACACCGCAATGAAAGCCTATTTGTCTTGTAACGACGGACGTGAATGGTCGAGCTATTGGTATGCCAGTGCTCCTATTTTTATAAACACTACTGTAGACAATATATTAATGATATACGAATAATAGTTCACATTACAAGTGAAATAAGTTGCTGTTAAATACTTAGAAAAATAGTGTAGTAACAGAGTAGTAATAATTGCAATGGTAAAAATCATATTCATTCCTGATTAATCAGACATCGTCAACCTTCGTTACATTCAGTTGAGGCAGGCGTTTGCTGAAATCCAACTTTAGTTCATAGTAGATATATGGGTTCTTTTTCAGAACATGATTATTTGAATGGAAATACGCTTTCGATTTATATAATCCATCAATTTATAAAGAAATGAGATCATAAACTGCAAATTTCAAGACCTATAAATATAATTTCATAAAGGCAATTATGATAGCCATTGACAGGTCATGATACGGAAGGCTTGGGGAAAAATTAATAGACAACCCGATGTATAAAGGAACAAATATATCCAGTGTATCATTCATATATATATATATTTTTTTAATTCGAGCCACGTCTCACCAGAGTAGCCTAGATGGAAATTTCTCTGGGCGGTAATTAAACTCGAGTCATCTGAGTAACAACACACCTTAACCACCCTGATGGTCTTTATATCATTGGTAGATATGGTTGCACACTGATAAAATCAGTACTCATATAGATGAGAGAGAGAGACTGAACTATGGTTGGTTTTATTTTGTCAATTTCGTTGGTATTATCAAACAATACTATATAGACCTTTTATAATACCTTGATAATGACAACAGGGACTCGATTAGATAAATGTTGTATAGCCATGTCATTATATAATAAGATAACTCCGATATCCTTGTGTCTTCAATACTTATTACAATACGGTGGGGGTCTGAAACAAGTTATTGACGTCAAACTAGCTGTTTCACAGATCTCGTTCAATATGTAATATTTCCCTCCACATATGACCTAACAAAACATCAAGAAGGAATCATCAGTCGCATGTTAATTTTTACGAAAATAAATTCCATGATGATCATTCTCAGAGTAGTAAGGTATAAATTCATGACGGGCAGTTCGAGAATTTATCGGTTGTCAAAAGCCCACTTGACAACGGAATTACTTTAGGGAATGTAAGTGCTTCGTAAGATATCACTTTTAATATTAAATATTCTAGATAAGATAATTAGCAATTAAAACTTGCAACTAGATGCACCATAGATGGGTAGATACATAGAGATAAAGAGATGGATTGAATTGCTTTCAGTTATCGTCAGGTTTAGAATTTTTTTTATTTTTATTTTACATTTAACTTAAATGACTAAATTGCACCCTCAGTTGAGCTGGCCTTGGTCTTAATCGTTGGTAAAAAATAAAATACCCAAGTCTTTTATTATATAATTATGAATTTTCTTTATTAAAATCAGCTGGATTCATCGATGAATTTATAGCAAATATCTGAAAACTATGTATTACAAATTTGTGATATTCAATGTTTAATCGCAATCATAACTTCGTATTAACCTTTTGTTTTAGTACTAAGCGATACTGGTTGATTGAAGCTTATTATTTTTTTTTTTCATTTTCCATTCTCATAACATTCCTTACATTTGTGGGCAAGGTTTAGTGAAATCACTATGGAAATAAATTATTTAATTCTAGTTATACAATGTTGAATTGTAAAAAAGAAAATAAGTAAAACAAGATCGTATTTGAAACATTAATATTTTGTCCATCCACCATTATGTGCAATAACATCTTGCAATCTGTTTTGCATTGACGAGACGTGGTTATACACAACTTGTCGGTTGCGGCGGAACAGTTCCCAATCGTTGAGAACATGCTGGAAAAGACGCTGGTGGTTACGCTCCTGACCCTGCTCCCAGCTGTTGACGATGTTCCCCCAGACATTTTTGATCGGGTTCAAGTCGCATGCTTTGCTCGGCCAGGGAAGGAGAACAATGTCGCGCTGTTCAGCAAACCATGCTCGGACAATCCTCGCAGTATGGATGGAACAGTTATCCTAAAAGAAATAATATAACTGATTAATCATACTGTTAGAACAAGGTGGAAGGAGAACAATTTATATTTTCAATATAAATGAAGGCAAAATAATGCCGTTTAGTCCAGCAAAAGGAGTCACAATAATGATTAATAAAAGGGCTTGAGTAGCCAAGGAGGAGACGTGGGTGTTGTGTGTTGATAAGAATATTTGGTCTACTTTTCATGAAGAGGCAAAAAATACCTTGTAACAATTTCAGTGGCTTTATTTGGCCGCTTTAGATTCATCAGGGAATGTAGATCAATGATGTTGATGTAAGATCCTTTTACAGTTATAAAACTAATAAATCCAAGACAAAAGTCTTATTGAGTAATTTGAAACTACTTTATGACCAATATCAGCAATGAGTTGATACCATATTTGTCAAGAAAGGGCATTCATATAACTAAAAAAAAAAAAAAAAAAAAAACAATGCACATACCTGCATGAAAATTATCTGCTCAGGATAAGGAAGAGCATAAGCGCGAACGGAAGGAACCATCACCTCTTCCAAAATTTCGAGATACTGCTCAGCGTTGAACCTTCCACTGATCTCGGCCAATTCACCAACGCCATGCAGGTGTATCCACCCCCAAACGTTACAGGTGATATGGCCGCTTCTGGCTACTTGATAAATATTCTGGCTGTCGTATCTCGTGTTATCACGCCTCCAGCAATGCAGACGACCATGCGTGTTAGAAGCGAAGGTCTTTTCGTCACTGAAAATTACTCTGCCCCAGAAGTCTAACCCCTCTTCCAAATAACGTTGAGCAAATTCCAGCCGTGCCGTTTTATGACGATCCTCCAGCTTTTGTTTCACTGCCGGAGTCCTATGGTGGATACCGTCTGCGTGGAGCCTATTTCTTATAGTTCCAGACGAAACACGCAAGTTCAGTGTGTCCCTTATGGCAACTGCATTTATAAATGGGCTTTGCGTGGCTACTTCCGAAATCGCCCTATCTTCTTCTGGGGTCGTTTTTCTTGGCCCACCAGCTCTTGGCCTGTCGTTGAGGTTTCCAGACTCTTCCCATCTTCGACACCAAAGTCGAACTGTTGGCAATGAAATTCCTAATTCTCTTGCAATACGTTTGTAAGACATGCCAGAGTCTCTCATGCCTACAATTCTGCTCCTATTGCTGATTCTTTGTTGATTGCGATCCATTGTCTACTCTAGTCACTAAACCGCTACTCAAGAGAATGACATAATGGACTAACAGAGGTCACGACATCACTTACTGGCCCCGCCTCTCTCTCTCTTTCTGAGTTATACAGCTTTAATCGAGTCCCTGTGTCATTCTCAAGGTATTAAAAAAGGTTTATATAGTTACTGTTCGATAATACCAACGAAATTGACATAAAATAAACCCAACCATAGTTCAGTCTCTCTCTCTTATCTATATGAGTACGATTTTATCGGTGTGCAACCATATCTACCAATGATATAAAGACCATCAGGGTGGTTAAGGTGTGTTGTTACTCAGATGACTCGAGTTTAATTACCGCCCAGAGAAATTTCCATCTAGGCTACTCTGGTGAGACGTGGCTCGAATTAAAAAAATATGTATATATGAATGATACACTGGATATATTTGTTCCTTTATACATCAGGTTGTCTATTAATTTTTCCCCAAGCCTTCCGTATCATGACCTGTCAATGGCTATCATAATTGCCTTTATGAAATTATATTTATAGGTCTTGAAATTTGCAGTTTATGATCTCATTTCTTTATAAATTGATGGATTATATAAATCGAAAGCGTATTTCCATTCAAATAATTATGTTCTGAAAAAGAACCCATATATCTACTATGAACTAAAGTTGGATTTCAGCAAACGCCTGCCTCAACTGAATGTAACGAAGGTTGACGATGTCTGATTAATCAGGAATGAATATGATTTTTACCATTGCAATTATTACTACTCTGTTACTATACTATTTTTCTAAGTATTTAACAGCAACTTATTTCACTTGTAATGTGAACTATTATTCGTATATCATTAATATATTGTCTACAGTAGTGTTTATAAAAATAGGAGCACTGGCATACCAATAGCTCGACCATTCACGTCCGTCGTTACAAGACAAATAGGCTTTCATTGCGGTGTTACCATACTATTTTCATAAAACATAAGCGTAAGGGGTAAAGGAATACTTTGAGGCAACTGTACAACATTGTGTTGCTGCCAAATCTCAAAAGAATCCTACAAAAATCATGGGAAGTAACTGCACGTCTAATATAATGAAGCCAAGGTCCTTCATTTTGTCAGAATCCAATTCTGTGAGATTTTTCCACTAAACCCTTAGTAAAGAACTATACAGCATTTTTTAAGAGAACACACCATGAAATCCTAATTCCTAATTTAAAGATTTTTACCTTGTCTAAATAAAACTTAACTTCTTTAATAAGACAAAGTAATAAATTATTTGAAGTCCTACCGACTATATTTCTCCACTGATACAATGTGAATAAATTGAGGAGGACCTTTCGTCTTAAAATCCTTCTTAGCTTAGAAGACAGGTGTAAGAGGCAAAATAATTTTCTTAATACCAAACCCTTGATTATTGGAAAGAGCTTTAGCTCACAAAAAATTTAGCATCGGCCATCCCTTAGGAATATAGACTCTAGCTGTCAGATCTTTAAAAGAACAATATTTCAAGTATTGTAAAACTACATTACATCTAAATTTCTATAGAACTTCCTAACAGCAAAACCTATATCAACTACAAAGGACCAGAATCCCTCTGCAATAATACCAAAGATGTATAAATCTAATCGAAGATGTTCGAGTACTGTTTTAAGCATGGACCAATAACGCTTAATTGCAAAAATAGACAATTTCTTTTCATAAAATAGGAAATGCAAAAAAAATTTTATCATCCAAACTAGTTCTCGTTATTGAAACATTTCTAGACCTGCACCAATTAAAATATAGATACAGTACCTTTGTCTATAATGCAAATTATTGGTTAACTGCATTTTGAAACCTAATTTAGACAACCTATGAACCTAAAAAAATAACTTTTTCTCTGAGAAAACAGTGGACAATCTCCTTGTGGTTAGATTTAGTGTGTGTGTGGGGGGGGGGGGGGGGGGGCTTTGGGTGGAATGATCTCAAAACTGGATGTTTGAGATTGATCCTGTAATGAAATCTCCTCTGATACTCCAAAAACAGAGAGCACAGCTCTGTAAACCACCCTTTCAGAGAACAAAAGGGAGCCACCAATCATCTTAATTTACTTACCACCACCTGAAACCTCGATTACAGATGTAAAACATACTGGTTCACATTTAACCATTCTTATAACAGGGCATTTACCTTCTATGCTAGGGGATCTGGCACCAGAGAACAAAACGCCTTCCTCTTTTTGGTGAAGGAATTCGCAAGCATATCCACATATGGTCTTTCACACCAACTCCCAATTTCTAGCCAATAAATTATGTAAATGCTATTTGAGTGGAAGTATTTGTTGTTTCCTGCTTTACTGACCTGCTAATAAACAGGGGTAGAAGAATTATTCCCATTAGATCCATCCTAGATAAGTACTTCAGCTATCCGGAACAAGAATTCTGACCTGGTTTCCCCTTACTTCCAAATGTAAGGAAGACCTGTCTTGTCTGAAAACTTTTGGATGCACTTTCACATCCCAGACTTCTGATCCTGAAGGGCCTGGAGTACTGTATATAGTTCCAGGCATTTGATATGTAGAGCCGATTCCTTCTCCGACCTTTTGTCTGACAGATTAAGATAATTCATGGTTACATTCAACCCCTCCTGGGAAGTAACCACAAAAAGATATATGTCCAGAACTGTTATTTTCGACACTCCCCGAGACAAAACAAGAAGGGTTGTCCCACCATTTGTAGTTGATTTTGAATTGTTGGCATGCAAATCATGTCCAGATCAGAAGTCCTGTTCCTATGACATTCGAGATGTCACTGGAAATCTCTCATCTTCAACCAACCCATAAAAACTAACTTGTCAAGAGAAGTAATGGTCCCTTGTAACTTCATCAGCATACAAAACAACAGCACTTCCACGTTTGAATTTCTCCAACAAATGTCCGAATTATTTTTCTCTCATGGAAAAGACTGAGGAGTTATTGACATTATCATTTCCAAATATATATTCTTTTGAGTTGGAATTAGAAGACTTCTCTACATTGACCAGGACTCCTAATCTTATGAAGAACGGAATAACCATGTCTGCTGAACCAGAATCTTTTCCATTGTGTACAAAATCAATCAGTCCTCTAGATACAAAACTCTAATGCCCAGAAACCCGAGCCATTTTGAAATTGGAGCCGTCACACCTAATTAATATTTACGGAGCAGTCCTGAGTCCGAAAATCAGGCATTTGAACTTGCATATTCTCAAGCTGTCCATAAACCAAAGAACTCTCTCTGATTCCAGATGATCTGGAAGGGGAAAGTAAGCACCTGTCCAGTCTATTGAAAACATCATATCCCCTTGCCTTACTGCCCCCTGGACTATACAAGGAGTTTTCATTGAAAACTTAGTGAGAACTGTATACTGTACTGCCTGTTCAGCCTTGAGGCATCCTGAATTGGCCTCCAAACCCCCAATGCCTTCAGCCCTTGAAACAAGGATCTAAGAATTCCTCTATCCCTTTTTTCTCCAGAAGTTTTGCAATCAACTCCAAGGCAGAGTCTTTGGCCAAACTGTTTTGGTAACTTAGAAAAGGAATGAGTCTTCTTGACAGAGGAGGATTGGAGGATAAGAGGTTATTGATATCGCTCACTTACTACTGCTAGAACCAACGGCTCAGTATGCAGTTTTTCCCAAACCTGATAAAAGTAGGAACACCTTCTCTCTATTGGAATCTCTTGGAAAAGGCTGTCAATGAGTTCTATAAGCTTGAGTTCCGTTAGTGGTATATTTAACCAAAGTACTACAGTAAGTCCCCTACATAAAGAGATGAATTTTAAGTCCTACAAAATTTGTCTTAGTCCAAATATTCACCTCGTAACCCTCAACCACTATTCAAACTTTTTTTCAGTTCACTAATCTAGCCAATGTCTGTGAGATAGCCTACATACATTAAAATTCCTAAAGATTTTTAAAAGAAATCAATTAATTTGTATTCAGTTTTGAACATATTAAAATATTTATTGCACACGAAGGATTTTATCTATGAAAGTTCTCAAGTTAAAAGTTATTATCTAGGGGATTTGCTAACATTAATCCTATCTCTGGTGACTACCTCCTTTCTCCACATCTCATTTGCCTGAGGTGAAAGAAAAGTACATTCATTCTCCTTGGTACTCGAATAGAACTTCTATTAATTGCATATCAAACAGTTTTGGTCATACAGAAGCTCAAGTTGTAAGTTCTGTTTTCATCCTTGAATGGTATGTCCGAGTATTTTAGTCTTATCACTATGATAATTGTTTCTGCAAAATCCACTTTTCATGTGCACATCCATTTCCTGAATAGCCATGACAGGCTGTCTTTTCATAGAGGTTATTTACCATGTTGTAAATTGTTGTGATAAAACTTCAGATCCATATAATCTGCTATCAAAATAACATTCTATTTAATTGGGAGATATAGTAGGAAAAAACATTTGATTCCATGTCCATAGGAGAGACATCATGTATGTAGCCATTAGCTAATTTAATGGATAAGATGAGAATTTTCCTCTTCTAAAACTACTGGTCCTTCCTATTGTTATAAGATAATCCATGCATTTCTTTCCTGCATTGGAAATAAAACAAGGGCAGTACTAAACCTAAAATGTTATTTTCCTTAGTAAAATAAATTTTTGAATATACTTACCCGGTGATCATGTAGCTGCAGCTCTGCTGCCCGACAGAAAAAACCTACGGGAGGGATACGCCAGCGATCGCTATACAGGTGGGGGTGTACAACAACAGCGCCATCTGTCGAGTAGGTACTCCAGTACTTCTTGTCAACAAAGAACCAATTTTCTCCTCGGTCCACTGGGTCTCTATGGGGAGGAAGGGAGGGTTCTTTAATTCATGATCACCGGGTAAGTATATTCAAAAATTTATATTACTAAGGAAAATAACATTTTTCAATATTAATCTTACCCGGTGATCATGTAGCTGATTCACACCCAGGGGGGTGGGTGGAGACCAGCATACATGTTAACATTAGAAGCTAAGTATCCCGTATTTCATTTTAGCAGTTATTCAAAATAACAGACATAAAATTAATAAGTACCTGGTAAGGAAGTCGACTTGAACCATTACTCTGCCTTTTTAAGTACGTCTTCCTTACTGAGCCTCGCGATCCTCTTAGGATGCTGAGCGACTCCTAGGTGCTGAAGTATGAAGGGCTGCAACCCATACTAAAGGACCTCATCACAACCTCTAATCTAGGCGCTTCTCAAGAAAGAATTTGACCACCCGCCAAATCAACCAGGATGCGAAACGCTTCTTAGCCTTCCGTACAACCCAAAAACAACAATAAAAAGCATTTCAAGAGAAAGATTAAAAAAGGTTATGGGATTATGGGAATGTAGTGGTTGAGCCCTCACCTACTACTGCACTCGCTGCTACGAATGGTCCCAGGGTGTAGCAGTTCTCGTAAAGAGACTGGACATCTTTAAGGTAAAATGATGCGAACACTGACTTGCTTCTCCAATAGGTTGCATCCATTACACTCTGCAGAGATCAGTTCTGTTTGAAGGCCACTGAAGTAGCGACAGCTCTAACTTCATGTGTCCTTACCTTCAGCAAAGCCTGGTCTTCCTCATTCAGATGAGAATGGGCTTCTCTAATCAAAAGCCTGATGTAATAAGAAACTGCATTCTTCGACATCGGTAAAGCAGGTTTCTTAATAGAACACCATAAAGCTTCTGATTGTCCTCGTAATGGCTTCGTACGTCTTAAATAGTACTTAAGAGCTCTTACTGGGCATAGTACTCTCTCTTGTTCATTTCCAACCAAACTGGACAGACTTGGAATCTCGAACGATTTGGGCCAAGGACGAGAAGGGAGTTCGTTTTTAGCTAAAAAACCAAGCTGTAAGGAACATGTAGCCGTTTCAGATGTAAATCCTATGTTCCTGCTGAAGGCGTGAATCTCACTGACTCTTTTAGCTGTTGCTAAGCAAACGAGGAAAAGAGTCTTCAAAGTGAGATCTTTAAAAGAGGCTGATTGAAGCGGTTCGAACCTTGCTGATATCAGGAACCTTAAAACCACGTCTAAGTTCCAACCTGGTGTGGCTAACCGACGCTTCTTTGAGGTCTCAAAAGACTTAAGGAGGTCCTGTAGATCTTTGTTGTTGGAAAGATCTAAGCCTCTGTGGTGGAAGACTGCTGCCAACATGCTTCTGTAACCTTTGATCGTAGGAGCTGATAGGGATCTTACCTTCCTTAGGTGTAAAAGGAAGTCAGCTATCTGCGTTACAGAGGTACTGGTTGAGGATACTGATACCGCCTTGCACCAGCTTCGGAAGACTTCCCATTTTGACTGGTAGACCTTGAGAGTGGATGTCCTCCTTGCTTTGGCAATCGCTCTGGCTGCCTCCTTCGAAAAGCCTCTAGCTCTTGAAAGTCTTTCGATAGTCTGAAGGCAGTCAGACGAAGAGCGTGGAGGCTTGGGTGTACCTTCTTTACGTGCGGCTGACGCAGAAGGTCCACTCTTAGAGGAAGAGTCCTGGGAACGTCTACTAGCCATTGCAGTACCTCGGTGAACCATTCTCTCGCGGGCCAGAGGGGAGCAACCAACGTCAACCTTGTCCCTTCGTGAGAGGCAAACTTCTGCAGTACCTTGTTGACAATCTTGAACGGGGGGAACGCATAAAGGTCTAGATGGGACCAATCCAGAAGAAAGGCATCTACGTGAACTGCTGCTGGGTCCGGAATCGGTGAGCAATAATTTGGGAGCCTCTTGGTCATCGAGGTAGCGAACAGATCTATGGTGGGCTGACCCCACAGGGCCCATAGTCTGTTGCAAACATTCTTGTGAAGGGTCCATTCTGTAGGGATGATCTGACCCTTCCGGCTGAGGCGGTCTGCCATGACATTCATGTCGCCTTGAATGAACCTCGTTACAAGCGATATCTTTCGATCTCTTGACCAGGTGAGGAGGTCCCTTGCGATCTCGAACAACGTCCTCGAATGAGTCCCTCCTTGCTTGGAGATGTACGCCAAGGCTGTAGTGTTGTCGGAGTTCACCTCCACCACCTTGCCTAGAAGGAGGGACTTGAAGCTTCTCAAGGCCAGATGAACTGCCAGTAGCTCCTTGCAGTTGATGTGTAGTGCTCTTTGATCCGGATTCCCCGTGCCCGAGCATTCCCGACCGTCCAGTGTCGCACCCCAGCCCGTGTCCGATGCGTCCGAGAAGAGAAGGTGGTAGGGGGTCTGAACAGCCAGTGGTAGACCTTCCTTGAGAAGAATGCTGTTCTTCCACCAAGTCAGTGCAGACTTCATCTCTTCGGATATAGGAACTGAGACCGCTTCTAGCGTCATGTCCTTTCTCCAGTGAGCAGCTAGGTGATACTGAAGGGGTCGGAGGTGGAGTCTCCCTAACGCGATGAACTGGTCCAGCGATGAAAGCGTCCCTATTAGACTCATCCACTGTCTGACTGAACATCGGTTCCTTTTCAGCATGCTCTGGATGCATTCTTGGGCTTGACTGATTCTGGGGGCCGACGGAAAAGCCCGAAAAGCTTGACTCTGAATCTCCATACCTAGATAGACTATAGTTTGGGATGGAACGAGTTGGGACTTTTCTATATTGACCAGGAGACCCAATTCCTTGGTCAGATCCATAGTCCATTTGAGATTCTCCAGACAGCGACGACTTGACGCAGCTCTTAAAAGCCAGTCGTCCAAATAGAGGGAGGCTCTGATGTCTGCTAAATGCAGGAATTTGGCAATATTCCTCATCAGTTTGGTAAACACTAGAGGTGCCGTGCTTAGGCCAAAGCACAGGGCTTGGAACTGGTAAACCACCTTCCCAAAGACGAACCTTAGGAAAGGTTGGGAATCTGGGTGGATGGGGACGTGAAAGTACGCGTCCTTTACGTCTAACGAGACCATCCAGTCTTCCTTCCTGACCGACGCTAGCACCGACTTCGTCGTCTCCATGGTGAACGTCTGCTTGGTGACAAAGACATTTAGAGCACTGACGTCTAGCACCGGTCTCCACCCTCCTGTCTTCTTCGCTACTAAGAAGAGACGGTTGTAGAAGCCCGGGGATTGATGGTCCCGGACTATGACTACCGCTCCCTTTTGTAGCAAGAGAGACACCTCTTGCTGTAAAGCTAGCCTCTTGTCCTCCTCTCTGTACCTGGGAGAGAGGTCGATGGGAGTTGTTGTTAGAGGGGGCTTGCGCAAGAATGGAATCCTGTACCCCTCTCTGAGCAACTTCACAGACTGTGCGTCTGCACCCCTGTTCTCCCAGGCCTGCCAGTAGTTCTTGAGCCTGGCTCCCACTGCTGTCTGGAGAAGATGGCAGTCAGACTCTGCCTTTTGAGGACTTGGAACCCTTCTTCTTTTTGCCACGTTGACTATCGGCACGGGTACCTCCTCTGCTGGAGGTTCTGCCACGAAAGGGCGGAATGAACCTAGACGCTGGTGTGTCCATCCTAGGTCTAGGCACGGAAGGTAAAGCTGTGACTTTACGTGCGGATGACGCCACCAGGTCATGGGTATCTTTCTGGATCAATGAGGCAGCAATCCCCTTGATCAGCTCTTCAGGAAAGAGACACTTGGATAGCGGAGCAAACATCAGCTCTGACTTCTGACATGGTGTGATCCCCGCCGACAAGAAGGAGCAAAGGTGATCTCGCTTCTTAAGAACTCCCGACACGAAAGAAGCCGCAAGCTCGCCAGACCCATCCCGAATGGCTTTGTCCATGCATGACATGATGAGCATGGCAGAGTCCTTATCCGAAGGGGAGGTCTTTCTGCTCAACGCTCCCAAACACCAGTCCAGAAAGTTGAAGATCTCAAACGCCCGGAAAACTCCCTTTAAAAGATGGTCCATGTCCGAAAAGGTCCAGCAAATCTTGGAGCGTCTCATAGCCAGTCTGCGGGGAGAGTCTACCAGACTTGAGAAGTCGCCCTGGGCAGAGGCAGGAACTCCCAAGCCGAGATCTTCTCCCGTGGCATACCAGACGCTAGATTTGGAAGCAAGCTTGGTCGGTGGAAAGATGAAGGATGTCTTCCCAAGTTGCTTCTTGGCCTGCAACCACTCTCTCAGTACCCTTAAAGCTCTCTTGGATGAGCGCGCGAGTACGAGCTTCGTAAAGGCAGGAGCTGCTGACTGCATGCCTAAAGCGAACTCAGAGGGAGGTGAGCGTGGGGCTGCAGACACAAACTGGTCCGGATACAACTCCTTAAACAGGGCAAGGACTTTCCTAAAGTCTAAGGAGGGAGGCGTAGTCTTGGGTTCCTCTATGTCGGAGTGTTGATCGTCCAAATGCGCAGCTTCGTCGTCATCAGAGATTCCTTCATCCGAATGCTGAGGAGGAAGCGGCAAAGGAGGAGAAGAAAGCTGAACGGCTGAATCCGGCAGCACGGGTGCATACGTAGCTGCACTGGATCCAACATCATGCCGCTGCTGGTCAGTCTGAGAGCTGGCAACAACAAAAGCGGAGTGGTGGTGCGTGGAGGGGACTGCCGTGGGTTGCGGAGACTGCCGCATTGCGTCAAAACACGGCAGCTTGACAGCACCTTCCCACTGCTGATGCGGTAGCTCACGCATGTCAACGGAGGGTGCCGCACGTCGGCTAACGTCAACATGCGTCTGGCAGGGTCGACTGCGCATCGGTGGTGGAGCTCTCACAGCCGGAGTGTGGGAAGCAGGCAGCCGCAGTGTCTGCTGAGCGCACAACCGTGGTTGGTTGTAGGTTAACGGGTGCAGCGTCAACCTTCTCAGCACGATACTCCTGCATGAAGGAAGCTAGCTGAGTCTGCATAGACTGCAGCATAGACCACTTAGGGTCTACAGCGGTTGGTGCGGCAACAGACGGAGTGATTGCCTGCTGCGGAACCACTCTACCTCTCTTGGGAGGTGTGCAGTCTTCGGAAGACTGCGGCGAGTCCGAACTGACCCAGTGGCTACACCTGGGCCGTTGGACTCGCTCGGAAGGGACCTTGCGCTTGAGAGGTCGTGAGACCTTGGTCCAGCGTTTCTGACGAGAAACTTCTTCCGCAGACGAGGAATGAATGGGCTCACTCGTCTGTTTGTGGGTGGGACGATCTCTGCAAGATACTTCCGCAACCACTGAGGGTACATCTGTACGCTGATCAAGGCCTGTCGAACCCTTTGGTCCTTCGACATTGCTTCTCCCCTGGGCTTGGGAGCTTGCAAGAGGTCCCGGACTGGGAGGACGACTGGCACGAACAGATGCACCCTCATGCGTAACACTGACACTTTTCACAGCACTTGCACTCACTACACTTCCCACTACACTTTTCTCCTTCAACTCTTTGACGTCGGCCAAGAGTTGATTGCGGTCATTCGCTAATGACTCAACTCTGTCACCAAGAGCCTGAATGGCACGCATCATGTCCGCCATCGAGGGTTGCTGAGAGCTAGTAGAAGGGTCGGGTGTAACCACTACAGGGGAAGGAATAGGTTGTGGGGCATGGGGAGAGGAAAAATCAAAAGAGCGAGACGAACTCCTCCTGATCCTATCCTTCTCTAGCCTACGTGCATTCTTAAGGAATTCTTGAAAATCGAATTCCGAAAGCCCAGCGCATTCCTCACATCGATCTTCCAATTGACAGGCTTTACCCCTACAATTGGAACAAACGGTGTGAGGATCTATAGAGGCCTTCGGAAGACGCCTAGAACAGTCCCTAGCGCTACACTGCCTGTACTTAGGGACTTGAGTAGGGTCAGACATCTTGAATTAGTCAAAGGGGGAAATCCAAAATCTATCCAAGTCGTCAACAAATAATCCAAAATCTAATCAATAAAGCTTGATAAGGTATTGATGATAACTCCTGTACAGCGAAAGCTAATATCTAGAGAGAATACATCACCAAATAGCGTGAAAATCAACTCCAGAAACAACAGCGTATCAAGTAGGTCTTGCCGGTGGCACGACAGAGAGAAAATTGGTTCTTTGTTGACAAGAAGTACTGGAGTACCTACTCGACAGATGGCGCTGTTGTTGTACACCCCCACCTGTATAGCGATCGCTGGCGTATCCCGCCCGTAGGTTTTTTCTGTCGGGCAGCAGAGCTGCAGCTACATGATCACCGGGTAAGATTAATATTGAAAAATAAGGGTTACTCTATAAAAGTTTTTCCTTTTTACATTATGGCAGTTAGCCCAAGTTGATGACCATAGCAAAAATTCATAAGGCACCAATACTACATGCTGGAACTGCACTGATCATCATGATATTTTTGCTAATCATTCCAGTAAACCTTCCATACAACACATTTCTCCTTAGGATCAAGATAGTATGGAAGCTGCAATCTTTTATCAACTGAAATTTCTCTTTAGTTTTAAGATAACATGAAGCAATTCCTTCTGTTCTATGATACAAATATTTAATTCCAAATAATATGAAAGGCTTAATGAGCTTTTATCATTTATTTAACAAAAAGGCACAACGAAGAAGTGCCATTTATATACTATCAGAAATAAGGAAGCTACAATATAATACTATTTAATACCCATAAGATTGTCTATAATCAAATTTCCATCACTGTTCAATACAAATTCTTCAGCATATAATTCAGTATGTTGGTTGGAGAGGTTTTGTTCTTCACAAGTTTCATGTTCACTAATGACAACTCTTGCTTCCTTATTCTCACATACTTCATCAATGCTAAGCATTTTACATCCTTCATTAAAAAGCAAATCTCCATTCTCATTCAATATTTGTAGAGATTTATTATTAGACTGTCCATCCTCCCTTTCCCAGTCTGGCTTACTAGAAACACTTGCTTTTGAAAAAGTTGACAAAACTTTCTTAGTACAATGACTGCGCACATGTTCACGGTAAGTTGCACACCTGGCAAATGCTTTCTCACAATATTTACATTTCCAGGACCTCGCCTTGCGGTGAGTCTGGTTGTCATGCATAATCAGGTGGAAGTTGGTTCGAAATCCCTTACCACATTTGTCACAAATGAATTTTTTCTCCTCGTGTACTAGCTGATGATTTCTCAAAGTTCCTGGATGACTAAATACTCTGCTACACTTCTCACATGTGTAAGTCTTACCTTCATGTAGTTTCATATGATACCTAATGGATGATTTCGATGTAAACTGTTTATCACATTTATCACACGAAAATATTTCACTGGCATGATCATTGTTGCTCTGTATTTCAACACTATGAAACATTCTGAGATGATTCTCCCAAGCACCAATTCTGACTAGAATTTTTCCACAATATTTACATTCAATGGTAGTGTGTGTTTTCTGGTGTTTCTTCAATTCTTCTCCCGTCAAAAACACTTTCATACAAAATTTGCAAAGATGAACAATTTCCGACCTCCTCCTGTAATTTCTCTTAACTTGGTTTACAGGTTTACTCTGAACAATGGAATGTCCCCCAGGTATGGAGTCTATCTGAGGAGATGTTTCGTAAACCTTGATTGTTATTGGTTTAGGACCACTTATTGGTGGATTTTCAATAGGTACTGGCTTATCAATTTTTGTCGAATGGGTAATTCTAATTACCTGAAAAAGAGAATGACATGAAAATGAGATGAACACTATATGCCCATATCATAAAAATTTCTCATGATATAAAATACTAAGTAACTAGGCAACCCAATAAATACTGTTAAGTAATTACACATCACCATATAACTTTTACAGAATACTTTTAATGGTAATTGGAGCATGCAACAGCTACCTTATTTGACAACTAAAAAGATAGAGATCTAAGAGAATATAATGAAAAGTAAAAGACAGACAGTGATGGAGCTAGATTCAAAGAGAAGCTACAAAGAACCCGTAGTACCATCTACATAAGGTCTCACACAAAGTGTGCTGCAAGAGTACTGTTAACCCTATAATGATGATACTGTAATTTGATATCCAAAGAACACTTTTTACCTTGGAGAAGGCTGCATAAATAGTGAAATACAGTATACAAAATCCCTGTAGCCACAGTAACCTTAAAGCAATGTCATTCATGTACTGTATCATAATGCATAAGAAAATTTTTCCATGTGTGCTTCAAGGGACAAAAATATTTGAAGAAGTTTCTAATTAATCCTCGCAAAAAAAAAAACTTAATTTTACTAACAAAATTATTATTTCAATACTTATCTGGTATTCACCCTGCTTCCTTGCCAAAACCTCTGCTTTCTGACCACCAGATGGCTTTGTCACTCCATGCCCAAATGAAAAGGCAACCGTTCTGGCTGATGTTTGATAGCAATTAGAGGTTCTTTTTTCACATGTAGGAGATTAGGTTATGTTACTCTATTAAGCAAACGTGTTTGTGGTAGCTCTAGTCCGGCTGATTACCGCCCAATTTCTATAACTCTCATATTATCTAAAGCTTTCTAATGTCTTTGGCAAACTGTCCAATTAGGTAAGCTGAAGGCAATTATCTGTTCCCTAGTTTGCAATTTGGCTTTCATAAAGGCCATGGAGAATCTTCATTTTAGTGCTGCCTCTGACAGTGTTAATCATGAGGCCTTTGTTTTCAAACTCAAACAGTTGAGAGTGAGTTGGTTTTTCTTAAGCATCATTATTGAATTCTGGAAATTCCCACATTTCGAACATTTATGCTCTGAATCATATTGTTGGCCCCAACACGAAACACAGGGAATGCAGATCTTTATCTTCTAGAAGCCTATACAAGGAATATTTAGCGTACAAATGAACCAACTGATGACATACCTATATAGTGTAAGTTTTGATAAATCTAACAAATGAAAAGGCACTAAAAAACCACTCAAATATAAGAATCATGCTGCACAAAGGTCAGCATGTTTAAGCGGTATAAAGACAATGACAAACACTATGGTGTCACCACCCAAATACTGTTTATCATAACAGTAACAAAAGTGGCATTGCAAAACCAATCCTGTAGCATATTAGGATCGATTTTGAGTTTTCTGGGATCCTGACATTGAAGGTCATTGATGCCGTTATCTTGTTATAAATAAACCAAAGGAAATTCCATTTAAAACCATAATGGTGAAGTCCTTTTAAAGTTAAATAGCTTTCAGAAAACCTGTCTCTGAAATGAAAATAAAAATACCTGTACAGACAGCATAATAGAAAACATCCTGCCCAAGAATCTTGAAAAGGATGCATCTGCCAACCACACCTTGAGCCTTTAACAAATATCATTTCTCAAGGTCCCAAAATTGGAGCATTCGCATTATAAGGTAGTGCTTTGAGAGAGAATAATTTTAATTCTTTAAATAAGAGGTTGTAAAACAGATGCTTCAACAAGGAAGCACAGTGAACACCAGGGAAGATTCATTGAAATAATTGGCAATCACACCATAAGAAACAAATGATCAACAAGACATAAAAGTTTCTGAACCACATGAAGCACAAATGGTCAACAGTACATAAAATAAATCTTATTAAAGTAAAACCAATTGATTTTAACCCGAGAAAATTTAACAGAAGTAAATGGACTATTATCACAAAATTCAATGGCTAAGTACAAAACAATATCCACAAACATGCATACTCAAGTATTAACTACCAAACTAGACACTACTTTATTGCAACGGTAAATTTTACAAACCTTTGGTATATTTGACTCCACTTGGCTGTCTATTACACAACTTGAAAATACTTGATTAATGTTATCTGCAGTTCCTCCTTTCTTCAAAACTACTTGATTTGTAGAAAGCTCCATTTCTGAATTAGAACAAGGACATTTTGGATAAAGAAATTCCTACTCAAAAAAAAAATCAAATTACCATTATTCCATAAAACTTATATGTGAAGAAAAATCATGAAGTAGAACCTTAACCTGCCTTCTTTTACAGGTTGTAAATTCTAAAGTTTAACTAGCCAAGCTTATAAGGTTCATATGAAAGCTTTACTTGCCTAAAAAGGTGAAAACTGAAAGATTGGAAAATTAAAGAAATTAAAACTGCTAGGTTAGAAGAAACCAAACAGGATGAGCGTAAAGTAAAATGCTAAAAATCATGTAACTGGGGTATTAGTACTGTACTTTAAGGAAGTATAAGATTGACCCAACAGAGAAAAACATTTGATAAAATGCCTCCTTTGTAAGAGTTTATATTTAATCACTATGCCCCCTGTGGCCGCGGGGGCATAAAACAATTAGAATAGCGCCAACGTTATCCCTGCGTGTCGTAAGAGGCGACTAAAAGGGACGGGACGAGGGGGCTGGGAACCCCCTCTCCTGTATAAAAAATCCTGTGAGACAGCAACAAAGAGATGGAGCTGGGGGGAGAGTGACTGCTCCCCGCACTCTAGTTTTGGGGTGTTTGAATGTGCGTGGATGTAGTACGATAGAGAGTAAAAGATGTGAGATTGGAAGTATGTTTAGAAGTAGAAGGATGGATGTATTGGCCTTGTGTGAGACAAAGATGAAAGGAAAGGGTGAAGTGATGTTTGGTGAAATGTCTGGTAGAGTGTCTGGGATTGAAAGGGGAAGAGCGAGAGAGGGAGTGGCTTTATTGCTGAGTGAATGGATGACAGGTAAAGTAGTGGAATGGAAGGAGATATCATCTAGGTTAATGTGGGTAAGGGTTAGGTTGGGTAGGGAATGTTGGGCGTTTGTCAGTGCGTATGGGCCAGGTAGTGAGAAAAGTGAAGAAGAGCGGAATGAGTTCTGGAATGAATTAACTAGGTGTGTAGAAGGACTGGGTAGAAGGAATTATGTAGTTGTTATGGGTGACTTAAATGCTAGAGTGGGCGCTGGAGAGGTAGAAGGTGTCATTGGGAAGTATGGCGTACCAGGTGAAAATGAGAGTGGTGAGAGACTGGTAGATATGTGTGTTGAACAAGAGATGGTAATAAGTGCTAGCTTTTTTAAAAAGAAAGATAAAAATAAGTATACATGGGTAAGAGTGGCAAATGGAAGAGTAGTAGAAAGGGCATTAATGGATTATGTGTTGATAACTAAAAAGGGATTTTGACGAAGGAAAAATCTATTTCTGGGGAGAGACCTGTGGCGCCCGGTGAAAAGAGTCCTTCTTATGTATCTTTTCTGATAAAACCTTCCAATTATACCAGAGAAAGATAAAAGCATGGAATGCTGAGGTTACTACCCTCGCGCGAGCACCTTTTGGGTGTCGTGTATAAAGCAAAGGCACGTGAAAACTACTATTCACAGGTTGTCTTCCATTTAGTTAATTCCTTCGTCAAAGGGATGGGCCGATACAAAGGCCCTAGCCAAGCACCAGCGCCACACCACCACGCCACGACGCGAGCGCCATCTGAACAACATCCTTCCTTCTTTTGGAATCTTAAGTGTTGAATTTGTTTGTGGTGCTCTCGGTCTTTTTTGTCATACTAAAAGAATGTTTGGAAGATTGAAAGACGTGCACGTGTTTAGGGGTATGGCTAACGGTATGTCTGATCATTTTTTGGTGGAAGGAAAACTAGTTGTAGCAAAAGAGTGGGGGAATAGAGTAGGTGGATGTAAAAGGGAGCTAGTGAGGGTTGAAGAGCTAATAAAACCGGGGGGGGGGTAAAAAGTAAATATCAGGAAAGGTTGAAAATGGCATATGACGAGGTGAGAGTAAGAGAAACTGGTAATTTAGAGGAGGAGTGGAAGTTAGCAAAAGAAAATTTTGTTGGGATTGCAAGTGAGGTATGTGGCAAGAAGGTTGTTGGAGGCAGCATGAGGAAGGGCAGTGAATGGTGGAATGAAGGAGTGAAGGTAAAAGTGGAAGAGAAAAAGAGGGCTTTTGAAGAATGGCTGCAGAGTAATAGTATAGAAAAGTATGAAAAATATAGAGAGAAAAAGGTGGAAGTAAAGCGCAAGGTACGTGAGGCAAAGAGGGCAGCTGACCTGAGGTGGGGTCAGGGACTGGGTCAGTCATATGAAGAGAATAAGAAGAAGTTTTGGAAAGAAGTGAAGAGAGTAAGGAAGGCCGGCGCAAGAATTGAAGAGACAGTGAAAGATGGAAATGGAAGGTTGTTAAAAGGAGAGGAGGCAAGGAAAAGGTGGGCGAAATATTTTGAAAGTTTGCTGAATGTTGAGGATGATAGGGAGGCAGATATAATTGCTGTTCCAGGTGTTGAGGTGCCAGTGATGGGAGATGAGAATGAGAGAGAGATTACAATAGAGGAAGTGAGGAGAGCACTAGATGAAACGAGAGTAGGAAAAGCATCTGGTATGGATGGTGTGAAAGTTGAGATGTTGAAGGAAGGGGGTGTGACTGTACTTGAATGGTTGGTGAGATTGTTTAATGTGTGTTTTGTGTTGTCAATGGTACCAGTAGATTGGGTCTGTGCATGTATTGTACCACTATATAAGGGTAAGGGAGATGTGCATGAGTGTTGTAATTCAAGAGGTATTAGTTTGTTGAGTGTAGTTGGAAAAGTGTATGGTAGAGTACTGATTAATAGGATTAAAGATAAAACAGAGAATGCAATCTTGGAAGTACAAGGTGGTTTTAGAAGAGGTAGGGGTTGTATGAATCAGATTTTTACAGTTAGGCAGATATGCGAGAAATGTTTAGCAAAAGGTAAGGAGGTGTATGTTGCGTTTATGGATCTGGAGAAAGCATATGATAGAGTTGATAGGGAAGCAATGTGGAATGTGATGAGGTTATATGGAGTTGGTGGAAGGTTGTTGCAAGCAGTGAAAAGTTTCTACAAAGGTAGTAAAGCATGTGTTAGAATAGGAAATGAAGTGAGCGATTGGTTTCCGGTGAGAGTGGGGCTGAGACAGGGATGTGTGATGTCGCCGTGGTTGTTTAACTTGTATGTTGATGGAGTGGTGAGAGAGGTGAATGCTCGAGTGCTTGGACGAGGATTGAAACTGGTAGGCAAGAATGATCATGAATGGGAGGTAAATCAGTTGTTGTTTGCGGATGATACTGTACTGGTAGCAGACACAGAAGAGAAGCTTGACCGACTAGTGACAGAATTTGGAAGGGTGTGTGAGAGAAGGAAGTTGAGAGTTAATGTGGGTAAGAGTAAGGTTATGAGATGTACGAGAAGGGAAGGTGGTGCAAGATGGAATGTCATGTTGAATGGAGAGTTACTTGAGGAGGTGGATCAGTTTAAGTACTTGGGGTCTGTTGTTGCAGCAAATGGTGGAGTGGAAGCAGATGTACGTCAGGGAGTCAATGAAGGTTGCAAAGTGTTGGGGGCAGTTAAGGGAGTAATAATAAATAGAGGGTTGGGCATGAATGTAGAGAGAGTTCTATATGAGAAAGTGATTGTACCAACTGTGATGTATGGATCGGAGTTGTGGGGAATGAAAGTGATGGAGAGACAGAAATTGAATGTGTTTGAGATGAAGTGTCTGAGGAGTATGGCTGGTGTATCTCGAGTAGATAGGGTTAGGAACGAAGTGGTGAGGGTGAGAACGGGTGTAAGAAATGAGTTAGCGGCTAGAGTGGATATGAATGTGTTGAGGTGGTTTGGCCATGTTGAGAGAATGGAAAATGGATGTCTGCTAAAGAAGGTGATGAATGCAAGAGTTGATGGGAGAAGTACAAGAGGAAGGCCAAGGTTTGGGTGGATGGATGGTGTGAAGAAAGCTCTGGGTGATAGGAGGATAGATGTGAGAGAGGCAAGAGAGCGTGCTAGAAATAGGAATGAATGGCGAGCGATTGTGACGCAGTTCCGGTAGGCCCTGCTGCTTCCTCCGGTGCCTTAGATGACCGCGGAGGTAGCAGCAGTAGGGGACTCAGCAGTATGAAGCTTCATCTGTGGTGGAAATGTGGGAGGTTGGGCTGTGGCACCCTAGCAGTACCAGCTGAACTCGGCTGAGTCCCTGGTTAGGCTGGAGGAACGTAGAGAGTAGAGGTCCCCTTTTTTGTTTTGTTTCTTGTTGATGTTGGCTACCCCCCCAAATTGGGGGAGGTGCCTTTGGTATATGTATGTATGTAAGTCTGGTACCATAATGCAATTAAATCCATTAATATGTTAATAAACAATGGTTTAATACTCAGTACACAAGAATAACTTTTTATGAAATGACAAACGATACCTGTCAAGTTTGACAAGGCCAAACACTTTAATCAAATTTTGTTCTTTTTATGATGTCAGCTACCTTCCCAAATTGGGGGAAGTACCATGGTAGATAGATAGATGTAGCTCCATAAAATAAACATTGAAACAAAAATATCAGTACCTTTCATGCGCTGCCTGGCCTTGCGCTCTCTCCATCCCTTACGCACTATTTCCCTGCATATGGTATCACTCTTACTGTGCATGGTATCTCTTACGACTTCCTCTTTTCTCCACGGACTGCGGTCAGCAAGCAAACATGCTCCAACACCAGATTCCTCTGTACCTTTGATTAATGAAATGAGTGCATATTTAATATACAAATGCATCAAAAATTACAAATATCATAAATGCAGATAGATTTGGTTAATAAGACATTACAAAAGTTCCAAATACTAACAGCATCTAGAAAATGCTAACATTAGTACAGGATCTGGGATGTCACCCATGACTTCTCAAACATTTGAAATCGAAAACTATTTGAAAAGCTAAAAGGAAGACACTTTTTTAAAAAAAAGCAAAAACATATGCTTTTAACTTCATACCTTCAGATCAAATGCTTTCAACTAAAGAAATGCCAGCTGCACAACCTCATAACCTTAAAACTAAAAGAAATTTAATTCTCTATACCTTTCCATTTCCTTTCCCTTTAAATTTTCTAGGATCCTGATCCTAAGTCATACACCAATCGACAAGAAAAGCATAAGGTACAACATGAACTAACCAAAAGCAGCCAGAACATCAGTTTAGCTAAAGTAGTTGTGTTGTCAGCCTATGTCTCTCTTACAATCGGTGATAACGATTTTTCTAATCAATTGATCTGATTTTCATCACTTAATACACCAAAGTATTATCAGTAGTACAGCATGATTATATTTCGCTTCTGTGGATCGACAATCCCCCTGCTCACCATGCCCATAAAATGTTTGCGACTTAGACAATATATGGGCCGAGATTTTACTTAATATAATGAGCAAACATCCCAGTACCTAAAGCAAATTTAATTCAAGGATAGTAATGATATGCGTAAAAACAGAATTTTAAAGAAAGAACTATTTGATAATATGGGGTTGTGCAACTTATGGTTCCAAAGCTAACTCAAGATTTATAGGCAAGATTCAGGGAAATAAAAAAAATATTCTATCAATAGGGATTAAGTATAACAGTTCTTTTTACCTAAAATCATCATACTTTTATTATAACTAGTACTAATAATGTTTAGAGATTAATAAAGAGTACACCAAAACTTTCATAAAGAATGCAGTTGATAACACCAAATCAGGTATCATATAACACATTACTTGTGTGGAATGACATTTCAGTCGAACCAATTCATACCATTCAAGATTGAGACACAACGACTATTATTATTATTACTTGCTAAGCTACAACCTTAGTTCGAAAAGCAGGATGCTATAAGCCCAGGGGCTCTACCAGGGAAAATAGCCCAGTGAGGAAAGGAAAAAGTAAAATAAAATATTTTAAGAGTACTGTAGTAACAACATTAAAATAAATATCTCCTATATAAACTGTAAAACTTTAACAAAACAAGAGGTAGAGAAATAAGATTGAAGAGTGTGCTCGAGTGAACCCTCAAGCAAGAAAACTCTAACCCAAGACAGTGGAAGACCATGGTACTACCCAAGACTAGAGAACAATGGTTTTATTTTGGAGTGTCCTTCTCCTAGAAGAGCTGCTTACCATAGCTAAAGTCTCTCTTCTACCCTTACCAAGAGGAAGGTGGCCACTGAACAATTACAGTGCAGTAACCCCTTGAATGAAGAAGAATTGTTAGGCAATCTGTGTTGTTAAGTGTATGAGGACATAGGAGAATATGTAAAGAATAGGCCAGACTATTCAGTGTGTGTGTGTGTGTGTAGACAAAGAGAAAATGAACCATAACCAGGGAGAAGGATCCAATGAAATATTGTTTGGCTAGTCAAAAGACCCCATAACTCTCTAGCGGTAGTATCTCAACGGGTGGCTGATAACCACTGCACAACTGAAAGCATATGTCCTTTCATTCTAATGTCGACTTACAGGCTGAAGAGCAATACAACAGGATAATTTGTTATTGCTGTTAGACAGTGGTATACCTCATTACCCTACTAAAGGCATTAATATATTAGAAGGAAAAAACAGGAAATTTCTTTATTTCAAGGTGGTAACATCTACATTCCAAGCTTTGAGACAAAAGCAACGTGAATATCTGGCGAGATTTATCCAAATTATTTATTTTCACCATGGTGAACCTTTTCTATTGTGTTTAGAAACCAACTCAAAGTCTGTCCCTTGGGGGTTACTCCAAACATGCAATAACTTTTCTCTTTGTAACTTTTTTCAAGGAATTGTTATTTTAGTACAGTATGAACTATTCCCTTCCCTGTTGGCCTAAGGCCTTTCATTCTTTTTAATGTACAGTAATTCTATGTGAGATGTTATTGTTGTACTTTTACTTCTGAGATATTAGATACACAGTACTATAATCAAATACAGTGTACTTTCAATTCACAGTACAGTGATCCCTCGCTACTTCACGGTTCGACCATCGCGGATTCACAACTTCGCGGACTTTTTTAATTAAATACGGCATCTGATTTCATCAGCAAACCACTTTTTTTGGGGGAAACATCATTTTATTCTAGAAAATTGCTACTCTTTAAATAGTTAATTGCACATTAAGAAAGCGTGTACTTTTTTGTTTTTAAATTTCGGGTGTGTTTTAAAAATCGAGTATTGTCGACTTCTTTTAGTTTTACTTTTGGCTGTGATCAGATCAGCTGACGTCTAGCTGCCGGTCTCAAGAATATGTGCGTACGAAGTATTGTTTATACCATTTCTTAACTTATTCAAACCATCTATACAGTTGATATTACATAAGCACCAAGGTGTTATAACCTATCATGTTTTTTTGTTTATTACATTTAAAACAACACACACACACACACACACACACACACACACACACACACACGCACGCACGCACGCACGCACGCACGCACGCACGCACGCACACACGCTCTCTCTCTCTCTCTCTCCCCGTAAGAAATAAAACCTTAGTTCACATATGGCAACTTGAGTTTAAGATTGAAATTAACATGAATATTGTTAGTTGTGGCGATCAATTCCTCGCTTCAGGAGGTACAGGAAACAAAAACACGGCATTTGACTACAACAGCTGATAATCTCTCTCTCTCTCTCTCTCTCTCTCTCTCTCGTAACAATAATTACAAATAGATGAAGAAACCAAAATCGGTTTTCTTAAAGTGTCAATTAAATACAAACCGAAAAAATTATACCTTGTATACATCCATTTCAATCATAGCTTAAAATACGGTATCCGATTTTGTCAGCAAACTACTATTTTTTAGGAAACACCATTCTATTCCAGAAAACTTTGACTCTTTAAATAGTCAATTGCGCTATAATAAAACATGTGTTTATGTTTTTAAATTTCGGGTGTGTTTTAAAAATCGAGTATTTTTTACTTCTTTTTGTTTTACTTTTGGCTGTGATCACATCAGCTGATGTCTAGTTTCCGCTCTCAAGAATATGTGCGGTACGAATACATTAACAAAGAATTGTTTACTGTACACCATTTCTTAACATTCAAACCATCTACTGTATACAGTTCTCTCTCTCTCTCTCTCTCTCTCTCTCTCTCTCTCTCTCTCTCTCTCTCTCTCTCTCTCTCTCTCTCACATCGAACGTAATAGCAGTAACTTAATTTTTCGATGACTTAAAAAATGGCCTAGTACTTTCTTCTTCTTTAACCTTTTTTGCAAATGGTGAGGTGGGTACAAGTTGACTTATAACTGAAGTTAGGAAAAGTATTTTGGATATGGAAAGAACAATTATCTTTCGTAACAGTTTAAAATTATCGTAAATTATCATTCTGTCATTAGCGGCAGTTTGCTATTGTGGATTAAACCCATAAGGAAAAAAAAGGTTTCCAGCTTTGCTACGAATTTTAGGAATTTATATGGATACGATAAGTAAAATATTTGTAATAACAATGTTTACTAAATGTTTGTTATATCATTAGTTATCACTTTGAGCATGTGTGTTTAATGCGTTCATTTGTTTATTATGATCAAGATGGAGCGTAAACAAATGGGAGGTTTCCATTTCAGAGGCGTCATAAAGAAAAACATTATATAAATGGCATTCATTTCATTTATTTGGAAGTTCTAAGAAAAATTAAGTAGAACATTGGTAATAACAAAGTCAACATATAATCAATACTTGGTAAGATTGCTGTCGATGCAAAATCTAACCTATACACAGATGTGTAAATGCGTCTGTTTCTTCGTTATGATCAGAGATAAACGTAAACAAAACATTGGTTGTCATTTTTTATCGTGCTTTTTGGCGTGTTTAGGAAACGCATGATATAAAATCGCCTTTAATATTTGTGCCTGTTTTAGTTTAGGGTACTGTAGTACATGCATTAAGTATTCTGTACATTAAAGGGTAGTTTGTTAACAGTACTACGTAAAGGGAAGGTTTTAAAAGTCTGAATATGCATGTTAAATAAATACGTAAATATGGTGTCCCTACTTCGCGGATTTTCAGCTATCGCGGCCGGGTTTGGAACCTATCTACCGCGATAAACGAGGGTTCACTGTACTGCAACTAATACATATATTTTTTTACTAAGCATTAACTTTGTGAAGTTTATAAATTCTGTATTTCTAAACTATTCATCTAGCCATTTTATAAATGGGCATAGCAAGTATTGGCCAAAAGATATCTTAAATACAATAACTCCATGTCTTCTGTCGACCTTTGGGCTTTTCCTCCGGCTTTGTTTTTAGATCTACCTTTTCTATAGTCATGCCACCATCTATCTGGAGTTCAGAAATCAGTGGTCTCCCAACATTCCTAACACTTTGCACACCTCTCAAATAGGGCGACGTTGGACTCATCAAGATTAGGTCCCTACATCATTAAAGACTACACCTCTTTTGCTGTAATATCTATTTGAATGTGTTAATTCTCTAATATAGACTGCCCTTTGTATTCCCTCAAGTGGCTTTTATAGCTATCAGAAAGGATGAAGAAGACCCTTCTAGCATTAAACAATACTAGACAACACTAGATGTACCAGGAACCATGCCGTGTCAAACTGTAATGTGTGTCATATTAACCAGAATGACTACTTTCATATTATCAAGGGATAATATTTACATAAAATTAATCATCTGAGCCTAACCCCATTTACATACTTGGCACCATTAAATTAACTATTAAATAGAAGTCATTATTTGGAGTTAAAACGTTCAATAGAAGCATATACACAATAACTTTTTATACTGCATATGTCAAAAGATGTAGGAAGAGATGATGATGATGAACTGCTATAATGTATTCATAGGCAATAAGAAAAAATAATAAGTCTGACATTCTAGAGAAAATCTGGAAGCACATCATTATACTTTTGTTGAAGGGCATGGATAATGTGGCCCTCCTTCTATCCAGTTTCTTAGGTGACAAGAATGAGCCAAGTGTCAAAAAGGCGTTGCACCATTTGGATACATTTTAAGTACTGTCTAACAAACACCCTATGCTCGGACCAACCCATAAAGCTCGTAATGTCCTGAAGAATGCTAAAGGGAATGTAATTTTTCTCACAACGTGGATTTGGGATGGAGCGAGGATCAACTTTCTTACTAGGGAAGTTCATTAGAATATGGATAGCCAGTTACAATAATCAAAAGGAAGAGCTTTATCAACCCAATGAGTCAAGCTCAACTCTTACAGAGCTGGGCTATAGCCCCTGTTAAAAGGGACTTGTTGGTCTGGGTCAAGTATTTTGAAATTGACTACCTTCTGAAGACATGGATCTCTGCAGATATAATAGCATTGTAGACACTAGGCAGAGGTTACTATCTTCCAATGTCAATCCCACTTCCAAAGAGGCTTTTCACTTTTGGTTATGGCTCATTTTTTCTTTGCCTACACTCCAAAATCAAACAATTATTCTCCAGTCTTTGATAGTGCCATAGCCTCTGTACCAAGGTCTTCACTGTCTTGGCTAGAGTTCTCTTGCTTAAGGGTACACTAGGGCACATTATTTCCTTTCATTATTTTCTTCATTCACTGAGCTATTTTCCCCTGATAGAGGCGTTGAGCTTATAGAATCGTGCTTTTCAACTACAACGTTGTAGCTTAGCTAGTAATAATAATGATAAAAACAGAAAATGAAAATTCTTCTATGGCCTACTCTTTCCATTTCTGATAACCAAAACAGTAAAATTCTCTCCAAAACTAAAAAAAAAAAAAATTGCATATTTCATGACTGTATATACCGCAATGATTAATCACAGTATAAAAGTTTTGTGATTAGGGAAAAGCTAGGCTTTTGAAGCAACAATTTTGTGTCAGCCTATTTTATTTGGGTATCCTTTAAGAAAAATCCAATTTTCTACTTTAAGAGAATGGGTAATGATATAGAATGTAAACAAAACTTCTGATTGGGGGCAAGAGATAGAACTTAGGGCTGGGAGACACACAAAATAGGCGCAAATAATGGAACGTTGAACAAGGAACGGCACATAGAGAAAGAACAATGGTAAAAAATAACACAATCAGTTTCAAAATGATAAAACAAAAGTTCTAATATTAATATAGTACCATAAACTGAAACAACAAATATTCAAGATTAATATAAGTTTATTTACTATTTGATACGGGACCTCCTAAGTATGTGCGCAAAGGACTCTTTCATTTACATTTACAACTTTAGTTAACCCATGATGAGCTAGCATCTGATCTTACAACTAAATAGCAGTTTTAACTGAAACATAATGAAAACAATTGACTAATATTGAAACTTCGTCCACCCCTTCAAGATTAAAAGGAAAAATAAGATATGCCACACCATCCACATAAGTAATATGAGTTTGTTTTTATAAGTGCATATTTTAGCGAGTGGAAGGATACAATATAAGGACTACCCATTTGTTTCCTACGTAAAAATCTGGGATTGCAGATTGCAAGGGTTTGACAATGGAAGGGTCTAAAGTAATTAAAGAATGTTCCTTCCTTGGATAAGGACATGTTTTTATTGAAAGGAAAAAAAAATGGAGAATTTTATTATTAAAATTCTGTTTTTTTAATTCTCTCTTCACATTTTTCAAATTTTATTTTCATTATTTTGCCATTTCATAAGCTACTATATTTTGTAGTTTCTTCCTTATACAGTATATAGGACATAACGATGCTAACCAAAATCCATTATGTAAACTCGTCGCTGTTTTGGGTAGAGGACCATTGGCAATTGTAAAATTATTTCTGCTAGGCTTCTTTATTCCCTTTCCTGTCCATAATTATTCATGATTTTAACTGCAAGTGCTTAGTAACTGAAAATGAATACTCTTACTCAAGCAAAATGCTTTTTCATTAATGAGTTTCTATTATTTTTGAGTAGCTAAAAACATATTCCCATAAACCCCATGTTATAATAAGATCTCATTCCAATGAATCACCTTATAATCAATGTTTCAGAAAAGTATGCAACTGTTACCAGTACCGGTGCTCTTGTTATGGCACTAAAGTTACATTCTGGTCATCCTTTAGCCCCATCCTCTTTGTTCCGTATGTATTTTGTGCTTGACCTTTCTTCATGAATGTGGGGGAATGAATGGAAGACAACAATACTGAAGTTTAGCAACGCCCATTATAGAACAATCTTACCCGATTGGTTTATGTGCAGGTAATCAGGCAAAAACACACATTTCCACTTTCCTTTCTCTAATAATTTCATAAAACCTTAGAAAATTATTAATTCAACCTGACTAACAGCAAAACATTTGGAAAAACGCTATTTGCAAATTATTGAATAACATTGGTTAGCATTGATATACAGTCAAACATTATACATTTAATCCTACCTTCAACTGTGACATTATTACTTGGAAATAGATTTCTTTTCTGGAGAGTCTGATTATAAATATTCTCAATCTCAGACTTTATGACTGCTGCCCGATGTTGTACTTCATCCAGTTCATCTAGACGTCTAAAGCATTGCTGACACAGTGACTTAGAGTAAGCCTAAAAAAATGAGCAGGTTTAAGTTATGATATAACAAAGTATCATTAAATGTCTCAGAACCAACACTGGATGTGAAGATGGGCAAAATAACATTTATGGTATCAAGAATAATCTCAATTACATTTCTTCAGATGAATGGGACAGTACCCATAGAAAGCTAATGTATTTTACATTGTTATAAGAACATACTGTACTTTAAAACATACACAAAAAGGGTCTTTTCAACAAGTGCATTTGCTAAATATTTGTTGTAGAGGTATGGTATCAAGTGGCTATAAAATGCTCTCGGGATGTCAAAGATTGTAACGGATAGGACATATGATGATAAGTGATTAGTAATAATTGATCAGAAACAAAAGAATGATGACTTATAAGAAGGTCTAGGAAAATTATGAAAAAATGGCATAGATGGTCTACACCAGATGGGAAATTTAGCCGAAAGTGCAACCTAATGGTATAAGTGGAGAAGACAACAAATTTTTTGAAGATTATGATGATATGAAGACACTAATTTTGTACATTTCAAATTTAAGTATTGCTGCATATTACTACAGACATAACAATTTAATCACAGAGATAACAAAATACCCATTATAATTCTAGTTTCTGTTAAGAAAAAGGAAAAAAAAATCATATACGGTATACCTTTTCATGTTTCAATGGTGTATTGATCAATACTGCTAACATGACAACCACCCTCTGCTGTGTATGTGTAGTCACACTAGACTCTGAATACAAATCCAGTACTCCAACCATTAGAGAATCCTTTATAACTGCATCACAAACCTGAAATTTTCCTAATCATCAATCTATGCAATTTGTAAATCTTTGGTGAATACATTTACTATATTGTCCTTTGAATATTACAAACTATGTAAATGGAATATTATGACTGCTACCTAATTCTGGTGCTACAGAATTGTTAATTCTTTAAAAATTTAAAATTCACGATTAGGTCATTTTATGTTAAAACATTATCAAAGTTATATGCAAGGTTACATGGCTCCCAAAAAAATTTGTCTTGAATAAAAGAGGAAAAAATATGCATATATGGATGGAACTTCTTGGATTAAAATCAAGTCACATCCTCATGAAGTTGGCAGCCATTTGAAATACACCATGATTAAATTTATGAATGGTACCAAGTAAACTTGATGATTAATAATCCTATTATGATTAGTGTTAACTTATGTCATTACAAAATGCCTCAGTTTAAATAAGGAAAAGGCACTAGTATCAACTTCAGGAACTAAGAAAGTTAGATTCTTGTTGGGATACTCATCTCGTCAAAATTTTCTCGAGATGTTGAGCAATTCATAAAAAAAAAAAACAATCTTCAAAAAATTAAATTGTATAATGTCTAAAAATAATTCAATATTCTTACCAAACATATAGTAGGATAATCATAATTGATGAAGTCTGCTATTGTCTTGGGCTCTGCAGAAAAAAAATCACAAATATTTTTCTCCAGATGACTTTCAAAGCTGTCTAATTTTAATGGTGAATGCAATTGATTACATCTCCTGTTTTCCAGTTTGACATTTTGCATTAACATCGAAGAATTTGACGATGTATCTTCAAAGACAGAACCACATTCCTTGCATCTATAATGGAGAAAATAGATGTTAGAAGTTTACTTGTAGCAGGGATTAAAAAAAAAAAAAACTAAAAATCTCATGGAATGAAGAATACTTTAATGACTCAAACTAGTTGTCATTACTTTAATTTCAAGCCATAATACATTAAATTAACCCTTCATTTATCTTTACTGATACTGTTACATTTTAATCTCCTCCCACTATTATTATATCATAAGCCCTTCCTACTACCAATGTCTAGAGAAGTTCAGTAAAAATATCATCAGAAGATGAAAGACCGTGTAAAAACTAAAATATATACCCAATGATAGTTGTTATAAATTAATCATAACCAATTGAGATATACATATAATTTTTATTTATAAAGGTTAATATTAACAGACTTGTCATAAAATAGGTATACTGTATGTACTCTGAATAGCCTGATCAAATGAAGGAAGAATAAGCTCAAGCAGTATGTGGAGCCTCAAAATCGTTCACGCAATAAAAGGGGTTCTGATATAAAATGTTGCTGACAAATAAGTACCAATTGAAAATGCCAACACAAAATAAATGAGGCCTGTCAAGGCAGTGACAAAGATTGAATGAGAATTGAACACAGCAGCAGTTGTTAAGAGAGAATGTTTACAATAATGCTTTATTTACCACCTTTTTTTTAGCCAGAGCAAAGGATTTTACATTAATCAAGACAAAAATTTTAATTCTTATTTATTTTTCTTATGTCAAAGGTTTTCATTAAAAAATTAATAGCACATGAATTCCTGGCTGAAATAACGTACAATATCTAAGAAAATATTGACATTTACAAAGAAACATTAAAATGCATAAAAACATTGAAAATTAAAAAATAAATGAAAGTCTTGGGTAAAACTTATTTCTTCTTTCAATTAATACGAACTCGAGACCTTTAATATGGGTATGAATTCAGCGAAGCTGGAACCAATCGTTAAACTCTTAGCAAGGTGAGCAGTGTTGATCACCAAGTGGTGGGGTAGCACCAACCACCTGACAGAGTAACCTCACTTTGACTTTGGATGCCAACGAGTGCCGATGTACAGTCCAGTTTCTACAACTGGTGGTTTTAATCTTTTCCTTTTTTCTCTCAGTGTGAAATGGGTCTTTGCAGTCATGTTCGAGGAATTTTGGTAGCAAAAATATACAGTGATTTCTGTTAACTGTGTGTTAAGTTTCCTGATTACCTAGTGATACCCAACATTCTTGCTCCTGTCGGGTGAAATGTCTATTGCTGTCCTATCCTTTGTTCCACCAGTCCTGGGATACCTTTCCTTGGAACGGGCGGTAGCCGCTCAACAGAGGATGTAGCGAACCCAGCTCCCTCATGGGACAAATAGAATCTCGTTTCAGAAAACAATTGTGACGTAAGTCTAAGGGTACAACAGTTATACTGTCATGTTGCTGAACCAGACATTAGATGCAGGCAAGATCCGAGCGACATTTCTTTGCAATTTTCAATTTCAATGAAGTATTTCCCCTATCCTCCAAGCAAAGTAGACATTGAACCTGTAGTATACAAATTTATCTCATAATGCCTATACACTGGAGAGCATATCGTGTAGGATATAGATTCTTCATCGATTATCATATATTGTAATTATCTATTCCTAAGTCCTGTTGCATCCCTATGCACAGGAAATTTTGGGGTTGACAAGAGTAACTGTATAACTTTTGCTCCTCCCTAGGACAATAATGTTCATTACCATTTCTCAGGTTATTTTATCAAGCTAGTTTCGGTCATAGGGACTTCCTCCCTCCTTAGGATAAGTCTTCTGTCAAAGGTTTATGGTTTGTTTGATATGTAAGAACAAATGAATTTCAAGTACTGTAAATTCTACTTTTCTTAAATATACGAACCTGAGACCTTTAAGATTCACAGCCAGCCACAACCAGCACCCCTAAGCACCAAGGCCAAAGTGAGGTTGCTCTACCTGTCAAGTGAGCGGTGCTTCCCGGCAACTGGTGATCAACGATGTTCACCTTGTTAAAGGTTTAACGGCTCCAGCTTCGCTGAAGTCACACTTGTATAATATGTGTCAGGTTTGTATAGTTCGGAAAAATACAAATCACTTTAAATTTGTGATAACATTACTACACATTACCTTTTTTCTTCTTGTTGAAGCTGAATGGCAAAAGAAACCCCATGCAAATATTTCTTTCGTATGCGAGAGTCCTTTTCTTCAAGGTCACTGAAAGATAAGTAACATATTTTACACAGATTGTCTACTTGTTAAGGAGCAGAGATAAATATATTGTACATATTAACTACTGCATAGTTCAATGTGGGACCAAACCATACAACACCTTGAAATAGTTGCAATAAAAAACTTAATCATTCCCAAGATGCTACTTTCCTATTAGAGTTCCATGCCTTCGCAAAATGTGTAGGAATAATCCAAATGTTACATTTACAATTACACAGTTCTAAAATATCTAATTATAAAATAAAGGAAATTTTGATAATATAAATATTTCTACACTCACTTGATGTTCATATTACTTTGCTCTCAAAGCTCTGATTTTCACCAAAGCTACCCTAAAAATTAAAAAAATTCCTGTTTTCTCCCCTTCAAGAGGCCACTCCTCCAGCTCACCAAGGCAACATTTTGTAGCTACTGACCACCATGGTGTTGGTATAACACATCGGTCATCCACTGTCTTGAAGTTGAAACTAATATCCTATCCTCTTGACATCTTGAGTCAGTAGGTAAGCGAGTATCAAAATCTAATTTATTTCAATGAACCTCCCTTAAAGTTCATATTACTGTACAGACTCCCATACTCTGATGGAAGTGAGTATGAAGGAAAGAGGTAGGAAATTTAGTCTTCAAATAATGCTCATCTATACACCTGACTCATCTTTTAGACTAGTGTCTCATACCAAACCTTTACTACTAAAAAGGAACCAAAAATCCCTGAATAAACTAGGATTAAACCAAACTCTCATCAACCACATCCCATGCAGCTATTATGAGAATGAGAATGAGAGAGATTACAAGAGAGGAAGTGAGGAGAGCACTAGATGAAATGAGAGTAGGAAAAGCATCTGGTATGGATGGTGTGAGAGCTGAGATGTTTAAGGAAGGGGATGTGACTGTACTTGAATGGTTGGTGAGATTGTTTAATATGTGTTTTGTGTTGTCAATGGTACCAGTAGATTGGGTTTGTGCGTGTATTGTACCACTATATAAGGGTTAAGGGAGATGTGCATGAGTGTTGTAATTCAAGGGGTATTAGTTTGTTGAGTGTAGTTGGAAAAGTGTATGGTAGAGTACTGATTAATAGGATTAAGGATAAAACAGAGAATGCAATCTTAGAAGAGGTAGGGGTTGTATGAATCATATTTTTACAATTAGGCAGGTATCCGAGAAATATTTAGCAAAAGATAAGGTGGTGTATGTTGCGTTTAAGGATCTGGAGAAAGCGTATGATAGAGTTGATAGGGAAGCTATGTGGAATGTGATGAGGTTATATGGAGTTGGTGGAAGGTTGTTGCAAGCAGTGAAAAGTTTCTACAAAGGTAGTAAAGCATGTGTTAGGATAGGAAATGAAGTGAGTGATTGGTTTCCGGTGAGAGTGGGGCTGAGACAGGGATGTGTGATGTCGCCATGATTGTTTAACTTGTATGTTGATGGAGTGGTGAGAGAGGTGAATGCTCGAGTGCTTGGACGAGGATTGAAACTGGTAGACGAGAATGACCATGAATGGGAGGTAAATCAGTTGTTTGCGGATGATACTGTACTGGTTGCAGACGCGGAAGAGAAGCTTGGCCGATGAGTGACAGAATTTGGAAGGGTGTGTGAGAGAAGGAAGTTGAGAGTTAATGTGGGTAAGAGTAAGGTTATGAGATGTACGAGAAGGGAAGGTGGTGTGAGGTTGAATGTCATGTTGAATGAAGAGTTACTTGAGGAGGTGGATCAGTTTAAGTACTTAGGGTCTGTTGTTGCAGCAAATGGGGGAGTGGAAGCAGATGTACGTCAGAGTGTGAATGAAGGATGCAAAGTGTTGGGGGCTGTTAAGGGAGTAGTAAAAAATAGAGGGTTGGGCATGAATGTAAAGAGAGTTCTGTATGAGAAAGCGATTGTACCAACTGTGATGTATGGATCGGAGTTGTGGGGAATGAAAGTGACGGAGAGACAGAAATTGAATGTGTTTGAGATGAAGTATCTAAGGAGTATGGCTGGTGTATCTCGAGTAGATAGGGTTAGGAATGATGTAGTGAGGGTGAGAACGGGTGTAAGAAATGAGTTAGCAGCTAGACTGGATATGAATGTGTTGAGGTGGTTTGGCCATGTTGAGAGAATGGAAAATGGATGTCTGCTAAAGAAGGTGATGAATGCAAAAGCTGATGAGAGAAGTACAAGAGGAAGGCCAAGGTTTGGGTGGATGGATGGTGTGAAGAAAGCTCTGGGTGATAGGAGGATAGATGTGAGAGAGGCAAGAGAGCGTGCTAGAAATAGGAATGAATGGCGAGCGATTATGATGCAGTTCCGGTAGGCCCTGCTGCTTCCTCCGGTGCCTTGGATGACCGCGGAGGTAGCAGCAGTAGGGGATTCAGCATTATGAAGCTTCATCTGTGGTGGATAACGGGGGAGGGTGGGCTGTGGCACCCTAGCAGTACCAGCCGAGCTCGGTTGAGTCCCTTGTCAGGCTAGGAGGAACGTAGAGAGGAGAGGTCCCCTTTTTTATCTCATTTGCTTGATGTCGGCTACCCCCCAAAATTGGGGGAAGTGCCTTGGTATATGTATATATGTATTATTACTATTATCATTATTATTATTACTACTTGCTAAGCTACAACCCTAGCTGGAAAAACAGGATGCTATTAGTCCAGGGACTCAAACAAGGAAAGTATCCCGGTGAGGGAAGGAAACAAGGAAAAATAAAATATTTTAAGAACAGTAACATTAAAATAAATATTTTGTTGATAAGCTATAAAAACTTTAACAAAACAGGATGAAGAGAAATAAGACAGAATAGTGTGCCCGAGTGTACCCTCAAGCAAGAGAACTCTAACCCAAGACAGTGAAAGACCATGGAACAGAGACTATTGCACTACCCAAGACTAGAGAACAGTGGTTTGATTTTGGACTGTCCTTCTCCTAGATGAGCTGCTTACCAAAGCTAAAGTCTCTCTTCTACTCTTACCAAGAAGAAAGTGGCCACTGAACAATTACATTACAGTAGTTAAACCCTTGGGTAAAGAAGAATTGTTGGGTAATCTCAGTGTTGTCACATGTATGAGGACAGAGGAGAATGTGTAAAGAATAGGCACGGATATTCGGTGTAACTGAAGACAAAGAGAAAATTAACCGTAACCTGAGAGAAGAGATCTCGCCTAAATACCAGAAATCCTCATAAGACTCCTGTAGTATTAAGATACCTATAGTATTAAGATAATATCTAGCAAATACTTCTCCGAGCTAACACTTAAACTCTTTCAAAAGAATTATTTTTACAAAATTTCAGTGATGTAGCTGCACTTCTAATATCATGCACTATCACTTTCAAATCTTTATCTGAAATAGATGCAACTCCTTACGACCCTTTGAGACCAATCTTTTAAACTATAAAATGTATAGTATTTTTGGACAAAGGGCAATTTGAAAACCTAATCCCAACAAAACTAATTAGAAACAATACCCCTAATGTTTGCAGTTTTGGCCAAATAACACTGAACAGCTCTCATGGGAGACAAAAGACATCTATTATCTGACTGACTTGTGACTTCTTTTCTCAAAGGAGGAATAAGAAAAAATTGTGGTAAAATTTTTGCCTTAAAATATTTTTTTAATATTGAAAGTAGGCAAAATTGGTACGATCATCTATGTTGTCTAAATCTTCCCTTACAAGAAAAAGCTTGTAATTCACTTTGTGTTTAGCCCTTGCTAATGGCAAAAAGAAAAAAAAGATTCTCTAAAGGTTTAAATCCTGAATCTTTTAGTAATACCTCACCAGATCGTGGTTTATCCATCACTTCCTTAGTACACCTCGGATTTATAAATACAGCATATCATATCTGAATCTATATCGCGGACTCCTCTTTAGATCATGTAATTCTAAGGACAAATAAATTTATACTTTTCATATTTCAATTATTTTTTTGTTAAAAATTGTCATTTCTAAACTATAAATTATAAAAGCTTAAATTTATAGATTAAAAAATATGAAAAACTATAAAAAAATGAAAAAGAATATAAAATACATTTGTATCTATTTTGCAGTTTTTCAGCTATCGACAGGGGCTTGGAACGAAACACCTGCGATAGCTGATGGATTACTACTAAATTTCCTTTCCAAGCTATTCCTCTGACTACTGGAGATTTTTCAATAATATAAATGACCTAAATACATCCAAAATAAAACCTTTGACATATAAAATTAATCCTAAATGTTCAAGTACATTACTGTAATAAGAATGGCGCTATAATCCTAAATAGCTGAAACTAACAGCTTCTTTTCATAATAAAAAAAAAAAATTGGAAAAATTTCACGTTATCTAAACTAGTTCTAGTTACAGACACTTTCCTTGACTTGCATCAATCAAAATAGACATTCCATTAACTTTGGAATGTAAAATAAGACTATCTAGTGGGCAAAAAAAAAGATCTGACTAATTGCAATAATCACAGGGGCATCACACTTACGTCAGTTGTCATGAAGATATATAATATGCTATGCTAAAGAGACTAGAGAGAAAGATTGATGAAAACTTAAGAGATGAACAAATATGATTTAGAAAAGGTAGAAATTGTACTGACCAAATTTTCATTTTAAGACATGTGGTACAGCAATATGTAGAATATAGAAATCCACTTTTGATGGCATTTGTGGACTAGGAAAAATCCTTCGATAGTGTGCACCGGCTAATTTTATGGAGTCCTATGTTATTGTGGAGTTCCTCTTGCATATGTAAATTCTATTAAGTTTCTTCATGAGCATAGCAAGTGTATAGGAGTCCTATCAAATGAATTTCCAGTGAAAAGTGGATTACTCCAAGGGAATGTATTGTCACCTATGTTGCTTATCCTCCTCATGGATTTTATAATGCATAAAACAGTTGGGGATAGTGGAAAAGGATTGAAATGGTAACAGGATACTAACTGATCTAGAATATGCTGATGATGACGCTGTCCTTATCAGCAGAACACCGACTTCCAAATGTGCTTACCAGAATGCGTGAAATATCACATGAGGTTGGGCTAAAGATAAATAGAAGAAAGACAATGATGAGAACGGAATATGCAATGGAAGATGAAATATCATTGGAAGGAGAAAGGTTTAATGAGGTGGAATCATTTAAATATTTAGGAATTATGATCTCTAATACAGGATCTCTAGAATTTGAGTTTAATGAAAAATTGAAAAAAGCAATTCAGTCAATGGCTAGATTGAGTAAAATTTGGAACTTATATCGCCTGAAATTACACAAAAAAATCTGACTATACATCAGTTCAGTGAAATCTGTGTTACTGTATGGACATGGGTCGTGGTATGACAACATAATATCCAACAGATAAGTAGATTTGAGAACAAAGCCCTCCAAAAAATATTTGGAGTTAATTGGAAGGACAGGATTAAATATTAAACTATAAGAGAGATTAACCGAGTGCCTTATATGGTAGATGGAGATGGTTTGGGCATGCTCTTTGCTCTCACCAAGAGAGATTAGTTCAAACTTTCAAGTGGGCTCCACAAGTCACTAGAAGAGTTGAAAGCCCCAGGCCTACGTGGCTGAGGACTATGAAATGTGAAGTAGGAGATGATGAATGGAGAAGTATTGACTTGAAAGCTCAAGATAGAGATGACTAGCGATATCTAACCAAGGCCCTTTGCGTCCATAAGCATAGGAGGAGAGATGATGAGAGGGCCTCAAAAACCCTTGTCTAACAATAAAGTGAAGAGTCGTCACGCAGTTTAATGTAGCAGTTAAGGGTTTAGATGTACAGTAATGCTCTTAAAAGAGGTTGTCTTATAAGACTGGCTTTGCATAGCATTTAATTGAAGACTCCCTGCCTTATGAGATTTAACAAGGAAGCAAAAGAAGTTAAGAGCTTTGGAAACTAATCACTATCAAAACTTGGCTGGTAGAGTACAGTCATTTCTGCTTTTTGCAAGGATGTTCCAGGACCTTTTACATAAAACAAAAATTTACGTAAACAGAGGGGAAACCTATTTTTCACTATTTACAGGCATTTTAAGCCTTTATAAACCCTCTCCACACTGTTACAAACTTTTCCTACACTCCTATGAATACTTTTAGTTACAGTGTACACGATCTATGCTACATTGTACAGTACGTATTAGTGCACTGCTGAATACAGTACATGTGAGGTTAAGGTAGCCTAGCCTAGCTCACGGGTCGGGTAAAGGACTGGAGTCCATTGTGCTATACGTGTCCACTACAGTATACATACGGTACCATGAGAATATTCTAAGGTTAAAGGACAGGACAAGCAGAATTTCTCTGAAACTATTCTATTTAAAAAAAAAGGGCCACTACCATGACATGAGCCATGTTATGTGTCACAGTAGAAGGGGTTTAGAGTAATTAATTCATGAGAAATTAGACAAATGCCAAATTGCTGTTAACCAGGTTAATTCAAGTAGCAGAAAGTAGTGCGGTGGTTACTGACCTATAACCTCATCTCCACGATACCTGGGTAGAGTGGGAATCAATTTAAACCGATTTCCACTTTGTTAGATATCTCCTGACCCAAGCACACGTGTACCGAATCTGTTCCCATATCAACAGGCTCACCAGGGAGAGGGGACGTAAAGGAAGCGAGAACCGGCCTGATGCGGTTGCATCACCTGCCACCGCTACCCAGAGGCCAGACAAGACCTCCTACCCCCCCAGCAATGTGAACACCATAAGAACTACTGGGATACCAAGAATAGTTAGTTCAAGTTTGAGTTATATCCGAGTTCAGGTCAAGCTCAAGTCGTGAGTGGGCAACCGATAGTAGGTCCACCAGCCATGGTAGGCTTATCTCAGACATAGCTGGCGTCGATACTCATCAAGACGGCCAACATATACTCATTCGTAACGTTTGGCTTTTCACCATTTCCCATCCAAGTCCGTTCTCCCCGAGTGTGTCTGTAATTTACAAGTGATTCATTGTTGTCCACATATTATGAACATTTTATAGTAACTGTTCCAGTAATCTAGAAGTCAGTAAGAGACATATTTCCTCTACTGTACTTGGTATTTGTGGAACCTTACATAGCTAAGATTTATTCACAGCCAAGTTCAGTCCTGTTTGGTAAGGGAAGATTAGGTTGGAGTGTACAATTCAACATTTCTTGGGACTATACACCATTTGATTTTCCTTTCACAGAACACATAACATTCATTCTCGTTCACTTGGTACTGTATCAACAGTAAGCTATTGTAACTGATTTTCTTTTGCTAAGCAGCCAGATGGAGGCATTTGTCATTGGTTGTTCTTTTAGGTTTTGGAAAATGTTTCAGTCTTAGATTCTATTCCAGAAATCAGTCACAATTATCATTATCATTATTACTAGCTAAGCTACAACCCTATTTGGCCCAAGGACTTTAACAGGGAAAAATAGCCAAGTGAAGAAAGAAAATAAGGAATTAAATTACTTGAGAGGTAATGAATAATTACCATAAAATATTTAAAATAGGTCTGTCACATATAAACTATGGAGAGACTTGTGTCATAAAAACATTCGCTGCAAGTTTGAACTTCAAGTTCCACCGATTCAACTGCCCAATTAGGAGGATCATTCCACAATCTGGTCACAACATAAATAAAACTCCTAGAATATTAAGTAGTATAGAGCCTTAAGATGGAGAAGGCATGACTGTTAGAATTAACTGCATGCCTAGTACTACATATAGGATAGTACAGTCTGGGAAGATCTGAATGCAAAGTATAGTCAGAATTATGAAAAATCTTTGGCACCATTATTCAGTTAGTTCTTTATGCATGTTGCACAAGGGTTTTCATAATTCTGACTACATTAACTTTACCAGGCAAAAAGAATTACTGTGACAGTAAGTACCACACTTAGAAAGAGAGTTTGTAGCAGCTGGCCAAAACTTAATAAAATTGTCATATCCCAATACCCTCAAAACAGCATTAAAAATATCTAACAATAGCTTCAATTCAATCAGAACTTTTCCATTTTTAGCATGCTTGCATACTTTAGTCTCTCCAAACAGTAGATGGTATTAATAATTTTCATGGATTTACATGTTGCACATGAAACAAATTATTTGCAGTCATTATTCATATACAGTAATGAGGAACACTGAACAGCAATTAAATGACAAATTCGTAGATAATTTGTATTTTTCCTAACTATACAAACTTTAGCTATTTACATGGGGTAATTACCTCGGCGTAGCTGAATGACGAGCCATAAAAGTTTTAACGAGGGTTTACTAACCCCATCGCTAGTTAGCCCCCCCTCACACACACCGGTGAATGCTTCACTTTGCTTAGAGGTAGGACTTATCCCAGGGGACAGGGCTGGCAGGCAAATATGTGTAAAAAGCTAAGGTTTGTATAGTTAGGAAAAATACAAATTATCTACGAATTTGTCATTTGTTCCGTAACTGAAATACAAACCACGCTATTTACATGGGGTGACTCAACCCTTAGGAAGGGAGGTAAGTCCCTGCCATACTGGCTTTGGCTTGCCCGGGGACCCCAAATTCGAGTGTAAGTACAGTACTCAAGAAATAAGGGGTCCCTGCACCTCGCTGGCATGCTGTGAAACTGCTGCGGCCTACATAAGCTGTGTGTGAAAGTGAGAAGTGACTCGTCCTAGGAAGTTGACCTGGAGTTCTTCAGATGGAAATCTAGGCTAGGACTCTCCCAATACCACATCGTCAGGGTATGGGGACATGACAGTATTACATTTAATACTAGGAACACAAGGGAGCATGGCTTACCTGCAGATGTTCGAGGTCAGCTGTGCAGAGAACCCAGGATGCTGCTTTCTCCAAGGGAGGAGAAGATGAAGAAAGAATAAGAGCCAGACAGATCTTTCCATTCACGCAGACTAAAACCGGGTAACAATACCCTCAACCTTCTGTTACTTGTCCATTAAGAAGCCTGAAGTTAGACCAGCTGTTGTGCAGCCACCACAGGGCCGATAGAGAACGTATCGAGCCTCCTGTGTCACGTCTTGCAGGTAGTGGACCGTGAAGGTGGTCTGACGCTTCCACACCCCAGCTTGAAGGACCTGCGTCACTGAATAATTTTTCTTAAAGGCCAGGGACGTAGCTATGCCTGACATCATGCGCTCTAGGGCGACGTGACGGAGGAGGGTCAGGATTCAAGGCCAGATATATCACCTTGCAAATCCAGGCCGAGATGGTATTCCTGGTGACCCTCCTCTTCATCTTCCCGGTGCTCACGAACAAGGCTCGCACCTGCAGACAAACTGCAGCTGTTCTTTTAAGATACAACCTCAGACTCCTCACTGGGCACAGTAGGAGATGGTCTGGGTCATCTGTTACAGAACGGAGACTCGAAACCTGGAAAGAGTCGAACCTAGGGTCCGGCACTCCCGGATTCTGAGTCTTGGCAATAAACTCAGGGACGAAGCTGAACGTTACCTCCCCCCATCCCCTTGAATGGGCGATGTCGTACGAGAGACCATGTAGCTCACTGACTCGCTTGACCGAGGCCAAAGCTAGCAGGAAAACCGTCTTCCAGGTAAGGTGGCGATCTGAAGCCTGGCGTAATGGTTCGTAGGGAGGTCTCTTCAGAGACCTGAGACCTCAAACCACGTTCCATGGAGGGGGTCTCACTTCCGACTGAGGGCAGGCAAGTTCATAACTCCGCATGAGAATGGAAAGTTCCAGCGAGGAAGAAATGTCCATTCCTTTAAGCCTGAAGGCAAGGCTTGAGGCCGAGCAATAGCCTTTCACTGCCGAGACTGAAAGGCGCATTTCCTCCCGCAAATACACGAGGAACTCCGCTATTGCTGGAATAGTGGCATCGAGGGGAGAGATATCCCTTCCCCGACACCAACCAAAGAAGACTCGCCACTTCGCCTGGTAGACCCCTGCGGATGACTTGCGCAGGTGACCAGACATCCTCTTCGCAACTTGTTGCGAAAATCCTCTCTCTGTGAGGAGATGCTGGATAGTCTCCAGGCGTGAAGTCGAAGCGAAGCTACAGCTTTGTGGAAGATGTTGTCGTGTGGTTGTTTGAGTAGCTCGTGACGTGGAGGGAGTTCTCTTGGAACCTCCGTGAGGAGTTGCAGAAGGTCCGGGAACCATTCTGCATGATGCCATAGCGAAGCTATCAGGGTCATTGAAAGGATGACCGATATTCTGGTCTTGTTGAGCACCCTCCTCATCAGACAGAACGGGGGAAAGGCGTACACATCACGTTGTCCCACCGTTGTTGGAAGGCATCCTGCCAGAGAGCCCTGGGGTCCGGGACCGGGGAGCAGTAAGGAGCTTGAAATTCAGCGCTGTAGCAAACAGATTCACCGTCGGGGAACCCCACAAAGTCAGGACTTTGTTGGCTACTTGAGAATCCAAAGACCACTCGGTACTCACTATCTGCATCACTCTGCTCAGACTGTCGGCGAGCACATTTCTTTTGCCAGGAATGAAGCGAGCCGCTAGCGAGATCGAGTGGACTTCAGACCATCTCAGGATCTCTACTGCAAGATAGGATAGCTGTTCTGAAAAGGTACCTCCCTGCTTGTTGATATAAGCCACCACCGTGGTGTTGTCGCTCATCACCACCACAGAGTGGCCCGCCAGGACTTGGTGGAACTTCTGAAGTGCCAGGAACACGGCCTTCATTTCTAGCAGGTTTATGTGAAGGTACTTTTCTGATTCTGACCACAGGCCTGAGGTCCTGTGGTTCATAACGTGGGACCCCCACCCTTTCTTTGATGCGTCCGAGAACAACATCAAATCCGGGGGAAGGACGAGAAGATTCACTCCCTTTCGTAGGTTCTCGTCCGCCACCCACCACTGGAGGTCCGTCCGTTCCGCAGGACCCATAGGGATCAAAGAGTCCGGGGAATCATGACCTTGATTCCACCGGGACTTTAGTTGCCACTGAAGAGATCTCATTCTGAGGCGACCGTTGGGAACGATTCGGGCCAGGGAGGAGAAGTGGCCGAGGAGACGCAGCCACGTTTGGGCTGGGAGTTCTTCTCGATTGAGGAAAGGCCTCGCGACCTTCCTCAGCCTTGCTATCCTGTCGTCTGATGGGAAGGCTTTGTGGAGATTGGTGTCTATGATCATGCCTAGATATACCAGTTTCTGAGAGGGCTGCAGAGGACTTCTCGAGGTTTACCATGATCCCTTGATCCTGGTAAACTTCGAGGAGCTTGTCTCGGTGGCGAAGAAGGGTTGCTTCCAAGTCCGCTAGGATCAGCCAGTCGTCCAGATAACGGAGGAGACGGATGCCGATCCTGTGAGCCCACAAAGAGATCAGAGTGAACACTGGTGAACACCTGAGGGGCTGTGGAGACCGAAGCACAGCACCTTGAACTGGTAGATCTTGTTGTCTAGGCAAAATCTTAGGTACTTCCTTGAAGACGGATGGACTGGGATCTGGAAGTACGCGTCCTTCAGGTCCAGTGTACACATGAAGTCTTGTGGTCTTACTGCGAGTCTGACCGTGTCTGCCGTCTCCATACTGAACGGAGTCTGCTTGACAAACCAGTTCAGGGTCGAGAGGTCGATGACTAGTCTCGAGCATCCAGACCCCTTTCTCACAAGAAAGAGTCGACTGTAGAAGCCTGGGGACCCGTCTACAACCTCCTGGAGAGCGCCCTTCTTCAACATGGTGTGGACTTCTGCCCAAAGGGCTTGCCCTCTTGCCGATCCCATGGCAAGAGAGCTCAATGACATAGGATTCGCTGTCAGGGGAGGTAGAGAGACTGTGAACGGGACGTTGCTGCCACCTTGTCGCTCAACTTTGTAGGTATCCCCCCACTGGTGGACATGCAGGGGGACTGCCAACCCTAGCGTTTACGGCCTCGGCCGTTGCCTCTAGGGTTCTTGCCTCCCCTGGAGGACTTCTTGCTCCTTCTGCTCTTGGCAGGAAAGGGCTTAGACACCTTCGGCTAAGCTGCAGTGGTCTTCTTCGTGTCCTTAGCTGGACGGGGCTGTTGAGCCGCTGGAGGTTTGTAGGGCCTCGATGTCAGGGCCCTATGGATGAGGGAATCCTGGTTGGACTTCCTCCACCTCTCAGCGGTAAGGTCCACGTCCTAATCTCCCAACTGGGAACCTTCTGGTGAAACCTCTCAGCCACAGCGTCCCGACGTTTGAGAATCGTATTGGCCCACAAGCTCGAGACTTGGTGGGCCAGAAACTCAATGGTCCGCGTGCCTGAGAGCAGAAAAGTCTCCAGTGCCTTCCTGGTGCTTTCTTTGGAGAGGTCCTCAGACCGCACCAGGATGCCCACAGACCCCAGCCAGATGTCAAGCCACGAAGTTGCCTGCATGGCACACTTAGCGACCTTCTCCTGGCTTAGGATCTCAGTAGCTGAGTAGGACACGTGCCAGGTGGAGTCTCTCTCTAGAGGGACTCCCCCGGTGAGTTCTTCCACGGAGTGATGAATCGGAAGACCCAGGCAAGACTCCTCAAGGATCTCAAAGTACCTCCTCTGATGGACTCGAGGAGGAGGGAGGAGCTTGTTACCGGCGCTGGATCTGCTGGAGGAGGCAAGCTCAGAGAGCTGGCCCTCGACCTTGTCCCTGGCACTCTTCATCCCCTGAGACCAGGGCAAAGCTGCACTGGCCCTAGAGGGTTTCTGGGTGCTGTAGATGCGGTCTAAGACCGTGTCCTTACCTTCACGAGGAGGAATCTCAGGGTCTGGGATTCCGTTGAGGTTCCTCATGAGGGTCAGGACTTACCAGAAGGAGTGTTCTGACTCTTGGTGCTCTCCTCCTGAAGGACTGGCAGCTAAGTCTCCCGTCCCCAGTGGCTCTTCCTGGGGGGACACGTGGACATCCTCGGAAGGCCTAGATGGTTCCTGCCTGATCCTTGTTGAGGATTTAGGGATCGTCTTAAGAGTCCTTCGGTTCCCTTCTGGGCGGGATACAGGACTCAAGTTACGATGGGTGCAGGCTCTTTTCCACCCCTGGACGAGAAGATTTCTCAGGGAGAGGCGGAATTTCCCCCATTGGTGCGATGGGGGAACGGTCCGGCTCGTCCGACTCTCCTGAGGATGGGTAATCCTCATCCGCAGGGGAGGGAGAGAAAGTCTTGGGGGGAAGGAGCCTTGCGCAAGGATCTGCGAGGAGATAAAATAGGCCTTGGAGGTGTTTCCACGGGAGAGACTCCTCTCTTCCTCTTCAGGGGGAGGAAGCTGCCACTGATTTGTGGTCCATGTCAGAGAGGGCGGGCTTCATCGCCTGCACAAGAGCTCTGACCAGGGTACCGAACCAGGGCTGCTGGCTGACAATCGCGGTGTCAAACACTCCCTCTGGAGGGAAGGGGATCATTCGATCCCTTGGAGGAGTCGACAAATGCGGGTTCGCCTGAGAAGCTGAAAAGGAAGTCCTTAGACCTGTTCAGGAACAGCCCCTCCTCCGGCGAGCGCGCTGTTCTGCGCTTGCGGGGAGGGGAACGAGACGAAGCCCTGTCCGCCTGGCGACGCTCGCGCTGGAGGTCGCGTGATGGGCCCTGATCAGGGTCGCGTGATGGGCCCTGATCAGGGTCGCGTGATGGGCCCTGATCAGGGTCGCGTGATGGGCCCTGATCAGGGTCGCGTGATGGGCCCTGATCAGGGTCGCGTGATGGGCCCTGATCAGGGTCGCGTGATGGGCCCTGATCAGGGTCGCGTGATGGGCCCTGATCAGGGTCGCGTGATGGGCCCTGATCAGGGTCGCGTGATGGGCCCTGATCAGGGTCGCGTGATGGGCCCTGATCAGGGTCGCGTGATGGGCCCTGATCAGGGTCGCGTGATGGGCCCTGATCAGGGTCGCGCGCGAAAGGATTGCGTGACACAGGAATCGCGCGGGCGTGCACGCATGGGCGTGGGCGAGAGAGGATGGTGGAGCGGGCGCGAGGGCGCGGTGGCGCGGTGGCGAGGCAACAGGCGCGCGAGAGCGATGGCGCGCAGGAGATGGTGCGGGGGCGCGCAGGAGATGGTGCGGGGGCGCGCAGGAGATGGTGCGGGGGCGCGCAGGAGATGGTGCGGGGGCGCGCAGGAGATGGTGCGGGGGCGCGCAGGAGATGGGGCGGGGGCGTGGGCGTGGTCAAGCGTAGGAGATGGCGAGGGCGTGTGGCGCGCAGGATACGAGGACGAGCAGCATCCTGATGCGGCACTGGAGGGCGCGAGAGGTCAGTGGAACCTGGGTGCATATCCGGAAGAACCGGGCGAGGGCGCGAGAGCGCCGGTTCAGGGTAGCGCGAGGAGGGGATGGCGCGTTGGCGCGTAGGTAGGCGCTGATCCGAAAGGACAGGCATACTAGCTTGTGGGCGCGCTGGGCGCATCAGGATGTGGACGCACTGGTGTGCGCTGCTGCGGTGGGCGAGCAGGAGGCGCGGCTGGATTGGGGCGCACAGTTGTGCGCTGGAGGGTTGCATGGGGCGCCTTGATAACTGGAACTGGGCACGCAACCGGAGCGTTACGGGCGGCTGGAACGCGTGCAGGATCGCGCGGTCTGGTAGGAGAGCCCTGGGGTGCCTGTGAGCGCCCGTTGTTGTTGTTGTTATTTGCTAAGCTACAACCATAGCTGGAAAAGCAGGGTGCTATAAGCCCAGGGGCTCCAACAGGGAAAATAGCACAGTGAGGAAAGGAAAAATAAAATATTTTAAGAACAGTAACATTAAAATAAATTTCTCCTATATAAACTATATAAACTTTAACAAAACAAGAGGAAGAGAAATAAGATAGAATAGTGTGCCTGAGTGTACCCTCAAGCTTAGGCGCCTCCTGGGTGGCGCGCTGAGATGTAGAAGCGCGCTGGCAAGCACGTGAGAGCTGGGACTGGAACTGCGTGTGGGCGCGCTTCGCGCGTAACTCCAGACGGGTGCTGCGAGTCCAGAGGAGCCTGTGAGCGCCTGTGCGCTAGCGTAGGAACCTCTTGAACTGCGCGCGACGAGGCAGGAACCTGGGAACGCTGGGGCGCAGGTGAGCGCTGGCACGCTGGAACAGAAACTGCTGGTGGGCGCTGGGGCGCAGAAGGATGTGGGCGCGCAGGGGAACCCTGGCGCGTAGCAGGAACAGGGGCACGCACGTGCGCAGGTGAGCGCTGTGGCACTAGGACAGGAACAGCGGCAGCAGCAGGAGGGCGCGCAGGAAGAACCTGGCGCTTGAGGGCAAGAGGCGCGGTTTTGCGCTCAAGGCCCTTAAGCCCCGAAGGGCCCAGTGCCTGCGCAGTGGCAGGATCAGGTGGCGAGCAACGCGCATCCGCACCATCAAAAGGTGACGGCAAGTCAGCAGGTCTGGAGGGAGACTGGTCACAGGGTCCCGAAGGACGACCATCATCCGAAGGGGATCGCGAACGATCCCTGGAGAGGTCTAAGGTGGTAGCTGGCAGGATCGGCGAATGGCGAGTTGTCTCCTCCGCAGAGGACTGTGGTGACGAGGAGCTGAAGAGGCGCCTCCTAACTCCCTTGTGAGGGGATGGAAGGCCTCTACGGTGAAGGGGAGGACGAGCCTTCAGCCTTATACGCCCACGAGGGGCCGTTGGATCAGCAAGCTGACCATCAAGGGGCCTCCGCAGAGGAGTCTCTGTAAGTGAACTCCCCGGAGGGGGAGAATCACCGGCAGGAGAGACCGTGGGACTTAGATCCTCCCTCGAAAGGTGTTCGGAGGGGGAATCTAAGCCGTCAGCTACCTCAGCAACAGGAATGGGGGTTTGACTAGACCCACGAGATGTCTCCGTCACAACAACGTCAACCACAGACAGAGGATCTATCCCTTCTGTAGTTGGCGACTGTTTGACAGCTGCACCAAGTTTGATCATGCCAAACAGGGCTTCCTTGGAGGGCGAACCCTGCAGCCCCAAGGAAGCCCAAAGCTGTAACAAATCCCGATTAGACATATTCAAATCCTCCTCCGGGGGAGGAGAAGCAGCCGCCTCACTAAGGGAGGGGACTACCTCTCCCACACCCCGGGATCGGTCAAAAGCAGTAAGGTCTACGCTACCACTCGCCGGCCTCTCAGAAGAGACCGCTCGAGGGGGAGCTTCGGAGGAGGAAAGGGCTACGGAAGAAGTAGTCCTGGAATTTTCTCTCTTCAAAGAAGCCTCTAAAGGAGAAAGATCCCTTTTAGACTTTCTTCCGGCGCCGGGCAAACCTCTCCCACTGGGAGGTAGACCACTCCCTACATTCTATACCAACATTACCACTATCACACCGATGGCCCCTACAGTGAGGACATAAGGTGTGGGGATCGGTGTCGACAGCCGACATAAAGGTCCCACAAGGGCAGCCGGGAAGTCCAGGGCAAGTGCGCATAGTAGGAGAGGCCAACTTCAAACACACTGAAAAAGAAAAACCAAAAACAGATTAAATATGGCAGACAAAGCGAGGGAGAGAGCAGACAGGTCTGTTCTCTGCCCGAGCCAAAAGTGAAGTGAAGCATTCACCGGTGTGTATGAGGGGGGGGGGGGGGGTTAGCTAGCTACCTCTCCCTAGCGGCGGGGTAGTAAACCCTCGTTACAACTTTTATGGCTCGTCATTCAGCTACGCCGAAGTAATTACCCCATGTAAATAGCGTGGTTTGTATTTCAGTTACGGAACAAATATCTTTTAATCCTGGGGCATAGAAAGTGAAAAAGCTACTAATTCTAAATAGATGTTCATTATATACAACCCCCTATCAGTAGTAAAACGTCAATGCAGATATGAATTAAAACACTACATTATAAAATGTGTGGTATTTCCAATGAAGTTAAGTGTTCAGTTTAAAAGGGGAATATATAGAGCATTTCATAATATTCAATAAAAGTGTAGGCCGGGAAGATCAAGAGAAGAGGACATCAAGAGAGTTGACAAGCCAGTGCTGAAACAGCCCTGTATCTCTTCAGTGACTTTTACACTAAAATCCTAAATCATCTGGTAATTACTACCCGTAACATAAAAAGAAATTAATGAAAGGTACATTTTTTAAATGACAAAAAACAAATTGTCAATAACATAAAATTCAGAGCAAAACAAATTTGGCCGATCAACAGCTTAACCCTTTGAGCACCATTGGATATAACTCAAGTTCACTATTTCTAATCCCTTTAGTGACATATGATGTAATTTACATCCAGTAATAAACAGTATTTTTCCTCTTTCTTATATTTACATGCATGAATATTTAACAAAATATGTACCATCATATATCAATGGAATTTAAATTTATTCAACTACAGTATAAGATTATAACTGTTGTAAAGACCTAACTCGTCTAGTTTTGGTACTAAGATGAGTAAAGTAAAATGTCCATAAAAAGGGCCTGAGGCTTGAGGGCTAAATCATTTGATGAAGGGTTGGCGCTTAAAAGGTTGATGCCAGCAGCTGTTCTCTGGAAACTAACTTTCTCCTTGCATATGGATCTAATGACAGAGCTTTGATAGTAGTAAATAGTTGTGAGATTCTACAAATTACAGTACAGTCTTGCATTCAATATTCCTTACCAGTTTGGTACAGCAACTGAAGGAACAGCACCACGCTTCAATTTAGGACGTCTTTCTGGCTGACCTGGATTCAACTCCTCATGACACAAGTTCCGACGATAGTCACTTGGTTTAAAATGTAGTCCACAAACTGTAGCATTTTTAAGGTTAACGCTGTCTGCCCTTCGGCAGAACTGCAACCATTTGGCAGCCTCGGCAGTATTATTTGGGAATCTATGGAAAATAATTTTTTCTCTACTCTTGTTGGAAGACTTGCAACCATACACGGCACAATACACCATCTCTGAAAATTAAGAGCACACCAATCCTTTACTTTTTAACATTAAATAACCTTTGACATATTACTTGCACACAAAGCTGTCAACAGTGTTTGCAAAACTTTAGTCAAATCTTTAACAATAGTAGCAGTGAATAGAAAACTTGGTCAGGTCTTGGCTTCTAAATATAGTCAGACCTTACCATTTGCAAGAGACCTTCTTAGTTATTTACATAAAATAGAAGATAAGAAGCAATTATTACACAAGGGATTGAAAATTTACTTAACATAAAATTGTCTCAACTTACTCTACTTGGTCCTATAACCGAGTATGCTGTGCTGTATTTTGTCCAATAAAACTCAATATTTTATGTTTTTATTTAAGGTTCACTCACAATTATGAGTTTTAATGCACTTTAACTGCAAATACATAAAAAAAATGAGTTACTTCAGTCTAAATACACAACAGTATACTCAGTTACACAAGAGAGGAGAGCATGTTGAGTCTAATATGGTTATAAAAGTGAATTTTTGAGACCTTGGGTAATAGTCATTTCTTTCATTGTTTCTACTAAAGATTGTACGGTACAGTATTTGGCATTATATAATTGTGAATAAATATTTTACTCATAGGAGTGGCTTAACAAAGGAAATTTGGAAGTGTTGTGGGGTTGCCATGACATTCCCTCTTCCCTAGCCTCATGCAGAAAAGGCGGACATTTGATTCTCACTCTTGACTTTATAATTAATGCACAAGTAGCATTGTATCTAGTATCGTATTTGTTCTTGGTGATGACGTATCATTGGTTTCCCAGTGATTTCAGTATTCAAGGTGCTTTGGAGGATTCAATAATAGTTGAACTTATGGATTGCCCTTACATACACTGTGTCTGTGCTTTGTAAATTGAAAAACTAATTGTGGAGCAGGCCAGACAATATTTCTTTGGTAATTTGTCACATTGGATTACCTGCTCTAGCATTTTACGGGAAAGTCTTTAGAGGCCACACAGCACCTTCCCAAAAATAGAACTTGCATTTGTCAAAACCCTTTTTTAGGGGTTAATGTAGTGTGGTCTCCAGGGACTAATACCAGAGCACTACCCGAGTTGACTCTTGTACCATAAAGGCTAACAGTCAGCAACCAGGCAAACAATGCAATCATGTGGATGTAAACGAAAAGAAAAACTAACAAGTCTGACACTGATCTTATGAGGGAAATCTCTGTAAATAAAAAAAAGCTGGATGCCCATCATTATCCTTCTGTTGAAGGGCCTGGATGATGCGACCCTCCTCATATCTGATTTCCCTTCATAGGTGCCACAAACAAGTTGAGTATCACCCATGCATGTTGCACCACACTTGCATTTGTTTCAGGTAGTGTTTAATAAACACACTATGCCTAGACAATTCATGGAGCTCTGTTATCTTCTAAAATTGCATATTAGTGCAGAATGCTTAAGTGAAGGCAATTTTCTCACATCATGGATTTTAAGGATGGAAAGAGGATCAGCTTTCTTTATAAAGGAGGTCATTAGAATACAATTAGCCCCTGTTAAATTGGCTTCTTGGTCTGAGTATTCTGAAACTGACCGACTGCCTTAAATTGGTGCAAGTTAGTGCTCAAGTAGCATCATCTCCAGTATAGTATTGGTTCTTGGTAATGATGTTTTATCGGTTGCCCGATTATTTCAGTACTGGAGGTGCTGTGACGGATTCTATGGAGCTCGTGCTCATGGGACTCTCTTAAACTCACCGAATCTATGCTTTACACATTGAAACACTGGCCATAGAGTAGGATAGACAATATTTCTCTATTAATTTATGTCGCATTAGGATAACCGTTTTAGCCTTTTACTGCAAAGCCCTTGAAAATCATAGCACATTAAACCCCATAAAATGTTATTTTCATTAGTAAAATAAATTTTTGAATATACTTACCCGATGATCATATAGCTGTCAGCTCTGCTGCCCGACAGAAAACCTACGGGCGGAATACGCCAGCGATCGCTATACAGGTGGGGGTGTACATCAACAGCGCCATCTGTCAAGTAGGTACTCAAGTACTCGATGTCAACACAGAACCAATTTTCTCCTCTGTCCACTGGGTCTCTATTGGGGAGGACGGGTGGGTCCTTTAATTTATGATCATCGGGTAAGTATATTCAAAAATTTATTTTACTAATGAAAATAACATTTTTCAATATTAAACTTACCCGATGATCATATAGCTGATTCACACCCAGGGGGGTGGGTAGAGACCAGCATTACATGTTGACATTATTATGAGCTAAGTATTCCGTATTTCATTTTAGCAGTTATTCAAAATAACAAACATAAAATAAATAAGTACCTGGTAAGGAAGTCGACTTGAACAATTACTCTGCCTTTTTAAGTACGTCTTCCTTACTGAGCCTCGCGATCCTCATAGGATGCTGAGCGACTCCTAGGAGCTGAAGTATGAAGGGTTGCAACCCATACTAAAGGTCCTCATCAAAACCTCTAATCTAGGCGCTTCTCAAGAAATGACTTTGACCACCCGCCAAATCAAGTAGGATGCGAAAGGCTTCTTAGCCTTCCGGACAACCCAAAAACAATAATAAAACATTTCAAGAGAAAGATTAAAAAGGTTATGGAATTAGGGAATTGTAGTGGTGGAGCCCTCACCACTACTGCACTCGTTGCTACGAATGGTCCCAGATTGTAGCAGTTCTCGTAAAGAGACTGGACATTCTTAAGATAAAAGACGCAAACACTGATTTGCTTTTCCAATAGGTTGCGTCGAATATCTTTGCAGAGATCTATTTTATTTAAAGGCCACGGAAGTTGCGACAGCTCTAACTTCGTGTGTCCTTACCTTCAGCAAAGCTTGGTCTTCCTCATTCAGATGGGAATGAGCTTCTCGTATTAACAGTCTGATAAAAAAGGATAAAGCATTCTTTGACATAGGCAAAGATGGATTCTTAACTGAACACCATAAAGCTTCAGACGGGCCTCGTAAAGGTTTTTAAATAGAACTTAAGAGCTCTTACAGGACCTAATACTCTTTCTAGTTCATTTCCAACCATACGATAAGTTTGGAATATCGAACGATATTGGTAAAGGCCGAGAAGGCAGCTCGTGTTTGGCTAGAAAACCAAGTTGTAGAACATGTAGCCGTTTCGGATGAGAATCCGATGTTCTTGCTGAAGGCATGAATCTCACTGACTCTCTTAGCTGTGGTTAAGCATATCAGGAAAAGAGTCTTAAAGGTGAGATCTTTCAGGGAGGCTGATTGAAGCGGTTCGAACCTGTCTGACATAAGGAATCTTAGTACCACGTCTAAATTCCAACCAGGTGTAACAAAACGACGCTCCTTCGTGGTCTCAAAAGACTTAAGGAGGTCCTGTAGATCTTTATTGTTGGAAAGATCTAAGCCTATGTGACGGAAGACTGATGCCAACATGCTTCGGTAACCCTTGAAAGTGGGAGCTGAAAGAGATCGTTCTTTCCTCAGATATAAGAGAAAGACAGCTATTTGAGTTACAGAGGTACTGGTCGAGGATACGGATACTGACTTGCACCAGTTTCGGAAGATTTCCCACTTCGATTGGTAGATTCTAAGGGTGGATGTTCTCCTTGCTCTAGCAAACGCTCTGGTTGCCTCCTTCGAAAAGCCTCTAGCTCTTGAGAGTCTTTCGATAGTCTGAAGGCAGTCAGACGAAGAGCGTGGAGGCCTTGGTGTACCTTCTTTACGCGTGGCTGACGTAGAAGGTCCACCCTTAGGGGAAGTGTTCGGGGAACGTCTACTAGCCATCGAAGTACCTCGGTGAGTCATTCTCTCGCGGGCCAGAGGGAAGCAACTAGCGTCAACCTTGTCCCTTCGTGAGAGGCGAACTTCTGCAGTACCTTGTTGACAATCTTGAACGGAGGGAATGCATATCGATCTAGATGTGACCAATCTAGTAGAAAGGCATCTATATGAACTACTGCTGGGTCCGGGATAGGTGAGCAAACTATTGGGAGCCTCTTGGTCATCGAGGTTGCAAAGAGATCTATGGTTGGCTGGCCCCAGGTGGCCCAAAGTCTCTTGCATACATCCTTGTGGAGGGTCCATTCTGTTGGAATTATTTGTCCCTTCCGACTGAGACAAACTGCTAAGACATTCAAGTAGCCTTGGATGAACCTCGTTACTAGTGAAAAGTCTAGACCTGTTGACCAGGTGAGGAGGTCCCTTGCGATCTCGTACCATGTCAGAGAGTAGGTCCCTCCTTGCTTGGAGATGTACGTCAAAGCCAGGTGTTGTCCGAGTTCACCTCCACCACTTTGCCTTGAAGGAGAGACCTGAAGCTTTTCCAGGTCAGACGTACTGCCAGTAGCTTCTTGCAGTTGAAATGCATTGTCCTTTGACTCGAGTTCCATAATCCCGAGCATTCCGTACCGTCTAATGTCGCACCCCAGCCTACGTCCGATGCGTCCGAGAAGAGAACGTGGTTGGGAGACTGAACAGTCAGGGGAAGACCCTTTCTAAGGTTGAAAAAGTCCTTTCACCAAGTCAGACCAGACTTTAACTTTCCGGAAATCGGGATCGAGACCGCTTTTAGCGTCTTGTCCTTTTTCCAGTGAAAAGCTAGATGGTATAGAAGAGGACGGAGGTGTAGTCTTCCTAGTGACACAAATTGAACCACGGATGACAGAGTCCTTACCAGACTCATCTACAGCCTGACAGGGCAGCGTTCCTTCTTCAGCATCTTCTGGATGGATAGCAGGGCTGGGGGTTGATCGTCTTGTTCAGCAACGTCCTCATCAGAGGGTTCCTCATCCGAAACTGATGAGGAAACGGCAACGGAGTGGGCAACGTCTGACTCGCTGAATCCGGTCGCACTGGTGGATGCGTGACGGAGCCGGACGCAATATCATGGTACTGCTGCACAGTCTGTGAACTGTCAACCATGGGGACGCGAGGAAGTACAGCGTCAACCCGAAACTGTCTAGACTGCCTGGGTTGTGCAGTCAACACCCTACCGGGTTGCTGAGGTTGACGCACTGCGTCACAACAAGTCACCTCTGCTGGTTGTTGAACGTCTTCCTAGTGACACACTGAACGTCAACAACCACCTCCGAGCGTCGCTTAACGTCAACGTGCGACTGGCAACCCACACTGGGTCGCATCGGTGGAGGAACCACCTCAACTGGCGGACGCGAGTAGGATACCTCAGCGTCAACAGGGCGCACAACCAACCGGTAGGAAGGTTGTTGGCCAGAAGGTTCTTCTCCATATTAAGTCCTCTATCAAGGACACAAGCTTGGACTGCATGTCTTGCAGCAAAGCCCATTAGGGTCTACGGGAGCAGGTGTGGCAACAGACGGGGTTAGCGACTGAAGCGGAACCATTTACCATCCCTGGAAGCCTTGTTATGTGTGACATAATAGTACAGCAAAACTTTAAAGGCTCAACAAAAGTTCATAGGAGGCTAAGCAGCTTAAGGCTCCTCTCCAAATGACAGAGTCCTCAAAGGAATATCAGTAGGAGGGAGAACAGCATTTTCTCATCTACAGGAACCTTGTCCGAGAAAAGCTAGGTTATCTCAGTGAGGGTCTCACTGGTGCATTAGCAGCAGACCAGAAGGCAACGTTATGTAACTGCATGACAGTCTGTGAACTGTCAAAAACTGAACTGTCAACCACAACAGGTGCGTGAGGACATGCAGCACTGGTGCATTAGCAGCAGACCAGAAGGTAACGTTATGTAACTGCAGACAGTCTGTGAACTGTCAAAAAACTGAACTGTCAACCACAACAGGCGCGTGAGGACATACAGCACTGGTGCATTAGTAGCAGACCAGAAGGCAACGTTATGTAACTGCTTGACAGTCTGTGAGTTGGCAACAACCAAAGCTGTGTGGGGAAGCCTCAACTCCTGACTGACTAGTCTGCTGCTGGCGAGTGGCGGTAACCACAGTGGGTTGCGGAGGCTGACGCACCGTGTCAAAACACGGCAGCTTAACTCCACCCTCCTGTTGTTGTGGTAGCACACGCACGTCAACGGAGTGCTCCGTGCGTCTGTGGGAGTCAGCATGCGTCTGGCAGGGTCGACTGCGCATGGGTGGAGGAGCTCTCACAGCCAGAGTGTGGGAGCAGGCAGCCGCAGCGTCTGCTGGGCGCACAACCGTGGCAGGTTGTAGGCAAACGGGTGCATCGTCAACCTTCTCCGCAGTCGGAGTGTGGGAGCAGGCAGCCTCAGCGTGAGCTGGGCGCACAACCGTGGCAGGTTGTAGGCTAACGGGTGCAGCGTTAACCTTCTCCGCACGAAACTCCTGCATAACCGCAGCTAATTGAGTCTGCATAGACTGCAGTAAAGACCACTTAGGGTCTACAAAAGCGGCAACAGACGGAGCTACTGTCCGTTGTGACTGAGGGTCTAAAACAGTGGGTGCGGCAACAGACGGAGTTACTGCCTGTTGCGGTACCACCTTGCCTCTCTTGGGAGGTGTGCAGTCGTCGGATGACTGCAGCGAGTCCGAACTGACCCAGTGGCTACACCTGGGCCGTTGGACATGCGCGGAAGGGACCGACTTGCACTTAATAAGCTGCGAGACCTTGGTCCAAGGTTTCTTACGAGAAACCTCTTCCGCAGACGAGAAGTAAATGGGCTCTCTCGTCTTTGTGTGGGTGGGGCGATCTTGGTAGATACGCCCGAAACCACAGAGGGAAAAACGTCTGTTCGTTGATCAAGGCCTGACGAACCCATAAGTCGTTCGACATTACTTCTCCCCTGGGCTTGGGAGCTTGCAAGAGGTCCCGGACTAGGTGAACGACAGGCACGAACAGACGAACCCTCGGACGCAACACTGTAACACTTTGCGCATATCACTTTATCACTTTGATTTTCTGTTTTGCAATTATTTCACTGAAATCGAAACTTTTACTGATTTCTACCTGAAACACGCAATCCTACCCTTCATTAAAAGGTAGTAATTGCGAAAACAGTCGTATAATGCAACAGAAAACATATATAAAGATAAAGAATTCAGTGGCTGGGAAAGAGACTAAACACTAGATCAAATAAACTACGTTTACAATCTCTCACCGCACATAGCCTGGGAACAAGAATAAAACCCTAGAAACGTTTTACCTTCTTCCCCTACAGCGACTAGGGAGGAGAGTAAAACGAGAACAACGTTACCCGCTTGAACGAAACGTTTTTTTTCCTCTCTCTCCCTCCGTCTCTATCTCTCTCTCTCTTTCTCTCTTGATTCGCACCTGAGAGAAGAGCCCAATTATAAATCGTCAAAACATGTTATTTGCTAAAGGAAAAAACTGAAAGGTTTTCCAAATAAAAAGTTCCTTTAATTTAGAATTTAAACCATTTAAGCTAAGAAAGAATGAACGAAACGCCAGAATCGGTTTACTCTTACTGCAAAGTGAAACCGTGAAACACTCTCTCTCTCTATCGTAACGATAGAGCGCATGTTGAACGTACTGAACGTCAACAACTGCGTAGACTAAAAAAAAAACTAAACGTTAGTTCATCTTTGAAAACAGTACGAGACTATCAAAGAAATTCTTTCATAAAACATTAAATTTAAAAAGTTATAAATTCTTTAAAGGTAAAATACGATATAACGGGCTCAACGTTGATTAACTTCGGTTCCAAGTTAGGACCGCCTACTATCAGGAAAGGTCGCAAATAAACAAAACATAAAAATTTATTTTTATATGTTGATAATAAATGGAAAGTTAATCGAAGAGGCCTAATAAAGGCGGAGAGATATAAAATATATAGATCTATAACGTGTTAAGCAAAATTACTAAAAACCTAAACACACTTCCGTCTAAGGGAAGGGTCGGCCATTTAAAAGTGAAAGAGAGTCCCTACTCTCTTTGTCACCATAATTAAATCTATCCAAAACGAGTTCAAGTTTTGAAATGAAGATAAAACCCCTGCATAGCGAAAGCTCAAAACTGGAATAGTGTACTTCACCAAATAGTTGTGAAAACAAATCCAGTTAGTAACAGCGTATTTAGTAGGTCTTGCCAGTGGCACGACAGAGAGAAAATTGGTTCTGTGTTGACATCGAGTACTTGAGTACCTACTTGACAGATGGCGCTGTTGATGTACACCCCCACCTGTATAGCGATCGCTAGCGTATTCCGCCCGTAGGTTTTTCTGTCGGGCAGCAGAGCTGACAGCTATATGATCATCGGGTAAGTTTAATATTGAAAATATTGATTTATGAAATTCCAAGATTTTCTCCCTGAAAATGGTAAGATCTGACTTTATGTTAAAGGAAATATATTGTCTTCAGAAAAGTGCAAATTCCAACTTATTATATATGAATATAGACAAGAAAATGAAACTGTGATATAAAATTACCTGAATGTTTTTAAACTGCATTGTAATTGGAATTTAAAATACAAAAACAGATTACGAGCACCACCTACTCGTAATCAATTGTGTACACTGCTTAGTACAAAAGGCAGTACAAGTCTGAAAACTTTTTTGTTTTATTCTTGATAAATGTGCTATTCTATAACTTATAAAGATTATGTGAACTTGACATATATACAACAGTATTTCCTTTGCTTACAACCATAAAAATACTAAACAGATTAAATAATTTTCAAGATATTTAGCCACGACTATTACTGATATCCCAAAAGAATTTATGACTAGTGTTCAGCAGATACAATATACCTCTCAAAAATTTCTTTCATAAAATACAAATCAGTTAAAGTCACAAAATTCTAAATGATTTTGTATTTTCCCTAACTATGCAAACCTGCCCTTTAATAGGAGTATATTTTCAGCATACCTAGAACTAGGCTTTTAAAGATTTATAAGGAGGTTTTGGTAGCTACTGATGAATGGTGAGGAACTGCACCCCACCTACATCACATTAAGTAGTCACTCTGACCTTGAACCTACAACTTAATGGGTAGTTGAGGCAGGAAGTATAACCAAGGACTCATATTTGTATAATTAAGATAAAATCTCTATCTCAACCTGACTCGTGAAACTGTCATCAAGGTCAGGGCAGGTCTGCAAAACACTAGCAACACTAGACACAGCCCTCAGAGCACAGAAAGCACTACAAGGGTAATCCAGTGTGGAGTAAGTTGTGATCGTAGAACGGCAATGGGAAGTCACGTTCTAGACAGGACGACACGGAGAGAAGTGAAGCTTGTCTCGCAGCAGCACGTACCACTTTTCAGCAGTGGAGTTGCCTAGTAACCTATCATAGTTACCAATTAAGCACCTATCTTTCCTTTTGATTGTAGAAAATAAACCACATATAAATGACTCAGAAGTTTGTACCCGCGTAGGAATAAATACCACTTGGGTCTACTTCTACATAAGCATCACGGTCCAGTAAAGACAAGAGGCACGGCACAGTGACAATGCCCTCTAGAGACTTACCAAGGCCCCTCTCCACTCAAGCTAAGACCAAGGAGGGCTAGGCAATGGCTGTTGATGACTCGGCAGGTAGACCTGTAGGCTCCTTCAAACGCCCCCTCCCGATCTCACAAGAATAGTGAGGTTGCAGACACTACAAGAAACTATCAATTTGAGCGGGTCGCAAACCCCAGTCCAGTAGATTGCCAATAGGCTACCACAACTTCAACTCTTTACTCTGCTACTGTCAAACACATCAACCAAAAGAATTGCCTTTCTCTTTGGACACTGAATGACAGAGCCACCTGGTTAAGTACAGGAAGAATGGTTAGGTCTACACTAAAAAGTGCAGATTTGATGTTAGCCCACTCTATATGCTTCTGGGCTGTCCCAGATAGGGTTTCATTTATGGTCAAATTGTATTCTTTTTCAATTGAAGCATAAACTCTCTCAGAAACAGCTCTCAGTAGAGTATAGTTATTACATATCAAATCTAATCGGTTACCTCTCCTGTTTTTCCAAATAAGCCCATCTACAATCATCATTGAACTAGGGTTCATCCTTCAACTAAGTATTCTAACACACAAAAAGGGATATGCCCATCAATTATGTTGACCAGATTTTCATTCAAAATAACATCAGGTTCTGGCCCTTTATACAATTATGACAATTTTAAATGCAAAAGATAACTCAAAATGCCATTCCAGTCTTCTTGGGATTTTATTTACATCTTCAGTGTAACACAACAGAGACAGGCTGCTCATTCTTAATTACTATCGAAACCAATGCATGATCCTATGTTCCAAATGGATGACCAACCTTGCATGTTATAACACCAGGGCAGTCAGTGTATACCAGGTAAAACCAATTTCTAGACTTGTGAGTAGCCTTACTTATGATTTGCTCACAGTGCAAGCACTGAAATGATATTCACCAGAAACCCATATCTTCAAGATATAAAAAAACAAACATTTAAAACAAGTTACAACTGAAAACCATATTTCAAGAGGCATGTGTTAATATACGATATTTTAATTACTAAAAAACTGAAATTTGCTATAAGAAATGGACAAATTCTGGCTAGTTTGGCATTTTTCTCTATGTTTAATTAGGGTTGGGGTATGATAACTTACGTATTAGTCGATTCAAATATGAAGTCTATTTCTCACTCTAAGCCCATTTGTTACATTTAGGAGACTGATGGTGCATTATTACACAGGCATTGCTTGCATTCGCTTTTGCCAGCTGTTCTGTTTTTTGTACGATGTAATCATTACCTGGCTTTTATAACCAATTACGAGCTTCCATATATTTATGCACACGTACCCGGATGTTGTTCCAAAACAGCCATTTTCCTTCCACCCTCCCCTTCAGTTTCAGCTTGACTACCATCACAAAGATGTCTCAAAAAGGAAAGCACAATCTATTTCAAAATTTAAAGTAATTTCATGTATGTTGGCACTTGAAAACGCTCCCTTTTCAGTGTATAGTATAGTTATTGGTGATTACATCAAAAGTAAAAAATAAAAAAAAATTACCCACAGGGCTTGTGAGTGCAGCTCAACATGTACCGCTTGCCAGCACATAGGAGCAGTGATGTTATGTTAATTTTGCGAGCATAGCGAGCCACGGCAGAGCAAAAACCATTAGTAGGCTTAGCAAGTGAAGTAAATTATAGATAATTGATAATTAAATTTTCAGCCAATTACATGAGCCATCTATTTATCCTACTGGTTAACTTGTGTTTATTTTGCATTTCTGGCCGTTAATATGGGTGAAATCAGTCGTTTTGGGTATTTCCAAAACCAAAAATAACCCGGTTTCCCGCAGCAGTCTCCCATAATTGTTTTTATATGAGCATCCAAAAACTTGCAAACGGGTGGTTTGGCCCAATAATCATTGGTCAGAAATGCATAAAACACAAGATAGCGAGTAAGAAAAATCTATGGTTCCTGTATTTGGCTATTATTATTACTATCAGTATTATTATTATTACTACTACTTGTTAAGCTACAACCCTAGTTGGAAAAGCAGGATGCTATAAGCCCAAGGTCTCCAACAAGGAAAATAGCCCAGTGAGGAAAGGAAACAAGGAAAATTAAAATATCTTAAGAACAGTAACATTAAAATAAATATTTCCTATATAAACTATAAAAACTAACAAAAGAAGAGGAAGAAAAATAAAATAGAATAGTGAGCCCAAGCATATCCTCAATCAAGAAAGCTCTAACCCAAGAAAGTAGAAGGCCATGGTACAGAGGCTAATAGCACTACCCAAGACTAGAGAACAATGGTTTGATTTTGGAGTGTCCTTCTCCTAGAAGAGCTGCTTATCACAGATAAGTGTGTCTCTCCAACCATTACCAAGAGGAAAGTGGCTACTGAACAATTACAGTGCAGTAGTTAACCCCTTGAGAGAAGTAGAATTCTTTGGTAATCTCAGTGTATGGGAACAGAAGAGAATATGTAAAGAATAGGCCGGACTATTCGGTCTAGTTTATGAGAAGACAAAGAGAAAAGGAACCGTAACCACAGAGAAGGATCCAATGTAGTACTGTCTGGTCAGTCAAAGGACCCCAAAATTCTCTAGCAGTAGTATCTCAATGGGTGGCTGGTTCCCTGGCCAACCTACTACCTATAAATTAAAGTATCATATATCTACCACTGTTTCTACTGGAAATTATCAGGCTTTGGACTTGATAATTATATGGGTTTTATTATAGTTCCAGTCAGAAAAACCTTTTCTAATAAATGTTTTTTTCTGTAAGTAAACTACTGTTTTCACTAAAATTGTAGTTACAGACGGAACATTTTGAACAGAAAAAATAGTTTTTCCTGTGGCAAATAACGTGCTTTCACTAAATTTGACCTTTCTTTCAACAGCAAATAAACTGAAAATTGTCAGACCATCTAAGAATGTGGATATTTTTTTTAAATTTTGCTCCGCCGCGCACTCCCTTCGCTCACATAAAAATAAAAATATCAAGCTACTATGCACTGACAAGTGGTACATGCTGAGATGCGCACGCTAATAATATTGATTATTATTTCTTCGATAATTAAGGTTTTATTTGCACTGAAAATAAGTCTCACTTTCGACGAAAATGGACGTTTTTCTATAAGAAACACTTTTTTTTTTTTGGTAGAAAAGCTTTTCCATCCGTAACAATGACAAAATGATATTTTCTTCAAAAATGACTTCTATTTTAAGGGATATAAAGTAATTTCTGATATTCTCTAATATATCAACCGAGATACGCTCTCACTCCAAACTATCCAGCATTTATAGATTAGGGTACACAGGTTAGCTCAGATTACAAGGAGCCTTTGTATTTCAGCGGCCAGTTCCTCCCATTTGAGTTAAGAATAGACATTAACTAAACTAAACTTCCCCCCCTAACCTAACCTACAAGCCATATCCTTACCTAACGGAGGGGCTAACGACCCCCTGCGACACCCCCGTACACTGCCGTATTCAAAGTACGTAGCTGTTACTTTATTAGCATAAAATAGAATGTACCGTCACTATCCTAGCCTAAACTTTTAACAGCTGTTTAGACAGTAGTTCGTATCGTAACTTACCGCTATTTTACAATTCTATCTTCGTCCCTTTTTTTCTTAAAATGCAGGAATCAGTAGAAAACCAAAGACGGTTTTCACTTTTCAGCGAGTTCCCAGTTTCTCATTGCTCTCTCCACAACACAAGCTTAAACTTAGTAGTGTAAGGTCTCGGTCTTTGTAACGGCACCCCTACTTAGGCTTTCATTTTACCTAATGGTGCTGTGGAATTCGTATTTTATTTTCTAGATTTTTCCAGTTGTAAATTATACTCACAAATATATTTCAAACAAGAGCATGCAATTTTTTTTTCATTTCTGGATGTGATTTAACTAGTAAAATTCACTATTTCTGACAGTATTTAATTTATGCAGTCTACAGAGGAAGAAAGGGAACAGGGAGATAAACTACATGAAGTTTAAGCACAATAACGTTGTAATAAATCTTTCATACAAAAACTTCACAATAACAAGAGAGATAAATAAGATTGAATAATGTGTTCGAGTGTTTCCCCCAAGCAAGCGAACTCTACCATAAGACTATGGACGACCATGGTATGATGGTACAGAGGCTATAGTTCCGGCCAACGTGCTTTTTTTGCATAACATATCAATCTTTAGTCCATCGTTTTTATAACTTATATAGCTCTTTAAAGTTGCGAAGGCCCTACATATTTTTGTTCATAATTAAGAATTCTTAAAATTACTCTTGCCCATATACAGTATGTATTTTTCAAAATTTGAAACATATTTCCATTGCCTTTCATGGTATATCCATGAACTAGACAGCTCGGCCGGAGGAGGGGCGTAATTGGAGGGGGAAGGGGAACAAGAATCCCCTTCCCCTGAATGCCTCCCTTTGCCACCCCCAAGCCCTCCCCAAACCCCAAAAAGTAACAACAGCTGGTTTCCCATTATTCCTACCAAAAATCTATTTGTATCATCACTGTAACATCACACTTAATTATATTTTTCGTGCTTAAGACTAGCGAACAACAAAAAGTTGATTTTTGAAGGGTCCCTGACTTCGCCAGAAATTATTGTTGTACCTTAAACTCAGCGATCTATGATTCACGCTGATATAAGCAATAATAAATTGCCGCTAATTGTGTATTCCCAGACCAAAACGTTCTTACAATCTTTCTCCCTCCCTAGTGTTCTCAATAACTGGTCGCACTGAGGGGTTTCTCTCTCTCTCTCTCTCTCTCTCTCTCTCTCTCTCTCTCTCTCTCTCTCTCTCTCTCTCTCTCTCTCTCTCTCTCTCTCTCTCTCTCTCTCTGGGTGTGTGTGTGTGAGCATGAACCGATATTATGAAATCAATGAACCTAGACATACTATTATTGATGTCTCACTGTATAGCATCTTCACTAACTGCTAGCTAAATATGTGCATGTGGTTCTGTTGCAGAATTTGCAGTGATTATATTTTTCCAAACCTTCATAAATTTTCTCAAACAAATAAGAGGAGATTTACTGCAGGATTTTATAAACGGTTTGAGTGGGTTGAGTATTAAATCGAAGAACAAGCGTTTATTGCTTTGCATGTAGACACTTTGTCAGTAATATACAGAGTAGAGGCGAGACATTAATTGAAGTGGAAATTAGAGAATGGAAGGATTCCTAAATTTTGTTCGGAAAAAAAAAATCAAAAGTTAAAGACATATGAATGCTATGAGTGTATATTCCTCTTCCTATTTTTATAAGTTTTTATAGTTTATATAAGAAATATTTATTTTAATGCTGTTACTATTCTTAAAATATTATATCATAATTGTTCATTTATGTATTTTATTAATTTCTTTATTTCCTTTCCTCACTGAATAATATTTTACCTGCTGGAGCCCTTGGGCTTATAACATGCTGCCTTTCCAACTAGGGTTGCAGCTTAGCAAGAAGTAATAATAGTAATATACTTAAGCACCAATGATGGCAAGATAGATAAAGAATAGTGGGAGTACAGGAGTGTTGTTGAAATGTCTTGCTTATATGGCTAAAAAAAACACACAATATAACCCCAGTAGATTAGGCCCGCTTCAGTAGCCAAAGTCCCCCCCCCCCACACACACACACACACACAAAATCTGAAATGACGTCCCTAGGCCGGAGGCTATTATAATTATTACTATCATTATTATGATTATTACTATTATTATCATTATCATTATTATTATTATTTTCTATATGTAAGCATGCTCTTTGCATTCCCCAAGAGAGATGAGTTCACCCAATGTTTATCTAGGCTCCAAAAGGCACTAGAAGAGTTGGAAGGCCCAACCCTACATGTGTGAGGACTATGAAGCGTGAAGTAGATGCTGATGAATGGAGAATTATTGAATTGAAATCTCAAGATAGAGACGAATGGTGAAATCTAACCGAGGCCCTTTACTTAAATCGGTGTAGGGAGAGATGACGGTGATAATAAACTGTGTAAAACGACTGTGACTTGATAACATTTGCACGAGAAAAGCTAACATTTATCTATACATCAAAACATTAAGATCAAATTATTTACAAATAAGAAATGATGAGCCACATAATCATGAGAAGCGTTAAAACAAATTTATATAACAATAATTAAAAAAGGGCATTCTGTTTACAGATTCACTATTTTGGAAATCTATAGGTCTCAAATTACGGCATGCTGCCTCTTTCTTACACCAGTGGAACAAAACGCATAGGGATATTCTTTATTTTACTTAAAGGGCTTTTTTTCTGGTCCTATACTGCAGGGAAATCCTACTCCCTACAGGAACTCCTCAGTCATTGTATCATGTTCGTTCGAAAATATTCACCATTTCACACCGCATATTGCTCTTTTATTATTAAATCGACTATCATGGTAAAGCCTTTTGCAGACGTAATTTCGAGACTATATAATAAGCTCCCACGAAACATTCGAATGATTGAAGACATTAAGGCTTTCAAGAAGAAACTGGGGACTTTCTTATTTCAACAGTTATGCAACAGTGACGATTTAACAGTATATGAACAATATGCGGTATGAAACGTTAAATACTCCGAACGAACAAGGTAAAACGACAGTGGAGGTCCTGTAGAGAGTGGGGCTCCCCTGCTGCATGGGACCGGAAAAGCAGCCATCAAAGTAAGAAAGACATACATTGTTTCCTTTCCTCACCGAGACATTTTGCCCTGAACGAGCCCTTGGGCTTGTAGCATATTGCTTTTCCAGCTAGGGGGCAGCCGATCGGGACTACGGTCTACCTCAAAGCCAAAGCTAAGTCCATCAAAAGAAGGCAATAGTACGTACCACTCTGGGTGGCCGTGGCTTACCTCCATACAAATGGGAAAAAAACAGAAGTTACAGCCTAGTTTGTAATAATAATAATAATAATAATAATAATAATAATAATAATAATAATAATAATAATAATATATACACTCGAAAAACAACATTGGTTACATCGACTCATAATTGCCTGTCAGTGACCCACCAATACTTCGTTAGTGAAGATTCAAATTCCTTAAACGTTACTAAAAAGTAAGAGATATTATTATTATTATTATTATTATTATTATTATTATTATTATTATTATTATTATTACTTGCTAAGCTACAACCCTACTTGGAAAAGCAGGATGCTATAAGCCCAGGGGCTCCAACAGGAAGAATAGCTCAGTGAGGAAAGGAAACGAAGAAAAAAAAACATTTCAAGAGCAACAACATTAAAATAAATATCTCTTATGTAAACTGTAAAAATTTTAACAAAACAAGAGGAAGAGAATTAAGATAGAATAGTCTGCCAGAGTGTACCCTCAAGCAAGAGAACTCTAACCCGACAGTGGAAGACCATGGTACGGAGGTTTTGGAGTGTCCTCCTAGAAGAGTTGCTTACCATAGCTAAAGTCTCTCTTCTACCCTTACAAAGAGTAAAGTGGCCACTGAAAGGTATATGAGGCAGAGGAGAATATGTAAAGAATAGCCCAGAATATTCGGTGTGTGTGAGTGTGTGTGTGTGCAAAAGGAAAATGAACTGTAACCAGAGAGAAGGATCCAATGTACTACTGTCTGGCCAGTCAAAAGACCCCTTAACTCTATAGCGGTATTATCTCAACGGGTGGCTGGTGCCCAGGCCAACCTACTTCCTACCGAAGTAGCAGACTAGCAGTAAGACAACGTAAGACAACGTCTTTATCTTTTATTATAAAGATAACTACATTTAATAATTTTCATTATTTGGTAATCATCCTATTACAGAAATGTGTATGAACTTCTATAATGTTTTGCTGCAAAACAATATAAGTCAAAATTACAGTTTAAAAATTATGAAGTTAGGCCTACATACTTACAAATATTACTTGTATATCTAGTCTAAATTTAATATACATGATCCTATGTTATAGTTTGTAACAGTTAGCAATTTGATTTTTTTTTTTGCAATTAAACTTGAATAAAATATGTTATTAAATATAAAGCTATGGTTTTGGAAAATATTTTTTGTCAACTTGGGCTCGCAGCCAGAGTTGTCTCGTTGTGGACCGAGTTTACCGCATATCTTACATAGTTGTTTTAATTTCAAACTCTAGTGTAGTACTAACATGACAACCCACATTATGCTCTTAATATAAAGTTTGGACAATTAAGGCACAGATAATATAAACTTAAAAACAATAAGAATAAGCTTAGAAGCTTTAAAGGGATAGAGTGCCCACAAACTTATTTTGCGGAGTGAGCAATAAGGAACGAGGAACCAGGAATGTTGTTAAAATTCATATAAAAGTTTCATTTTATACCATCAGTAGCCTATCTATCTCGATTAGAGTTTGTTAATAGCCCTTTTCGAGTGCCACCCCTTTCCTACAGACATTTCTTATTGCAACTGATATCCATGGAGGCTGTCTGGTTTATGAATTTGTAGATTTCATGAAATGTCTGTTCTTAGGGTTCTTGGAAGCAGTTTCTGTTGTTTGAAAGGATTGTTCCTAGATATTTTATTAAGCTAATCTCTTTGATGCTGTCAATTTCTGTTAGTCGGACAGTACTGTTTTGTCACGTGTTCTAACCAAGTTCTGGGATACAAGTCGCTCACACAACAATACGAAGATTATGGGCACCAATCAAAAGCCCAGGTTCAAGGGGGGAGATCAAGCCCCAAACGATGTCGCCATGTTTCCGCCTACGCTACCTTATCCAAGCGCCACGTTTGTATGTTGCGTCGAAATTGTGTAGTCTCTCTCTCTCTCTCTCTCTCTCTCTCTCTCTCTCTCTCTCTCTCTCTCTCTCTCTCTCTCTCTCTCTCTCTCTCTGTGATGGCTTACGTTGTAGGCCAAGTGGATGCGAGCGAGAGAGGTGGGTGTTAACACTGAAAGTTAACAACAGTCGAGCAAACTGTAAACCTGGCAGCCTTTCACCATTACAAAAAATATCTAGGAAACCGGTGCCGGCTTCTTTCTTTATAGAGTCGTGTGGCTTGTCTGATCTTAAATCTTAAACATACTTATTAGCTCCAATCTAAATTATCCATTCGTTATACATGGCTCGCATATTCCACGGACAATCATGACAGAAAAGAACCGCACAATGTGAATGTGCTATGTTGCCACATTTCTTTATTGTTAAACAAGTACTTCGAGTATTGCATGGCTACTTTCCTTTAATATGCTAAAATATTTACTTATATCGGTGTGTGTTTACATGTTATGTCTTTGACCTAAATTAGACAATTGGCTCCTCTTGTTTAATCAGCAATGCAACCGAGTATCCCAAGTTTGAATACACCGTCACCTCCCCCTTGATTTTAGAATGGTCGGACTATACTGGTGTAATGTAATGCAGCTGCAAAAAGTTATTATTTACCTCCTACGCAGACGACATAGCTTAATTGCATTCTTCATATTTCAGCTTCTATAGCCTTATCCAATAAACCGGGCAACTTTTTTTTTAGTGATTCTATTTGCCATACTTTCATAACACTGCTTGTAAATTTTCTTTACTCTTTACAAGTAAACAAATGCATTGTTGTATCCTCTGCCTCTCTCCACAACTCACAAAGCTGAACATTTTCATTCTTGTTTCTATAATATCCGTTTAAATTTCATATTCAACCTTGTCTTCCTCACTATGATATATACCATGGTCTTCCACTGTCTAGGGTTAGAGTTCTCTTGGTTGATGGTACACTCGGCCATACTATTCTATAGAATTTCTCTTCCTCTTGTTTTGTTAAAAGTTTATAAAGGAGATATTTATTTTAATGATGTTACTCTTCTTAAAAACATTTTATCTTACCCTTTTTCCTCTCCTCGCTGGGCTATTTTCCCTGTCGGAGCCCCCGGGATTATAGCATCCTGCTTTTCCAACTAGTGTTATAGCTTAGCAAGTAATAATAATATGACAGCGTCCTTTAATGTTAAGGTAACATTTGTAATCCCTTCTTGTCATTATCATTTTCAAAAGTCAACTGTCATTTCTATTTTAATAGTGGCATGTCAATCCAGTGTCTTCATTTCCTTCCCCTGCTTCTTGAGTAATCTCCAGGGGCATTATCTATAATCTGTCATTCTCATCATACGTCCTGGTCATATCCATTAATTTTCTTACACTTTGATTGAATATCCTCTACTTTAGTTTTCTCTTGCATCCGTGTTGCTCTTTTTCGGTCTCCTAGCATTTTTCTCATCTGTATTCTTTCCATGGCTCTTTGAGTTATAACTACATTATATTCTAAGGCTTTAGTAAATCTCCTAGTTTCTGACGCCTAAGTTGACACTGGTAGGGCCATCTGATTGAATGCTCTTCTTTTTAGGAAAGTTGACATTAATTTTCATAACCACTTTGTTTTACTAAAATCTCTCCATCCCATGTTTATCATTTCAATTTCGGCCTCATGTCCTGGACAAAAAACTAGAGGTTCGTCCATAACTTTTATTTGTCTCATCCTTTTCATTGAACAATATCTTATTTCTACTCATTCATTTTCAGTCCTACATTTCGCTTTTTTCTATTCGAATTTATTATATTTTGCAATTCCTCCAAAGATTCAACAAACAAATCTCAAGTTACTAAGTTAATCCCCATTAATGTTTATATCTACATTTCCCAATCTAAAGTCTTAGAAACTACTACTAGGCACGCTGTGAATAATTTAAGAGACGGGGTCCCCCGTCTAACTTCTCTCTCAATTAGAATGTTCTTACTGTCTTTATGTAGTTCTAGAAGCAGGTATTCAACAACTGTCCATGTCCAAGTAACCAGCTATTCAGACGTATCCAGGACAGAATACCAGAGAAAATACCATAACATAATTCCACAATGAGACTAAGGACAAAATTCCACAATGAGACTAAGGACAAAATACCACAATGAGACCAAGGACAAAATTCCACAATGAGACTAAGGACAAAATACCACAATGAGACCAAGGACAAAATTCCACAATGAGACTAAGGACAAAATCCCACAATGAGATTAAGGACAAAATCCCAATGAGATTAAGGACAAAATTCCACAATGAGACTAAGGACAAAATTCCACAATGAGACTAAGGACAAAATCCCACAATGAGACCAAGGACAAAATTCCACAATGAGACCAAGGACAAAATTCCACAATGAGACTAAGGACAAAATCCCACAATGAGATTAAGGATAAAATACCACAATGAGACCAAGGACAAAATACCTCAATGAGATTAAGGACAAAATCCCACAATGAGATTAAGGATAAAATACCACAATGAGACCAAGGACAAAATACCACAATGAGACTAAGGACAAAATCCCACAATGAGATTAAGGACAAAATTCCACAATGAGACTAAGGACAAGATACCACAATGAGACCAAGGACAAAATCCCACAATGAGACCAAGGACAAAATCCCACAATGAGATTAAGGACAAAATTCCACAATGAGACTAAGGACAAAATACCACAATGAGACCCAGGACAAAATCCCACAATGAGACCCAGGTCAAAATTCCACAATGAGACTAAGGACAAAATACCACAATGAGACCAAGGACAAAATCCCACAATGAGTCTAAGGAAATTACTTTTCTTATTTATGAGTTAATGGTGCATACTGTAGTCATGACCCACTTCGTATTAGTGTGCGGATATACATTTATTTTTTTTTTTTAGTATAATTTACAGGAACATATCTGACGTTCACATAATTACATTCCCGATCGGGTCCACGGTCTACCAACAAAACCAAAGTTGTTCTTCAAAAAGAAGGCAACCGTTCTTACCCCATAAAATGTGGAAAATACACGCTATTGGAAGATGATTCCAGTTATTTCATCCATAATTGAAAACTGCTGAATCAATTGTGATTTTTTTCTTTTTGCTTTTATTCACTCTGTTCGTGAGCTTTACACTACACAAAGCTAAACTATCGTGCACAACATCCGTTGGCGGAACATGAACAGGCAAGAAGAAAAGCACGGCTTTGTGTAGTGCAAGCAGAAGAACAGTGAATAAAAGCAAAGTTTTTTTTTTAATATATACTAAAAAGTAAATGCATTTCATAATGCACATCAACATAAACTGATTCTTTAATATGTACTAGGCCTATTACCATCATGATCATCATCATAAATATCTCGTACGCCTATTGACACAAAGGGCATCGGTTAGAATAGATTTCGCCAGTCGTCTCTATCTTGAGCTTTTAAACTCCACTATTATTACTGTTATAAATGAATGTTTTATCAAGTCACAAAAAAAAACTCAAACAAATTATTTACTTTATTGTAGCCTAGGCAACCGTGTTACCCCATACGAATGGGAAAAAGACACGCTAATAAATGAAGAGGAAAAATGTCGAATTTAATCAACATTGTGGGGTTAAGTCCAGTGGGAGTTTTCCCGGATACCATGTCTACGAATATATTTCATAATGAAACATTATATATATATATATATATATATATATATATATATATATATATATATATATATATATATATATATATATATATATATATATATATATATATAGCTTTGTAACATACTTCGGTGAAAGGCGACGGATATTATTATCTAAACCTTCTCACACTTTCAGTACTAATAAATAAAAACTACTCAAATAATCAAATAGATTATGAGATCTTCACATTGAAATGATAAAGACTAGTTGCAAAAAAAAAAAATCTGGCTGCTATCCGGAAGGTGGTAAGAATTCTTAGAAATTTCTAAACAATGTGATAACACCCGATATTATTAGGACAAATCTGATTTTTTTTCCTTTGCAACTGTGAACAGTAACGCATTGTTCTTAATCATTTGTCTTATCGAAATCAAATCACTACTGTGAGTAATGGAGATAGTACTGGCCATGAACTTTTTAGGGCAGATTAGCAGGTGAAAAATCTCGATTCGATTATGACGAAATTTCCGAAATCGCTAAAACATACATTGCACAAAAAAAAAAAAATTCGAACATGGTACCACAAACTCAGACTTGATAACAAAGGTTAAGTGTCTTCATCAGAATAGATGCTCACCAGAACGTCAGCTGGGCAAGCCCAACCCCGCACTGTGGTGCCCAACTATAACAGTGGCCTCCAAAGTAAACAGCTGAAAACTCACTGTCCCAGGCGGGGATCGATCTGCTGCGATGCGAATGCTAGGCGAACACGCTACCACTGTACTAGCCAGAAGGCAGGGTCTCCAGGCTGGAATTTTAATAATAATGCTAAAATACCGCCACAATCAATAAATTCATCCTGCACTGAATTATAGTTCATACTCGCATATGTATAACATGTCATCAAGCAATATTAGAAGTACAATTCTCTATGATAGATTTATCCCAAGACTTACTGAGAGTGAACTTTTCGCTGTATAAAAGTTATGTATTGGCTATATAGTACAGCAGCTCATCTAGGACACTCCAAAATCAAACCATTGTTCTTTAGACTTGGGTAGTGCTATATACTCTGTACCATGGTCTTCCATTGTCTTGCTCAAGGATACACTCGGGCACACTTTTCTAATTTCTCTTCCTCTTGTTATGTTGATGATTTTAGTTTATATATGAAATATGTATTCTAATGTTACTGTTCTTAAGATATTTTATTTTTCCTCGTTTCCATTCCTCACTGGGCTACTTTCCCTGTTGGAGCCCCTGGGCTTATAGCATCCTGCTTTTCCGACGGGGGTTGTGGCTTGGCAAATAATAATAATAATAATAATAATAATAATAATAATAATAATAATAATAATAATAATAATAATAATAATAATAATACTTTAAGGATAGGCCTATCCCTTCACATAAAGTTTGGGTATCTTATCCAATTTCATAATGTTTTGACGAAGTATAGTTAGTTTTTACCCCATATACTTTAAACTATATATTTTGATTTATATTTTTGAAAAATACTGTATACGTTCACAAATATATTTTTGTATTAGAATAATTACGAAAATGTAAATGTGTATTTCATAATAAATGATAAAAATAGTGTAAAAACACTATATGTAAAATGAAAAAGTATGTATGTAAATGTACTATGATGTACATGTTATAAATGGTAAGATTGTAAATTTATATTTCATAATAGATAAAAAAAAATATTTTTTTTAATTTAAAACATTTAAATAAATAGTAAAAATTTCAATTATAGATACAGTATATGTAAAATAAGAAAATACTTATGTAAATATACTATGATGTTTAAGTTATAAATGGTAAGATTGTAAATACGTAATTCATAGGGAAAGATAATAAAAAAGGAAAAAAACCGTTACGTTAGGACCAAAACGTTGAGCATGTGGGGCGACAGTCTGTCTGGCGCATAGTAACCGAACAAGAATCGAACGAGACGTGATCATACGAATACGAAACTCTCAAACCAGTTCTAACGGCCTACCACCTCTCTCTCTGCACACGCTACACCTACACCACTTTACTTTCATATACCTCTTATTGTGAAAATACAATTTAATAATTGTTAATTACTTGAATAATGTTCTTATTTAAAAATATACTGATAGATTATATTGTTACAACAAAAATAAACCAAAAATAAAAATGTAGTTAAAATTCTTCTTCTTATTATTATTATGATGATGATGCAAGGTACAACGCTATTTGAAAAAGCAGGATGCTTTAAGCCTATTATGATGTACGAAAAGTAATTAACAATAAAAAAAATATTTTAAGAACAGTAACAGGATCAAAATAGCTCTTTCAATTGTTTGTATACTTACATTTCTTGATAATCCTTTGTAATTTAATCTTGAAAAAAATAATTCGGTAGCTACTGTTGGGTTTGAAATATTTACAAGCAATACAAGTAGCCGATGATAAATATATCTGTACAAAAATAAATGCTCCGATTAAAAGACAGTCTAAAACACATTTAAGTTTGCCAGATATCAATTTCCTTTCCATTTATCAAACTTTCACGATCTGCCTCTCATCTCGATTCCAGCCAGCTATTTTGAATTATACATTTTCCTCTAACCTATTGTCTCGATTCCTTTAACATGCCCAAACCATCTCTAATCTCATCCATCTTTTTGACTGACAAATTTCTTCAACCTACACTACTGACTGTATAATTAATGTTTTCGACCGACATTTATGACTAATAATTTATTCAACCTACACTTATGACTATCATAATAGTATTTTCAACCTACACTTCTATCAAAATGATTTCAACTCATCTGCCTACAATAACGCTTTCGACCTAAACCTCTGACTATAATAATGTTTCCAACCTACATTTCTGACTATAATAATGTTTTCGACCTACACCTCTGTGACAATGTTTTCGACTTACACCTCTCACTATAATAATGTTTTCGACCTACACCTCTGACTATAATGTTTTCAACCTACACCTCTGACTATGATATGATTTCGACCTACACCTCTGACTATAATAATGTTTCCAACCTACATTTCTGACTATAATAATATTTTTTACCTACACCTCTGACTATAATAATGTTTTCGACCGACACCTCTGACTATAATAATGTTTTCGACCTACACCTCCGACTATAATAATGTTTTCGACCTAAAGCTCTGCCTATAATAATGTTTCTAACATACACTTTTGACTTTAATAACGTTTTCGACCTGCACATCTAAGATATGTTTTCGACCTAAACCACTGACTATAATGTCTTCGACCTACACATTTCACTATAATAATGTTTTCGACCTACACCTCTGACTGTAATAATGTTTCCAACCTACACTTCGACCTACACCTCTGACTATAATAATGTTTTCGACCTACACCTTTGACTGTAATAATGTTTCCAACCTACACTTCTGACTAATAACTTCTTCGACCTACACCTCTGACTATATGTTTTCGACCTACACCTATGACTATAACAATGTTTTTGACCTAACCTGATTGTAAACCACTGACATTGTTTCTGACCAACATTTCTCACTGTATTAACATTTTCGACCTACACCTCTTGACTATAATAATGTTTTCGACTTCCACCTGTCTATAATAATGTTTTCGACCTAACTGTATTAATGTTTTAGACCTACACTTCTGACTGTAATAATATTTTCGACCTACACTCCTGACTGTAATAATGTTTTCAACCTACACTCCTGACTGTAATAATGTTTTCAACCTACACTCCTGACTGTAATAATGTTTTCGACCTACACCTCTATAATAATGTTTTCGACCTACACCTCTGACTGTAATAATGTTTTTGACCTACACCTCTGACTATAATAATGCTTTCGACCTACACTTCTGCCTGTAATAATGTTTTCAATCTACACTCCTGACTGTAATAATGTTTTCGACCTACACCTCTCTATAATAATGTTTTCGACCTACACCTCTGACTGTAATAATGTTTTTGACCTAGCCTACACCTCTGACTATAATAACATTTTCGACCTACACCTCTGACTATAATAATGTTTTCGAACTACACCTCTCACTATAAATAAGAATGTTTAAAACCTACACCTCCATGATAATGTTTTTGACCTACACTCTGACTATAATGATATATTTCAACCCACTCTTCTGTCTATCTTCAATTTCTTCATATTTCTTACCCTAATAACTCTTCTTACAACACATTTATATATGAAAATATTTCCTCTTCATAGCTTCATCTTTCATTGCCTTTGAGCGTCGTACTTCCGTCAATAAAATAGAATTGTCTAAATAATTCATAATGCATTTAAGGCCTAATGACGCTCATTGTAACTGTCTCATTTCCTGATACATTTCATATATGCAAAATATCTATGCGCAAAGAATTATTATTATTATTATTATTATTATTATTATTAGCTAAGAAACAACCCTAGTTGGAGAAGCATAATACTATAAGACCAAGGGCTTCTCAACAGGGAAACAGCCCAGTGAGGAAACGAAATAGGGAAATAAACTGCAAGAGAAGTAACGAGCAATTAAAATGAAATATTTTACGAACAGTTACAACGTTAAAATAAATCTTTCACATATAAACCATAGAGAGACTTATGCCACATTGTTCAACATAAAAACATTCGCTGCAAGTTTGAACTTATGAAGTTCCATTAACAGTATACGAACACTTTGTACACGGAAAGAGGGAGCACTAGTGCGTCACTCAGCACTGTCGGTGAATTATATATAAAGAACAATAAAAATCAATACGCAAGGTAACTTTCTACTGTACCGAGCAGATTTAATACTGTACTGCGCATTCTGCTTCTTGTTACATTTCAAGCAGCTGTATTGTACAATAAATGCATCAAGAGGGAGTCAATATTATAGTTAATATTATCACATATGAATTTCGATATGCTAAGAATAGCTTTCTGCCTACATAATTATGTTCTATCAGTTATATTCCTGTGCTTTCTGCCTACATAACTATGTTTTATCAGCTATATCCCTGTTTTTTTCTGCCTACATAACTAAAGTTATGTTCTGTCAGTTATATCCCCGTGGAAACGTATTAATTTATGGGAATATATGAAACTTTCATCAAGAAATAATCATTATAAACGTTTAAGGAAAATCTCCCCCCCCCACCAAAAAAAAATACACTTTAAACATTACAGGAAAATCCAAAAAATAAACTATAAACATTTCAGGAAAATCCAATAAATATCAACCAAACATGTTTGGGCGCGAAGCTCAAATCCTTATAGGAAGATTTTTCTTGAAAAAGTCGTTGATATAAACAATGTTTACGTTAACGACTTTTTCAATAAAAATCTACGAATCGCTTTTACCATTTAAAATACAATTAAAGACACTACATTTAAGAACACAAACCAAGAACTTATCTCATTTACGAAAACTAAATGAAACTTCGTTTTCTTTAAACAAAAACGAAATCCATAACTATACTTATAACAGATTACTCACAAAATTGAACGTAGGATACAACTAAAGTTGGTTCCTTGTCGTCAGTTAAACCTTCGGCTACTTTGCTTGTTCTTAGCACAAATTGATTGATTTACAGTGTTCTTCCCATTCTCTATTAATTGTTTGAACCCGCGTATATAGGAAGTTGAAAAAAAAAAAAAATGTTTCCTCAAGCATCGGTTTGGATTATTATTATTATTATTATTATTATGCTACAAACTTAGTTGGAAAAGCAGGATACAATATAAACAGGGAAAACAACCCAGTGAAGAAAGGAAGTTAGGAAACAGATAGACTAACGCGCCCGAGTTTACCTTCAGGCAAAATGACTGTAACACAAGACAGTGGAAGACCATGGTACAGAGTTTATTGCATTACCCAAGACTAGAGTATAATGCTTTGATTTTGGAGTGTCCTCTCCTAGAAGAGCTGCTAGAAATAGCTAAAGTAACTCTTATACCTTTACCACGTGGAACGTAGCCACTGAACAATTACAGTTCAGTAGCTAACCCCTTGAGTGATGAAATTATCGGTTATCCCAGTGTTGCCGGTGTATGAGGTAAGAGGAGAACGTGTAAAGAATAGGCCAGACTATTCTATGTATATGCAAAGAAAAACGAGGAGTAACCAGAGAGGGATCCAATGTAGTACTATCAGCTAGTCAAAGAACGCAGTAACTCTTGCAATACCACCAGCGCTGGGGACAGGGGGGTCAATCTACACCTAAGGCATGAGGGAAAGCCCTACATTCCAAGACGTTAAAATTAGAAGAGGTTGGGCAGCTACATGGCTGAAAGGAAGCAGGGACCTGGATGAAGTAATGGAAGGTGAAGCAAGGACATATTGGGCAAACAACCCCCTCAGTAATGCATATAGTACACTGGGTGAGATGCACTGACAGCAGTATCTTTGTATCCATGCATCTTTGCCAGAAAGTAAATATACAATCAGCTTAACAAACATACTGAGTGCAGACCTCCGCCACGGCAGCTTATTTCTCGAAACCAGCTTGCTTTTCCCATAATCAATTTTAGACCGTAGACGTATTTGAAATCTGTGTGACAACCATGTACAAACTTAGGGTTAGGGTTAATTCGGTCTATCTTTTGTTCGACCTTGACCTTTGACCTAGGACTTTCAAAATTGAATCACTTCCACGGCTCAAGATAACAATTAATCCTTGAAAGCTTCACTACTTTTTGAGTAAAATTGTGACAAGGAAGTTCACAAACATACAAACGAACAAACGAGGGGTGAAAACGTAACCACCTCCCAACTTCGTTGGCGGAGGTAAAAATTCAGTCAAGATCATGATTCAGACAGACGACAGACATCTTTTTTTTTAATATTTTATTTTAAAGTTCTTTACTAAGGGCGAGAGGTGGTTGCCCTTACTACTTTACAACTAAAAGTTTACTGATAAAAGTACCATTGAAATAAAAGTAGGTAATAAACCAATATCAATTTCCTGGAATTATCTAAAGTAAACATTTACCTTTTCTCTTACTATGTTTTTGAAATGTTCCATTTGAAGTTTTACTACGGGGAAGAGTTGGTTTCCCTTACTATTTTTTAACTAAATATTTGTTAATTAAAATGCGATTGAAAAAAAAGCCGATAAACTAGGATCCTGCTTCTTCTTCTTCTATTATTATTATTATTATTATTATTACTTGCTAAACTACAACCCTAGTTGGAAAAGCACTATTTCTGTAAGACCAGGGTCCCCAACGGAAAATAACCTAGTGAGGAATGGAAACAAGGAAAAAAATATTCTAAAAACAGTAACATTGAAATAATGATTTCCTATATTAACTATAAAAACTAACAAAACAAGACGAAGAGAAATAATATAGAATGGTGTACCCGAGTGTACCCTCGAGCAAGAGAACTATAACCCACGACAGTAACACACCATGGAACAGAGGCTATGACACTACCCAAAACTAGAGAACAAAGGTTTGATTTTGGAGTGTATGTATATACAATATATTAGAATGTAAGAATTGTAAATGAATATTTCTTAATGAAAAAAACCAAAGTGAAGCAAAGAATTCGTATAAAAAAAAACTATTAAAAATAAGTGAACGGAGTGGAGTGTAGAACACGTAGGCATATGATACACTGAAATTTTACCGTCTGTTGTATGTAAAGATTCACTATGATAAAAGTAGCTAAAAGATACATTTTGCCGTATCAATTACCTCATTTCAAAAGCTTTATGGATAAATGCGTTAAACTAATCACAACATTGGAAATGTGAGGCATAATTCGAGGGTATATACAGATTTACCATGATACAAGTGGCTAAAGGATGCATTTTGGCGTATCAATAACTAAACTCCAGAGGCTTGAGAGCTAAATACATAAAACTAATCACAAAATTTGAAATGTGAAGCATAATTCAAGGGTAAATTACCTCGGCTCAAAGTTTCATCACGCTTGGACGCTTGTTGCGTCTGAGTCCGTCTCATACACGTACGAACGGTCGGGACGGCGCCACGTGACGTATTGTAACGACTTTGGTCCCGAACTCGTGACTGGTTTGGTGTTGCGTTGCTTAAACAACTTTTCTTACATGAAACAATTATTATTATTATTATTATTATTATTATTATTATTATTATTATTATTATTATTCCCCCTTCGTCCTTTTATAATGTCGGCTACCCCTAATTTCGGGATGTCCTGGTAGATAGGTGCTGCTGCTTATTATTATTATTATTATTAATATTATTATTATTATTATTAGCTGATATAGCGTATTAATAAGCTAAAAATGTTAGCTAAAGCAAAGTGAGCTACATATATACAGAGGGAAAATTGAATTGTTGGAATAATAGAATTAATGGTAAAAACTACAATATTTATCGATGAATTTCTGGGTTATTATTGCAAGTATAATTGTATACTTTTTTTTTTAATTAAAAACTTAAATTACATATTCTTTACAATCACAATATTTACAGTATAATCACAAATTGCATTTTTCCATAAACAAATCCATCTAATTTAATAATTTACAACATCACACATCTTGATAATTGTATACTTGTAGAATTTTAAAACAACTTTACTGTCAGTATACTTGTAGAATTTGAAAAAACAATACGTTACTATCTCTTGCACCCTATCTTGATTTTATATCAGTGCTACGCTCAGTGATATGTGGAAAAAATACCCATCAGTTAGTACTAGGACTATATGGAGACATTTAATAAATATATAAAAAGCAAGAACTGAAGAGAATTACTTACTATTCAATTTATGAATACTTATAACGTATTAAATTTCTTATTCCTGATCTAGATATTAATCTTTGGCACTGTCGTGCAATTGGTTCATTATGCATGTTGCATAAGATTTTTCATAACTCTGACCATCCTTTATATTCAGATCTCCCTGGACAATTCTATCCTGTTCGTAATACTAGGCAGGCAGTTAATTCTAATAGTCAGGCCTTCTCCATCATGAGGCTCAATACTACACAGTATTCTAGAAGTTTTATTCCAGCTTTGACCAAGTTGTGGAATGATCTTCCTAATCGGGTAGTTGAATCAGTAGCACTTCAAAAGTTCAAAGTTGGAGCAAATGTTTTTATGTTGACCAGGCTGACACGAGTCTTTTAGAAGATTATATATGACTTATCTGTTTTGACGTTATTAATAGTTTATATATAACATCTGTTTTGACGTTACTGTTTTTAGAATTATCTATTGTTAAATTGTTTTCATCATTTATTTCCTTATTTCCTTTACTCACTGAGCTATTTTCCCTATTGGAGCCCTTGGGCATATAGCATTTTGCTTTTCCAACTAGGGTTGTAGCTTGGCTAATAATGATAATAATAATAATAATAATAATAATAATAATAATAATAATAATAATAACTAAAAGTTCAGCTGGGCTCCACAGAGCACTAGAGTTGGAAGACCCAAACCCACATGACTGAGGACTATGAAGAGCGAAGTAGACGATGAATGGGGAAGTAATGAATTAAAATCTCCAGATAGAGATGACTGGAAAAACCTAACCGAGGCCCTTTGCGTCCATAGGCGTAGATGATGATAATGAAATCTTATTCAAGTTTGCACATTGAATCCTTGCAATAGAAGAGTTCAAACTACAGATTATGTATTTTCTATAAATATACAATATTGTAAATTGTAAATGCATAATTCTTAACAAAAGAAAAACAAAAGTATAATTCATTTGGTTGATATTTTAATCTCAATAAAGTCTAAAGGGGTTTATATCATTATCGAAAAATTTATATAAAAAATTAATATTAGACATTCATGAAGACCTTATTTGAAATTAAATTTCAAAGGATATTCAGAAAAAAATCGAAATACACCAGTGATGTTAATTGTGCATTACAGTATATTGAATGGGTTCGCATGGAAATTACGGTTTATTGACAGGGGGAAATTATTTTTCTTATAAAAAGTCGATTCTTTGATGATAGATAAATACCGATAAAATAATATGGAAATAAATTTAAAATACATTAAGACAACTTCCTTTATGTTTAGTTTTGTAAATATTATTGGATATGAGAATGATGTAAAAACTTTTTCACTGATCAGTATGTTTCTATCTTAAAAACATATTTAGAAATATAACAAAATTGTATTTTTTTTTATCTTATAATAGATATAATGTATATACAAATATTTAAAATATAATTTGTAAAGGAAAATTTCTTGATAAAGAAACAAATGTAAGTTAATAAAATGTAATTGTCTTTTCATAATGAAATAAAAAAAAAAAAGTTTTGTATTTACAAGCAGCGCTGGCTACTATAAAGCTGACTGGGTAGAAGAAAAGGTACAACACAACCTGTGGTCTACGGAAAGT
>NC_090732.1:164455459-164575769 GCF_036898095.1 Palaemon carinicauda | reverse complement strand
AGAAGAGAGAGAGAGAGAGAGAGAGAGAGAGAGAGAGAACTTTAGTTGAGTGAGGCAGGACTAGGTGAGAGGGAGAGAAAAAGGCAAACTTCAATAATGACAGATATTACATTTATTGATATGAAAGAATAGTTACACATTGCAAACTTCTAGATTTTACAAATTATATCTTTGTCTCTTAGCAGCAGTTCACATCAACTCCTGATTTCCTTATTATCCAAATAAGTTAGAAAAAGTTAGAAAAGCTTCAATAAAAATGACATGATACTAAATTATACCGGTAAAGCAAGGATAAAGGAAGTCCTGTTTCCTGAGTTAATTTTTGACAAATATACACAGTAAAGCATGAACTATGAACTAGCTAGCATAGGCAAGTTGCAATAGCACTGGGCACTATCAAATCGTACGAGCTTCTGCAACTAGCACACTCCTTTCCTAGAGGGACAGTAAGAAAAATCAAATGGTTATTGAACAAAAGACATTTCCACTAAATAAGCAGAAAAACTAGCAATAGACCTGGTGAACTGGAAATCAAATTTAAAAGAACGATAAAGACCAAACAATAAGACAACCATAATCATGCTTGACCAAGCTCAGAAAACAGACTAGACACTCAAGAGTCTAGAAGTGACCACAGAAACTCTTGATCAATTACCCTGCTACTATTCTACCATAACACTGGAAAGGCTCTATTAAAGTAGCCAGTCAAGAAAAGATTGTATGCATTGTTAAATGCAATACCAACTCCGAGTTCCACTTCGACTTAATGGGATGGTTAATGTTGCACTCCTTTTAGCCAAGATCTTAGTAACATCCTAATAAAAGGATAAACAAAATTTACTCAGCTACACTGCAACACATATCCCTATCCTTGAGAACAAATTGAAGGTCTAAATATTAGGATATTTTCTAAAATCCATCTAAACATAATTAGCCTTAATTCAGTGTCAAATCCCACAAGATATATGGAGGAAAACTACACTGTTAAACTATTAAGCAAAGTTAACAAGAGGCTCGTCAACAAGAGGAGAGAAATAAAACAGAAGTAAATCTAAACTGGAAGACTACAAAATTCAGTGCAGGCCAAAGACTTAAAAATTTCTTATAGCATCCTAACGAGTATTAAGAACCCCTAGAAAGTACAATACCAAGTGAATGCATACGTTAGATCCACTCACTCTTGTAACAAGTCTATTCATTGATGACAGATCAAAACAAGAACACCTTGCCTCACTGCAGGGAACACACCGCTGCAAGAGCTTGAGTTAACTAGAAAAGTTAAAAACAAAGGTGGACCTAAGTAAGCCATGAACTCCCAGCAGAGGGGCTTTTAAAATTAATCACACGAACTATTTTCCCAACAGATGATGAATTCAAACTTAGAAACATCGCTTTTGTGCAAACTGGTTTTGGTATTGACCGAAGGACACAAAAGGATGATGTTTACTAGATGTAGAATGGTCATAGGAATAAAAATTCCCTAATGCTATTACAGTAGATGGCTTTTGAATAACCTCTCTGAAAAACACTTCTGCCAAACCGATTAAAGCGTAAGATGCTGCCAGTCATAAAATCTTTGGAAAATAAGAATTCAGTTCGTCGAAGTGACAGAGTGGTTGGCAAAACATTCTCAGCGGCAATAGAAGCCGTTGCATACTCTAACTAGGTGGTTGAAAAAATATGTCAGGGTAAGGGAATGGAGGAATGATGTGTAACTGATGAAGCAGCTATGGAAAGATACAGCAGTTTAATCATATGCGTCAAGACAGAAGACTCAAGGAAATCATGGAGCAAATGCAATTGGTATTACAGGAATTCTGCAAATGAACAAATGAAATTGCAGGACCGATCAAAGTTGCAGCAATAAAAGCATGTCAAAGTAGCACCAAAAGCCTGAGTGAAAAACCTAAGAAAAGGTACAGCATTAAAACAAATACCAGCAGAGTTACCAGTCTTACGCTAGCAGAGGCACAAATGGTGGTACAAATACAAAGTGCAATAAAAGAGGGCTTTATATTATATTAATGTTCTTGAATCATACCTGACATCAATGCAGAAATATTTTCTTGGATTTGAGCCTTTTATTGAAGGTAACTTATGACAATGCATAAGTGGTTATGGTTGCAATTCAATATGAAAAGGCACATTAGCCATTTATAAAATCAAGATGCTACAGGAAACAAGATTATTTGATGAAATGGTAAATAATGATCAAATTATATTACCACCTTATGGATGGTTCTAAGATGAAAGATCCACCATTACAAAATTAACTACGGATTGAATGGATGTGCAAGCACACCATAGACCAATAAATGACAAGTCATTCATGTTAGGAAAAAGTAGATTCTTTGATAATTCACACCTTTAGGTCATACTAAAAGTTGAAACAAAAGAGCCTTGCCTCATCACAAGGTACTGTACATATCACCTAATGAAAGATAAGGTAAAATGTAATAAAGATACCTTTATGTAGGGATTGACCTCTGGCAGTGGATCTTCCTTTTAAAGGAAATCACATGAATGTTTCATACAGATGACATTTTCAAAATTTAAACATCACCTGCTTGCAAACTGGCTTTGATGCTGACTTAGAAGAATGATGTTTATAAGATATGGAATAGTTAAACTAATAAAAATCCATAGAAGGGAGTACAATACAGTACGAGGGGAGGGCTTCTGGATAAGATGCTGCCAGTAATAGAAATCTTGGAAAAGCAGAATTCAGTTTATTGAAATGGTTGGCAAAGCATTCTCAGAAGCAATAAAAGCAGTGACATAGACAAACTTGGTGCAAGAAAAAGCTCGCACAGCAGAGGTTACATCTGTCTATGTAATAGAGTAGTGTTGTTCAACTGAGAAGGCAGCCATGAAAAGACAAAGCAGTAAAATCAGACCAATCATGGAGAAGATATTATTGGTATTACAAGAATTGTCAATGCTAAATTCCACATATGAACAAATGAAAATTGCATGACTGATCATAGGTTCTGCAGTCAAAACAGCACCAAAAGCCAGAGAAACAAACCTCAGAAAAAGGTACAGTATCAAAAGAAAAAGAAAAGTGTCAGTAGCTGCATGTACCTCAGTAGCATGACTGATCATAGGTTCAGCAGTCAAAGCAGCACCAAAAGCCAAAGACACAAACCTCAGAAAAAAGGTACAGTATCAAAAGAAAAAGAAAAAGAGAGAGAGTCAGTAGCTGCATGTACCTCAGTAGTAATATCTACACCAGCAATCAAGTCAGACATCAAAGCAGCAGCTGCAGCAAAAGACTATAAATCGAGCAGAAGAAGAATGTGCAGCAGTAGCCAGGTAAGGATTCTATTCTCTACAGGAACAGCAGAGAAAACAAACAGTGGTAATGGTAGGGGCACACAAGATGATGCAGCCACAAAAAGCAATACAAAAGGCAATTACATTATACCATGCTCTTCAATCATACCTGACACCAAGCCATAAATACTCTCTTGGAACTGAGGTGTCTGGTCAAGGCACTATGTCAAAACACAAATGGTTTTCATCATAATTAAACCTCAAACCAAAAGACACTGTATTGCTTTATAACATAAAAAAAGGTACATGGAGCAGCATAGATCAAAGAAATAATAAAAAAAAAAAAAAAACTAAAGAACAATATGCATGGTTAAGCACTCCACAGAAAGGGAACTGTCCAGCTCCTTTGAATAGCAGGTGGAAAAGATGGTCCTGAAGCAGCAATATTAAAGCAATGTCAAAACCATGAGGACTAAATTGAGCAGACAGTAGTAGTACATCACTTGAGAACTGATAATCTTTATGTCTAACATGACACAAAGAGGATTACAATGTACACAACCACGATTTGTGGGCAGACGAGGTAAGGAAATTCACAGCAAAATGAAATTTCTTCCTGGTTTGAAACAATATTTGCATTGTAAACAGAAAGCAAAGGTCAACTGATGTCCAAAACTGCCCGGTAGCACAACGCTACTCTTCAGAAAGAAACACAGAAGAGAGATTCTGAATACTCAAGTGACCGTAACTACAGGACCTTGGCTAATTTATTTCTGCACCTATAGTAAAATACAGTAAATGAAATGCATATTCCACAAAAACAGCATCAATTACAATACAAAAAGTTTCACTATAAGGGAAAACATATACAACAGGGCATACTTCCTGATAGTAAAAAGGTTATGAAAACCTGCCAGGAAACAGGTTAACACAGTAGGCCTACTTACGGTAAACCAGGAAACAAAGTACAGTAAAGAAAAAGCTCTAGAGCTAACGACCTTTCTCCTCAATTGAGTTATTTTAACATACCTTACTGGATGTTTTCTTGGTCCTATCACACATGGAAACCCTGTACGCTGGAGGATTTAAAAGCTCTGTTTGTCCTATACTTGACATAAATGTAAATAGATTAAGAGATTTCATCATGCCCAGAATAAGGAAACTTAACCGCAGTACAAGGTTGAGGGAAAAAATAAGCCAATGCTGGGGGAAAATCCCATGGTTGAATTGTTCCAACAGCTCACAAAAAAATGAGGTCAGATGATCTCTATGAATCAAGGCTTGCTATGATTAATGGGTTTGTCATGAACATCACTACAGTGCAAAAACACCACAAATACCACATAAATAGCATCAATGATTGGAAATCAGGAGTTCAGCTGTTAAGGTACAAATATCTTTTGTGAATCATTAGTTTGCATAAACATGGGTGATTGAAAGGTAATTGGAGAGAGAGAGAGAGAGAGAGAGAGAGAGAGAGAGAGAGAGAGAGAGAGAGAGAGAGAGAGAGAGAAACATGATAGTAAAACCTTGGAAAGGAACAGATTGTGAGGTATTAAAAAAAACTACAGTATATACAGTACATAAACTGTTATTTTGAAGAACTTTGTGGTTAATTCTGAAAAGAGAATCCAGGTTCTGAATCACAATACAATAAAGCAATTAAACTAAGCAAATTCTCCCAATGAAATTGCATAACAGAATCATGCCCTTTTCAGAGGCTCGAATGTTTACTCAATACAAAAAGCAACACAAGCTATCGAGATATATTAAGTCTTACAAGCAAAGACACTTTTCTCATGCTTCGGAAAAATTTTCAAATTTCTTTATGCATATCTTTTATTCAGCTGACTTTTTAAAATTAAACTGCCATTGACTAATGGGGAGGCTATCTCATGAGCGACTAACCGAGATGGTATACTGTACATGGGAAAATTATGACAATATGTGGACACCTGTAGAAAGGGTTCCCTTAATAGAAGGAATGTGATTTGGTGGTCAATACAACAAGAGCAGCAAGAGAAAAATTATAGAAAGGGAATCTTATTAGATAGTATTAAATACTTAAGAGTCTTTGATATGAGAAAGAGTAAACCATAGTGTCAAAACAGTTGAATGAAAATCATCATTTAATATGAAATATTATATTAATAAGAGGAAAAATATTAAAACATACTTTTTAACAAGGATACAAAGAGAAACAGATTATTTTGCAAAGAAGGGGAAAATGTATCTAAAAATAAAAAAATGTTATTTTTATTATTAAAATAAATTTTTGAATATACTTACCCGATAATCATGTAGGTGTCAACTCCGTTGCCCGACAGAATTCTATGGAGGGATACGCCAGCTATCACAATACTAGAAGGGGGTGTATTTACCAGCGCCACCTGTGGCCAGGTACTCAAGTACTTCTTGTTGACACCTCCTCAATTATTCCTCGGTCCACTGGTTCTCTATGGGGAGGAAGGGAGGGTCGATTAAATCATGATTATCGGGTAAGTATATTCAAAAATTTATTTTATTAATAAAAATAACATTTTTCAATATTAAACTTACCCGATAATCATGTAGCTGATTCACACCCAGGGGGGTGGGTGAAAAACCAGTGTACAAGACTAAAGGATAGCTAAGTATCCCGTATTTCATATAATCAGTTATCCACAATAACAATGAAATAATAAGTACCTGGTAAGGAAGTCGACTTGAACCGTTACTCTGCCTTTAATAAGATCGTCTTCCTTACTGAGCGCAGCGTTCCTCTTGGGAGGCTGAATCAACTCAAAGGTGCTAAAGTATACAGGGCTGCAACCCATACTAAAGGACCTCATCACAACCTTTAACCTTGGCGCTTCTCAAGAAAGAATTGACCACCCGCCAAATCAACAAGGATGTGGAAGGCTTCTTAGCCGACCGTACAACCCATAAAAAGTATTCAAGAGAAAGGTTAAAAGTTATGGGATTATGGGAATGTAGTGGCTGAGCCCTCGCCTACTACTGCATTCGTTGCTACGAATGGACCCAGGGTGTAGCAGTACTCGTAAAGAGACTGGACATCTTTGAGATAGAATGATGCGAACACTGACTTGCTTCTCCAATAGGTTGCATCCATAACACTCTGCAGAGAACGGTTCTGTTTGAAGGCCACTGAAGTAGCCACAGCTCTCACTTCATGTGTCCTTACCTTCAGCAAAGCAAGGTCTTCTTCCTTCAGATGAGAATTTGCTTCTCTAATCAGAAGCCTGATGTAGTAAGAAACTGAGTTCTTAGACATTGGTAGAGAAGGCTTCCTGAAAGCACACCATAAGGCTTCTGATCGTCCTCGTAATGGTTTTGACCTTCTTAGATAGTACTTAAGAGCTCTAACTGGGCAAAGTACTCTCTCCAGTTCGTTCCCCACCATGTTGGACAGGCTTGGGATCTCGAACGACTTAGGCCAAGGACGGGAAGGAAGCTCGTTTTTAGCCAAAAAACCGAGCTGCAAGGAACATGTAGCCGTTTCAGATGTGAAACCTATGTTCCTGCTGAAGGCGTGGATCTCACTTACTCTTTTACCTGTTGCTAAGCACACGAGGAAAAGAGTTTTTAATGTGAGGTCCTTAAAAGAGGCTGATTGGAGCGGTTCAAATCCTGATGACATTAGGAACCTTAGGACCACGTCTAGATTCCAGCCTGGAGTGGACAACCGACGTTCCTTTGAGGTCTCAAAAGACCTAAGGAGGTCCTGTAGATCTTTGTTGGAGGAAAGCTCCAAGCCTCTGTGGCGGAAAACCGCTGCCAACATACTTCTGTAACCCTTGATCGTAGGAGCTGATAGGGATCTTACGTTCCTTAGATGTAACAGGAAGTCAGCCATCTGGGTTACAGTGGTACTGGTTGAGGAAACTGCATTGGCCTTGCACCAGCTTCGGAAGACTTCCCATTAAGACTGATAGACTCTGAGAGTGGATGTCGTCCTTGCTCTGGCAATCGCTCTGGCTGCCTCCTTCGAAAAGCCTCTAGCTCTTGAGAGTCTTTCGATAGTCTGAAGGCAGTCAGACGAAGAGCGTGGAGGTTTGGGTGTACCTTCTTTACGTGAGGTTGACGCAGAAGGTCCACTCTAGGAGGAAGAGTCCTGGGAACGTCGACCAGCCATTGCAGTACCTCGGTGAACCATTCTCTCGCGGGCCAGAGGGGAGCAACCAACGTCAGCCGTGTCCCTTTGTGAGAGGCGAACTTCTGAAGTACCCTGTTGACAATCTTGAACGGCGGGAATGCATACAGGTTGAGATGGGACCAATCCAGCAGAAAGGCATCCACGCGAACTGCTGCTGGGTCTGGAATCGGAGAACAATACAAGAGGAGCCTCTTGGTCATCGAGGTAGTGAATAGATCTATGGTTGGCTGACCCCACAGGGCCCAAAGTCTGCTGCAAACATTCTTGTGAAGGGTCCACTCTGTGGGGAAGACCTGACCCTTCCGGCTGAGGCGATCTGCCATGACATTCATATCGCCCTGAATGAGCCTCGTTACCAGCGTGAGCTTTCGATCTTTTGACCAAATGAGGAGGTCCCTTGCGATCTCGAACAACTTCCTCGAATGAGTCCCTCCCTGCTTGGAAATGTAAGCCAAGGCTGTGGTGTAGTCGGAGTTCACCTCCACCACCTTGTTAAGCTGGAGGGACTTGAAGTTTATCAAGGCCAGATGAACTGCCAACAACTCCTTGCAATAGATGTGAAGTGTCCTTTGCTCCTGATTCCATGTTCCCGAGCATTCCTGTCCGTCCAGTGTCGCACCCCAGCCCGTGTCCGATGCGTCCGAGAAGAGACGGTGGTCGGGGGTCTGAACAGCCAATGGTAGACCTTCCTTGAGAAGAATGCTGTTCTTCCACCACGTTAGAGTAGACCTCATCTCTTCGGAAACAGGAACTGAGCCCGTCTCTAGCGTCATTTCCTTTATCCAGTGAGCAGCTAGATGATACTGAAGGGGGCGGAGGTGGAGTCTCCCTAACTCGATGAACAGGGCCAGCGATGAAAGTGTCCCTGTTAGACTCATCCACTGCCTGACTAAGCATCGGTTCCTTCTCAGCATGCTCTGGATGCATTCTAGGGCTTGGAAGATCCTTGGGGCCGACGGACAAGTCCGAAAAGCTCGACTCTGAAGATCCATACCCAAGGAGACAATGGTCTGGGATGGAACGAGCTGAGACTCCTCAAAATTGACCAGGAGGCCCAGTTCCTTGGTCAGATCCATAGTCCATTTGAAATTCTCCAGACAGCGACGACTTGTGGGAGCTCTTAAAAGCCAGTCGTCTGACGGAGCCGGACACAAGATCATGATACTGCTGCACAGTCTGTAAACTGTCAATCATGGGCAAGCGAGGAAGTACAGTGACAACCCAAATCTGTCTAGAATGTCTGGGTCGTACAGACAACTCCTTAACGGGTTGCTGAGGTTGCCGCACTGCGTCACAACAAGTCCCTTCTGTTGGTTGTTGAACGTCTTCCCCGTGACACATTGACTCCGTAAACAAAAAATCCTCTAACAAGGACTAAGCTTGGACTGCATGTCATGCAACACAGCTCAAGGTCTATGGGAGCAGGTGTGGTAACAGACAGGATTAGCGGCTGAAGTGGAACCATTACCTTCCCTGTAAGCATGTTATGCTTAAATAAAAGTCCATAAGAGGTTATGCAGCTAAAGGCTCCCTCCAAATGACAGAGTCCTCAAGGGAATATCAGAAGGAGGGAGAAAAGAACTTTCTCATCTACAGGGACCTTATCCTAGAAAAGCTAAGTTCTCTGAGTGAGGGTTCACTGGTGCAAAAGCAGCAGACTAGAAGGCAACGTTATGAAACTGCTTGACAGTCTAGTGAGTTGGCAACAACCCAAGATGTGTTGAGAAGCATGCGGTAAGGTATGCAGAGCATGATGTATGCAGAGTATGCTGTATGCAGAGCATGCTGTATGTAGAGCATGTTGTATGCAGAGCATGCTGAATGCAGAGCATGCTGTATGCAGAGCATGTTGTATGCAGAGCATGCTGAATGCAGAGCATGCTGTATGCTGAGCATGTAGTAAGCAGAGCCTGCTGTAAGGAAAGCAGAGCGTGTGCATGGCGTTTAACATTTCTCAGAAATTCCATGACCAGTGCTAGAGTGCTTTATGCATGCTTGCATGGGGTTTAAACCATGGTATGAAAATGGAGGTAAGGTATGCTGAACAGCAGAGTCAGAACGAGCTGGAACAACAATAGTTGTGGTTTCCTCTTCAAGACTCCGATGAGGGAACACCTGAGGCTCAGTCTGCAAAGGCTGAATAAAAGACAAGCAGAAGGAAGGCGCATGGGTGGAGGAGGCTGACTCCTAGCATGAGTGGTTGAACCCAAGGGTTGCGCTTGCTGAGCGGTTGGCGGAAGCGGAGTAGCAAATTCCAGTTCCTGTGGTGTGAGCGGAGCGCGATGAGGAAGAGGCTGCGCAGAACAAGGTAAATGTCTCGCAAGCTGAGGCTCCTGAGGCGCAAGGCTAAGGTGTTGTGGTGCTTGCCTTGTGGAGGGTTGAGCTCGCTGCAGCGAGAGCTGAGGAGACTGACTCATGGACGGGAGAGGTTGTTGTACCTCAACCGAGTGTTGCATCACTGGTGGAGCAGCAAGTGGAGGCGGAGGAAGAGAGGTATAATCCTCCTGATCCCAATGTAAAGGTTGCCTTAAGGAAGGCGGAGGCTGAACACCACAGGGAACAGCAAACTCAGCACGTGGCTCAACATCGTACGCCTGGCAGGTGGAACTGCTGGCAGGTGGTACTGCGATCAGGCGGAGCGAGTGTAGGTGGAGGGAGTGTAGGCGGAGGCGGAGGAGCAACACTCTCAGCCCGACACTCACGCATCAAGTCCGAAAGCTGTGCTTGCATGGACTGTAGTAGAGTCCACAACATCGTACGCCTGGCAGATGGTACTGAGATCAGGCGGAGCGAGTGTAGGTGGAGAGAGTGTAGGCGGAGGCGGAGGAGCAACACTCTCAGCCCGACACTCACGCATCAAGTCCGAAAGCTGTGCTTGCATGGACTGTAGTAGAGTTCACAACATCGTACGCCTGGCAGGTGGTACTGTGATCAGGCGGAGCGATCATAGGCGGGGGGGAGTATAGGCGGAGGCAGAGGCGCAACACTCTCAGCCCGACACTCACGCATCAAGACCGAAAGTTGTGACTGTATGGACTGCAGTAGAGTTAACTTGGGGTCGGCAGACACTAAGTTCTGCTGAGGTAAAGCCTTAACAGCAGAGATCTGTTGTGGCAGAACCTTACTCCTCTTAGGCGGAGTGTAATCAACTGATGACTGAGGAGAGTCAGAGCTAACCCAATGACTGCATTCGGGTTGTGAACTTTAACTTCGTACGTCTGGCATAGGTCTGGACTTAACGTTTAAGAGGTCTTGAGACCTGAGACCAGCGTTACTCTGCCTTTATTTTCTCCCCTAATCTCTTCTGCAGACGAGCAAAATAAGGGCTCAATCGTCTGCGGGTGGGAGTGACGGTCTCGGTAAGACACGCCCACAACCACCGAGGATACTTCTGTGCGCCGATCAAGGCCTGCTGAACCCTTATGCCCTTCGACATTGCTTCTCCCCTGGGCTTGGGAGCTTGCAAGAGGTCCCGGACTGGGAGGACGACTGGCGCGCACAAAAGTACCCTCACGCACTAATCACTTATCACTTTGATTTCTGTTTGCACTTATTTCACTGAACTCGAAACTTTAAGTGGATTGTACCTGAAATACGCAATTCTATCCTTTCTCAAAGTTAGTAATTGCGAAAACAGAATTACAATGTAACAGAAAAATCTAATGAAAGATAATTCAGTGGTTGGAAAGAGACTAAACACTAGATCACTCTAGAAACGTTTAGTTTCTTCCCCTAAAGAGACTAGGGAGAAGAGCAAAAACGATAACGACGTTACTCGTAGGCTACGCCTGGCAGGCTTGAATGAAACGTTTATCCTCTTTCTCCCTCCGTCTCTATCTCTCTCTCTCTCTCTCTCTCTTGACTTAGAACCTGAGAGAAGAGCCCAATCATATATATCGTTAAAACATATTATTGTTAAAGGAAAAAACTGAAAAGTTCCTTTATTAGGATCAAAACCATTAAGTTAAGAAAGAATGAACAAAACGCTAGACACGGTTACTCTTACTGCAACGTGAAACCGTGAACATACTTTCTCTATCGTAACGATAGAGTGCAAGTTGAACGTTCTGAACGTCAACAACTGCAGAGACAAAACAAAACGTTAGTTCAACTTTGAAAACAGTACGAGACTGTCAAAGAAAATCTTTCAAACTCTGTGGCGGAAATAGCATAATATGTTAACAGGTAAAACCGAAATGACGGGCTCAAAGTTTATTAACTTCGGTAAAAGACCGCCTACTATTAGGAAGGTCGAATATAAACAAATATAAAAATTAATTTTAATGAGTTTATAATAAAAGGAAGTTAATCGAAGAGGCCTATAAGAGGCGGAGAGATATAAAATAAATCCATAACTTTTGTTAAGCAAAATTAAGAAAGAGAGTCTATACTCTCTTAGACACCAACACTTCCGTCTAAGGGAAGGGTCGGCCATTGAAAGGTGAACGAGAGTTCATACTCTCTCGTCACCATAATTAATCAAATTAATTCCAAAAGCTAACTAAGCTAATATAGAAGTTTCCAGTAAAGCGACAGCCGAAATCAAAGAGAAATACTTCACCAAAGTCGTGAAAATACTCCAAGAACATAAGCGTATCCCAGAACGTCTTGCCGGAAGCACGACAGAGGAATAATTGAGGAGGTGTCAACAAGAAGTACTTGAGTACCTGGCCACAGGTGGCGCTGGTAAATACACCCCCTTCTAGTATTGTGATAGCTGGCGTATCCCTCCATAGAATTCTGTCGGGCAACGGAGTTGACAGCTACATGATTATCGGGTAAGTTTAATATTGAAAACTACCATTATAATAGAACCAGCAAATGCTTTCAATTTTTGCACATGATTTGTGCAACTTTGAAACAATAACATGGAAAATGTCACGATAAACATGAGATTTTTCAAAGTGTTAACTACAGAATGTTGAAATCTATGGCCAAGGTAAAGTAAAGAAGAAAGATTGTACTATGAATATGAAGGTTAAGGTGGGATGTTGTGGTAAGAAGTTGAAATACATACTAAGACCTCAAATAAGGGTTTGAATAAGTGACGAGGGGAAACGAAGAACTGTCAGTCATAAAATCAGTAAGTATGGTAGTAACAGAAAGCCATAAATGAAGACTTATACCTGTTAAGAATTGAGGAAGAAAGTACAAAGGAAAATAGTGTGGAGAAAGATAAACACAGAACTACTACATCAGAAATAAAATATACAGAGGTGAACTTTAAAAGGCAATGGGATAGAAAAATGCTTTTATAAATCCAAATAACAAATGGATGAGGCAATTCAATGGTATAACTTTCATGAAAACCATGAGCAGTACTGTAGTGTTTCAGGGTGCCATTCAATCATCTGTAAAGCAGTATCTTGGGGAATGTAAAACCTCAAAATACTAATCAAAGAGAAGCTCTAAAAACATTTGTAATGGTTACAGTGATGAACTTTCTAAAGCAGACCTGACAATTATTAAGGGAACTAATTAGACTACAATGATAATCAGGAGAAAAAATTACAGATATGTCAATCATGGTAAATGTTTGGAAAGATAAAGTTTCAATGCAAACATGAATAGTAAATTTAATGGTGTAAATGCTGATGATAGGCTACAATATCTGGAAGGCATAATACTGTAACTAGGTGCAAGTAATGGGTGGGATAAGAAAAAATGCACAGTGGAAGAAGTAAAAATAAAGATTGAAATTTGTGTGTATAAAAATAGATGAACTTGCAAAAGTGGTATTAAGTTAGCTAGTATAATAAAGTATAGTACAGTAGTCTCCTTAACAGCAGAAGGAAGGAAAGTAGTAGTAATTCTGGAAACTTTTAAGACCATGAATAATAGGAAGGATGACAACGGACCCATTTTGAGGAGTCAAGTTATTACCAACTGGGGAACTAACAAAGATGTACAATGTACAATTGGAAGCTATTAAAGAACAAGTTAATGGGAGGAATTACTGATAATGTGATCAACTCGAAAACAAATATCACGAGCTACACAGAGTCCGCAGATTTAGGAAAAACGTCAAAGGAAAGAGTAAAGTAATGGCTTCAGTCCTATATTTCATCTTAAAATTACCTAGAATGACATAAGAACATCTTGGCAGGGAAAGGAGTACTGTACAGTATCATAGGAGACCGGCACACATGAAGATCTAGAAGAATTTAGACTACTTGAAGAAGACACTGCACTAAGGAACTTGACACAGAATCACCATCAAAAGGAGATATGACAACACCCATATGTCTGTTTAAACTGGAATATGACATTTTGTGTCCAAGAAGAAGCAAGGGAGAGGATCCAAAAGAAACAACACAGGCCTTTGAAGGATAAAGATAGCTAGCTGAATTCAGGAAAAACCTATAATGAGGGCCAACGAAAAAAATAGGATAAAGTTTGTCATCAAGAAAAATATTCACTACTGTATATAGAACATGGTATTAATCATTTACACAAAATATGGATTGAAGCAAGATGATGGGACAGAAGAATCATTTCCATAAATGAACAATAACAAGAAAACAGGATGTTTGAAAAAATTAATTGTAATAGTTAACTTATCTCAGTAGGAAACAACAACAAAATCTGAAAAACAGAAATATATCCTAAACAAGGAAGTGAAAACAGAGATGTATACAAACTTGAAAAAGAAGAAGAAAACGATAATCATTAAGATTCAGTTAAAATGGCTGTGAGATACAAGAGATTCCTGAACAGAAGTTGAATGGAATGACAGGATCAGAAAACTAGAATTATTTGGTAGATTAACCAGATTACTAAAAAGGTACAGTACTTATAAGATTAACAGCAATGTAATAAGTATGAAATAGAAACCTAAGGCAAAGGGGAGGAAGAAAGAAATAAAACTGTCCATCCGGCTCCGTAGTAGAGAAAGTTCACAAACAACTTCCAAATCTGTGGGTTTACATTTCAGAAGACAACTCACAAATCTTTGTGTTTACATTTCAGACTGTGATTCTAGGCATGAAATATAAAATACCACACATTAGACATATAGATTTCAGAGAATTTGAAAGGAATAGACTCCAGGAGGAAAAAATATACCACTGGAGACTAAGCCAAGGGAATTAGAAGACCTAGAACTATATGGATTATCCCTTTAGGAAAAATTTTATTTCTACCTTTGCAACTAAAATAAACAACTAATTACAACGCCACCCAAGAGTGCAGATGTGTTAACAGTCGTGCAAGGAGACAATAGAAATATATTGAACTGAATGTATATGAACAAAGATGATTGAATAAAATTATGCATAAAATTTTGGCAGAAAATATAAACATAAGAGATATGGGAATAGGTGTCCATTTTCATATTTGGGAATATCTAATAATCCTGCAAGACACTACATTGCATAATAATATCATTGAAAAAAATTAAACAAATGCAATGAGAAAATTTATGAAGTTACAATTCTATGAAAAATTTACTGATTATAATTTGATTCAGAACCTGTTTCTAATACAGTATTAACAATAAGGGTTTACATATGAGAGAGAGAGAGAGAGAGAGAGAGAGAGAGAGAGAGAGAGAGAGAGAGAGAGAGAGAGAGAGAGAGAGAGAGAGAGAGAGAGAGAGAGAATAATAAAACAACAACACCACTTTATTTACCTTAATCTATAGTGAAATAAAATATTAGACAATTACAAAATTCATTGACAGTATTATCTGTTCATAAAGGCCTCTTTTATGATCATCTATCTATCTATATACCAAGGCACTTCCCCCAATTTTGGGGGGTAGCCGACACCAACAATGAAACAAAACAAAAAGGGGACCTCTACTCTCTATGTTCCTTCAGCCTAATCAGGGACCCAACCGAGTTCAGCTGGTACTGCTAGGGTGCCACAGCCCAACCTCCCACATTTCCACCACAGATGAAGCTTCATAATGCTGACTCCCCTACTGCTGCTACCTCCGCGGTCATCTAAGGCCCCGGAGGAAGCAGCAGGGCCTACTGGAACTGCGTCACAATCGCTCGCCATTCATTCCTATTTCTAGCACGCTCTCTTGCCTCTCTCACATCTATCCTCCTATCACCCAGAGCTTTCTTCACACCATCCATCCACCCAAACCTTGGCCTTCCTCTTGTACTTCTCCCATCAACTCTTGCATTCATCACCTTCTTTAGCAGACAACCATTTTCCATTCTCTCAACATGGCCAAACCACCTCAACACATTCATATCCACTCTAGCCGCTAACTCATTTCTTACACCCGTTCTCTCCCTCACCACTTCGTTCCTAACCCTATCTACTCGAGATACACCAGCCATACTCCTCAGACACTTCATCTCAAACACATTCAATTTCTGTCTCTCCATCACTTTCATTCCCCACGACTCCGATCCATACATCACAGTTGGTACAATCACTTTCTCATATAGAACTCTCTTTACATTCATGCCCAACCCTCTATTTTTTACTACTCCCTTAACTGCCCCCAACACTTTGCAACCTTCATTCACTCTCTGACGTACATCTGCTTCCACTCCACCATTTGCTGCAACAATAGACCCCAAGTACTTAAACTGATCCACCTCCTCAAGTAACTCTCCATTCAACATGACATTCAACCTTGCACCACCTTCCCTTCTCGTACATCTCATAACCTTACTCTTACCCACATTAACTCTCAACTTCCTTCTCTCACACACCCTTCCAAATTCTGTCACTAGTCGGTCAAGCTTCTCTTCTGTGTCTGCTACCAGTACAGTATCATCCGCAAACAACAACTGATTTATCTCCCATTCATGGTCATTCTCGCCTACCAGTTTTAATCCTCGTCCAAGCACTCGAGCATTCACCTCTCTCACCACTCCATCAACATACAAGTTAAACAACCACGGCGACATCACACATCCCTGTCTCAGCCCCACTCTCACCGGAAACCAATCACTCACTTCATTTCCTATTCTAACACATGCTTTACTACCTTTGTATAAACTTTTCACTGCTTGCAACAACCTTCCACCAACTCCATATAACCTCATCACATCCCACATTGCTTCCCTATCAACTCTATCATATGCTTTCTCCAGATCCATAAACCCAACATACACCTCCTTACCTTTTGCTAAATATTTCTCGCATATCTGCCTAACTGTAAAAATCTGATTCATACAACCCCTACCTCTTCTAAAACCACCCTGTACTTCCAAGATTGCATTCTCTGTTTTATCCTTAATCCTATTAATCAGTACTCTACCATACACTTTTCCAACTACACTCAACAAACTAATACCTCTTGAATTACAACACTCATGCACATCTCCCTTACCCTTATATAGTGGTACAATACATGCACAAACCCAATCTACTGGTACCACTGACAACACAAAACACATATTAAACAATCTCACCAACCATTCAAGTACAGTCACACCCCCTTCCTTCAACATCTCAGCTTTCACACCGTCCATACCAGATGCTTTTCCTACTCTCGTTTCATCTAGTGCTCTCCTCACTTCCTCTATTGTTATCTCTCTCTCATTCTCACCTCCCATCACTGGCACCTCAACACCTGGAACAGCAATTATATCTGCCTCCCTATTATCCTCAACATTCAGCAAACTTTCAAAATATTCCGCCCACCTTTTCCTTGCCTCCTCTCCTTTTAACAACCTTCCATTTCCATCTTTCACTGTCTCTTCAATTCTTGCGCCAGCCTTCCTTACTCTCTTCACTTCTTTCCAAAACTTCTTCTTATTCTCTTCATATGACTGACCCAATCCCTGACCCCACCTCAGGTCAGCTGCCCTCTTTGCCTCACGTACCTTGCGCTTTACTTCCACCTTTTTCTCTCTATATTTTTCATACTTCTCTATACTATTACTCTGCAGCCATTCTTCAAAAGCCCTCTTTTTCTCTTCCACTTTTACCTTCACTCCTTCATTCCACCATTCACTGCCCTTCCTCATGCTGCCTCCAACAACCTTCTTGCCACATACATCACTTGCAATCCCAACAAAATTTTCTTTTACTAACTTCCATTTCTCCTCTAAATTACCAGTTTCTCTTACTCTCACCTCATCATATGCCATTTTCAACCTTTCCTGATATTTACTTTTTACCCCCGGTTTTATTAGCTCTTCAATCCTCACTACCTCCCTTTTACATCCACCTACTCTATTCCCCCACTCTTTTGCTACAACTAATTTTCCTTCCACCAAAAAATGATCAGACATACCGTTAGCCATACCCCTAAACACGTGCACGTCTTTCAATCTTCCAAACATTCTTTTAGTTACCAACACATAATCCATTAATGCCCTTTCTACTACTCTTCCATTTGCCACTCTTACCCACGTATACTTATTCTTATCTTTCTTTTTAAAGAAGCTAGCACCTATTACCATCTCTTGTTCAACACACATGTCTACCAGTCTCTCACCACTCTCATTTTCACCTGGTACGCCATACTTACCAATGACACCTTCTACCTCTCCAGCGCCCACTCTAGCATTTAAGTCACCCATAACAACTACATAATTCCTTCTACCCAGTCCTTCTACACACCTAGTTAAATCATTCCAGAACTCATTCCGATCTTCTTCACTTTTCTCACTACCTGGCCCATACGCACTGACAAACGCCCAACATTCCCTACCCAACCTAACCCTTACCCACATTAACCTAGATGATATCTCCTTCCATTCCACTACTTTACCTGTCATCCATTCACTCAGCAATAACGCCACACCCTCTCTCGCTCTTCCCCTTTCAATCCCAGACACTCTACCAGACATTTCACCAAACATCACTTCACCCTTTCCTTTCATCTTTGTCTCACACAAGGCCAATACATCCATCCTTCTACTTCTAAACATACTTCCAATCTCACATCTTTTACTCTCTATCGTACTACATCCACGCACATTTAAACACCCCAAAACTAGAGTGCGGGGAGCAGTTATGATCATAACGGCCTTTTATTGCAATTTATATAACCTTTTAAAACAATTTCAAAAGAATATTTTCCCATAGGTTCCATGGCTCAAATGCAATTATTACATTATAAAACAAATTCTGGTGACATTAATGATCATAATTCATCACAGATTATTAATTTACATACAGTATTTCCATGCAACACACATTGCTTATATCTTGATGCGAGAGCTTTTCGACCTTAAAAAGATAGAAAACCGAACAATCTGCCAACATACCGGATCTCTATACAGTAAACTTCATCATCTGCCAAAGAGAACGCCAGGCCTTTCTACCATTAACACTCACGACTTTTGAGAGAGAGAGAGAGAGAGAGAGAGAGAGAGAGAGAGAGAGAGAGAGAGAGAGAGAGAGAGAGAGAGAGAGAGAGAGAGAGAGAGAGAGTTAACTTCTGCCAAGTCAAACTTTTGACAAATGGAGCCGAATGAAAGGACATATTTTCAATGCGTAGAATCTGATGAAAAAAAAAAAAAACAATAAAGGGTGTTGCTAAAAGTTATATAAAAGTTTGGGAATGAATGCCATAACGACTTTTGGAACATGAATGTTAGGCAAATTTGGAAGGGATGAATGCAGTTAATTTCATCCAATTTGCCAAAGTGGATGGTGGGACGGTCAGCATTAATTGTTAATAGCAGGGTCAGACATGATTATTTGGGACACCAAGATTGAAATATGTTTGGAAGGATATTCATGAAACCAGCAACTGTGGTGGAAATGCTAAGTAAATATTACTTGAAGTTCCTTCTATAAATGTAAAGTTGTTTATACTACAGAGAATGTTAAGAAGATACATAACTTTGTTTTTGAAAGTGAAGCCACAAAATTTCTTGAATGATAATTCTGAGAGGAATATTTGCCAGCTATATAATATTGCTGTGAGTCTTGATATGAAGAAAGTTTGGTGAAGTTTCACATTGGTTGTTGGAAGTAAATAGTATACCGCATTTAAGAATCAAGATTATGCACATGACTTTTGTTATAAATGTCAAGATGTTATGAAAATTAGGTTAAGATTTACGAATAAATATAGATAAATTATTAAAAATCATTATACCTGTACATCAATTGTTGTTGGGAATCATATTTTATTCGTATTAAGAATCCTTTGATATTTTTGTTTCCATTTTGGAAGGTTAATGAATAGTACAATATCAGTTGTACATAGTAACATCAAGTTACCTCACAACTATATGAAAGTAAATGAATGTGTGTACAGTATAAAGTATAAATAAAGGACGATAGGAGGATAGATGCGAGAGAAGCAAAAAAGCGTGCTAGAAATAGGAATGAATGGCGAGTGATTGTGACGCAGTTCCGGTAGGCCCTGCTGCTTCCTCCAGTCGCCTTGGTGATCACTGAGGTGGCAGCAGTAGGGGATTCAGCATATAAAGCTTCATTTGTGGTGGATAATGGGGGAGGGTGAGCTGTGGCACCCTAGCAGTACCAACCAAAATAGGTTGAATCCCATCAGGCTGGGAGGAGCAAAGAGAATAAAGTCCCCTTTTATTCTTTTCTTTTTGTTGGCTACCCACCAAAATTGAGTGAAGTGCCATGGTAGATAAAAAAGCTAGATAAATAAATTATTGAATAAAAAAAGTTGTTTTAGTACCTAAAGCCCATTTTTTCCCAACACCATGATCCCTTGAGTCATGATATAGTTCAGGAACAAACGACAGGAAAGAGAACCCCCCCCCAAGAAAATTAGGGGTCTAGACTTCCTCTTCCTCTAAAGAAAATTGGTAAAAACAACAAAATCAGCTTCATCATAACAGGCACCAGTGTTCAAAACATTAACGTTAGTAGGACTGGTCATCACAAAGAGTAAGGTTAGGTCAACATATGCAAAGTTTTCTAGAAGATTAAAACCTTTTCCCGGGATTTCCATAAAAAGCCAGGTTTATCCCGAGCTCACAGCATTAAAATCAGATTTCACATCTGACTAGTATTCTAATTAAGATACAGTATACAGCATTCCATCACTCTCTATCCAATGCTTTACATACCTCTGCCACAGGCGTACTAACCCACGACCTCACTGAAAGCAATACAATAGAATCCTGGTCTGAATTGCTAGCAATCACCTCAACCTTTCTCATCCTACTCAAGTTTAGAAAGCCTGAATATTCTGTCATCAGAAAGGCAAGTAAATACATCACACTTGCTCTGCACAGTGCAGTAGTTACCCCTATATACCAGGTACGATGAGTGAAGATCTTTAAATGTCTTAACCGGAAGGTTTCAGTATTACCACTAGAATGGCATGGCGTTCACATGGGCAGCTGAGGTTGTTCACTGCAAAGAGATGCAGTATTGTGGCAAACAGGGTACATTGTTTTTTTTTATTTCAATCAAGGTCATGAAACTCTTGCTTCAAGATATAAGCAATGTGACCTTGTAAGAATTATTGAAGTGCAATAACGTAACATTATAAAAAAATATTATATTCATTGCATATTTTTCCAAAACAAACACAAAGTACATAATACTGAAAAAGATATCTTAATTTTTTAAGATGCAAAATAAGTTTTAAAACATCTATATTTCTTTAATATCAAATCATCACCATCAATTAGAAAAATATACTGTACTGTATTATGGGATTTTTTTTATAAAGATGAATTCATTTAAACAAATCAAACTTTGTAGTTCTTTCAGTTTTAAATCTGATAAAAAAGAATAATTTAATATCAATCCTACAAAACATTACGAGAAATTTCTTTATGAAAATTGAATTCATTTGAAATATAAAACTTTGTAGTTCTTTCAGTATTAACCTAATAAAAAAGATATGCTTTAAAAGACCAAAACCTAGTCATTAATATAAAAATAAAATCGTATTAATTACAAATGAACTTAAACATGTAAATGATTTATCAAAATAATTAACTGATAGAAAATTACTAAGAAAAAATTTTATACTGTGAAAAAAGTCCTTTACAAAAAAAAAAAAAAATTCAATCTCATTAATTTGGACTTCTAAAAAAAGTTAAATCTTATAATCAGATAGCAGACGCTACTGGAAACTGTCGTGCTTGAGCAGGTCTTGAACTCCCATCCAATGGATAGCCAAAGAGGGACGGATCAGTCAATCTTGTTAGGTGAAAATTCTTTCTTGTTTGGCAAAAATTAGGTCTTATCTTCCGAATACTGTACATTATTACGTAACCTGAAATAAAATTTTAAAATTAATTTCTAGGAATCTTAAATATACAATTTATATGAATAGTAAAGTATCACAATTATTACTATTGTCATGAGCATCCATCAATATCTCACCGAGATAAGTTTTGATTTAGTACCGAGATTATTGTCAACTTTAAACCACTATCGTGTAAATTAATTTCAAGGAACCTTAGCTATACAATTTATGAATAGCATCACAATTTCTATTATGATCATCCTCATTCAATATTTCAACCAGATCATTACTTTATATTTCTAGGGGACCAAAAAATTCATTAAAAAATTATCCTTCATACATTAAGGAAGACGAACCATAAAGGGAAAACACATATTGGGAAGTAGGTAAAAAAGTTGAAGCTACATAAAGTGGTACAAAAGGGTGGGCAAAATTACTACATGAAAGAAACGTGACATGCATAGTAACATCATTTTAGATATTTAAAGCAGCATTCCTGCTGAGCAGATGTACAAAATGCCCAATTAATTTAATTTGTCTTGGGATAGAATTGCATCTTCAAGTCATGAAAATACTGAGTATGTACTGTACAGTAATTCAGAACATCACGTCTAAGTATTTTTTTTTTTTTTTTTTTTTTTTTTTTATAGAGCCACCCCTTCTCTACTTGCTGCCTCACATTTCACACCATTTCCATTCTTCTCTTCCTACAGTTCTTTCTTTTCTGACTTTCATTACATATTTGTACATTACTCGACTCAATAATAATAAAACCAAATCCAAAAAAATGTCCAAAACTAAAGTTCAGAAACGAAAAGCAATGGAGCAGTCACCTAGACTATGAAAGTAGTTTTACAGGAATAAAGTACAGTATTGAATCCAACTTCAGGAGCTCCATTTCTTTATTCTCCCAAAAAATATTCTTATCATTGAAATAACTCAACATGACCACAGGTTGTAATTTATAAGTAAATCTTTATTTTTTATTTTTGTAACAGTATTGAAATTCTCCCAGTAAGTGTGTGAGAGAGAGAGAGAGAGAGAGAGAGAGAGAGAGAGAGAGAGAGAGAGAGAGAGAGAGAGAGAGAGAGAGAGAGAGAGAGAGAGAGAGATTTAGAAGTTGTTTTAAACAGTAAGAATAAAATGTCAATGGAAGGGTAAAAACTATTCAATCAAAAGCAAGCTGAATTTAATTTCCTACTCTGTTATACTCATTTGATTGGAATTATAGAATTTAACCATATAGCATAGCACTGGGAGCAGTCCGGCCAATCCACACCAAGGTGTTCTCGAGAAGAATTATGTTGCTTTACTATGAAATGTATGTAAATTAAGAGGATGAACAACAATTGGAAGATAAGAAATGGGATCAGATTTCAAGTAGAAAGCAAAAATGTATGCACAGCTAAGGTTGCAGGTACACTGCAAAGACTAATAGCACAAAACCTAGCATTTGTTCTGTATGATTCAAATATTTCCCAACTGATATAAAATCAATAAGTTTTATTTGTATCACCACAACTTACAAATCTTGTTAAGCTAACACAAACTTAAACAAATGATGTCCTTAATCTCAGAACTTTGGCATTTTCAAATTACAATTGTTACCATCCCTGAAGCAAAATCAACACATGCAGTCAGGCAGACAAACCTCCAAAGCTTAAAGGAGAGAAAATTCAACAACTCCGTAAAGAAAAGAGCACAAGCACAGCACATTCAAACTCAATGGGTCCAAAGAGAAAAGGGGTGAGGTACAGCTGGCTTGCAGTTAGGGAACCATCCGCTCAAATTCTACCTTGTTCTGAATCCAAAGGCTATCCCAGCTCACACAATGGATCTCCTAATTAAAGTAAATAAAGTGTTTCACACAGGAACAAATGAAAAATGATGAGAATAAATCATGGTAACAAAAGGGATCAGGAAATTGGAGAGTTAACAAAAATTATGGTGCAAAACTCTGGAAGATAGGAAGGTGGAATGACAATGAATAGTCGTTGATAAAATAAACACGTCCAGACAAGTGTCTGAAAAAAAAAGAAGGATTGCAGAAGTATCAAGTAAAGGATGGAAACTAAAATAAAGGTGTTATGGGAAAAGAGGAACATATCTTGTGACAGTAATATAATCTAAAAGTTATCACATCAGAGGAAATGAAAGTGTTGGAATAGGAAACAAGAGGAAAGACATATATAATGAGCAAAAAGGAAGACATATGCAATGAATGATAAAAAAATTTCTGGTATACTGGAAGTAGTGGAAAGGATGAAAGATGAAGGCAATACAGCACTAAAAATAAACATTAAGACATGAATAAAAAAAAAAAAAAACATACAAAGGAGGTTAGGAAAGCCCCTTAGATGGATGAAGTTATGGCACAGAAACCATCAGGACCAACAAACAATTTACTACATCATAATTAGTGTTATGGCTATTATGAAGTGAACTGTCTATATCGGAGTTGAATTTACTTAGATAATAAGGATTTTTACATCCAGCGAAATAATACTGAGGCATTATGATAAATATTAATTTATGGTATTCATGTTTGTTTATAGATATGCATTAGATCTATGGTAAATTTCATAAAGACTCAGGATTGTAGATATTGTGTTTTCTTTCAATATATGTAAATGTTGCTGACTGAATCCACTGTATAAAAATCAGTTATAATATTCGTGTTTGCATTAATATGCAAGGTAAAACTCCGAATGTATTGTGTGTAGATAGCAAATAAAATACTGTATAAAACAAATAGAAGTGTGCATGATTCTGGTCCATGGTGCCCCAAAATGCACATCATCATCATCCCTCAAAACAGAAAATCTGATATAAAAATTTTAAATTATGTCCTGTAGCATTGAGGAATCAACCTTAGTCTCAACGTTTCTATAAGAAACACCATAATAAAAAAGGGACTACCAACATGTGCATTATTTAATACATCTCACTTTTACCAGATGTAAGTAGTGTATATTCACTTTCATTAATTTGGAAATCTTTTCCCCAAGTTTGAGGTGCTTGCTGATCATGTTTAATAGGACGTATCAAATCTATTAATGTTTAGCAAACATTCTGGCTTTCTACTTACCCGGTACCGTAGTTTTGAACATAAGTGTCCGCTGCCATAGTTTATTCCAGGAAGAGCTTTCCTTGGTCCTAAGACTACTGGACCCAGACGCTGTGATCTACCTGTGTTGATAGAAGAACACGTCAAAAATAACTATTACAGGAAAACTCTAAAAATTTAATGTCATGAAAAATTTAATGGCAACTGTCATGAGAGAAGCCAAAAGAGTAATGTCTCAAAAATATTTCAGAGTATAAAGAGAGGAACATAAAAGAAAGAACTGAGAATCAAAGGAGAAAAAGCCTAATTTATGGCGATAAGAATGAAGGAAACTAACACAGTGCAGTCTGGAAATGAGTCGTATGATAAGAACATACAGTAGAGGATGATGCAATACCATTTAGAAAAGAAATCCACAAGTAATGCTATTTTCTGCCTTTTTTTATTTTGTGATGATAAGGTGATTAGATTATGAAGGATGAGATTTGAACTTTGTCTACTGTATGATAAGAGTAAACTTGCTTCACCATAAAACTCAACACATAAGTGGATAAGGTTGTTAAACTATGTAGCATTACTGTATATATTAGGTAACTTGTGACAGTAAAGCATTAGGTAATTTAGTTAAAATGCACTTAGCCTGGTCAAGTACAGAATTACTGGGTTTCCCCTATTAAAGTTACATTGGGTTCATTGTTATAGAAATAGTATCATCTTGAGTAAATTTTCCCGAGATTTTTTTTTTCCTGACAAACTTGCTAATGTTTTATAAAGAAAAATGTTCACAGCATTTTGCATTGACATCAAATGACAACCAATTTCTCTATCAATCCTAGCACCAGAGGCTCCTTTGTAAAAACTTAAACACAAAGTTAAATAGGTAACAAAATACATTAATCTAAACACTCCCATGCGGTCACAACAATGCACAATATACAGAAAGTGTGTTTACTTCGATAACTAAAATTGTTATTTAGCCTAATACATTACCCCACAGATCTAAACTTGAAAAAAAAAAATTTTGAACTTGGGCCGTAAGCCAAAAAATGTGACAAAATTCTCACTATGCAAGTCCAAGACTAAGAACCATGAACAGCTGAGTCAATACTCAAAAGTAAAGAAAAAGGTCAAATTTTTATAGCTAAAACCATTCCCACGAGACAACTACTAAGTAACTTCATACAGCGAGTGACAAAAACTCAATAGTAAACAACACCCTAAGAAGGAAAAATTTATGTTAACTCTATTGCTAAGAATAATGAATGACAAAATCAAAGTTAACCAACTGAACTTATGTTAAAGGTAGAGGAGGATGTCTGACCGGTCGACTATTAGAAGCATGCAAAAAATAATGTACTCGCGCATTAGCTGACAAATTCAAAAGATGAGTACTTACTAAGAACAAGGTGGCCTCGGCTCCAGTAACATTGTTGGTTCTCAGAAATGTGGCATTGTGTGTCTGACATATTTCAGCATGCGGTACCATGATGGATTCAATAGAACCTCATTTCATAGGTCTTCTTTATACTCGTCAAGTCCGTGCTATGCACTTTGATACACTGGGTCCAGGAGCAGGGAGGACGATATTTCTTTGGTGTTTTCGCATTGGATTCCATGTTCTGGCCTTTCACAGGAAATTTTTTAGAGATCAAACAGCACATTAATCCCCCCCAAAAATGTATACTCATCCAAAAGTATAAAAAAATGCAGTACAGTAGTACCTCAGCTTACAAGTAACTTTGAATATGACCAATGGAGATACGAGCATACAAATTCAAAATTGACTAAGAATATTGTATCGGTTTGTGAGTAAAAATTCTGCTCCGTATGGGCATTTATATTTAATATTTAAGATGAGCAACAAAGTCAAAACTGAAACTGATGTAGGTTAAACAGACTTATAGAGGGGTATTACAAATGTACTGTACTGTATATCTATTGATATACAGAACGCATTAAGTAAATTTCCTTTATTTCTTATGGGAGAAATTTTTTATTTTAAGAGTACTTTAGTTTGCAGGCTCGCTCCCAGAACAAAATAAACTCCTAAACCGAGGTACTACCATAATACAACTCTTTACCTTATCGGACATGCGTCATGTCCACAAAAAGTTAAGACGAGACCATACTCAAAATTCTGTGTACAGTATTTCTATGAACCTCCCCTAGTGTTCCTATTTCTGAATTAACTGTAACATCTGGAAGCTAGTTAGTCTTTTTCCCTCAGGATTATTTGCTTTCACAATTGTTTTAAAGTAGTTTGTGAAAAAGGCCTTGTTTTTCTGATACCACAGATCTGAAAACTGCTCCTTTCCTAGGTGAGCGCCCCACTCTTGGCATGAGGCATCCAAGAGTAGAAGGTACTTGGGGATAGAGACCTTAAGAAGTGATCCTGCTAACAGGTTCTCCTTTCTCAATCACCACTAGAGATTTATCATTAACTCCTGGGGCAATAACAGCAGGGGGATCGAATGTTTGAGACCAATGGCTCTTCAGAGCCCCCTGCACCAAATGAATATGCATCCTCCCAAAGGAGATTAACTTCTCCAATGGGGTGAGGTGTCCTAGGAGCTTTGCCAAAAATGAGCAGGAAGCGATTTTTCTTTCAAGAAGGTTTCTGGCATATTCCTGAATCTTGGTACCCTGTCGGTAGATGGAAACGCTCTGGACTGGGTCGAGTTAATATCCATGCCCAGACATCTGATGGAGTGTTGGTGGAAGAGACTGGACTTTTCTATATTAGTTGAATCCCCAACTCCTTGCAGAAGTTGCTGAGGAGATTCTGTGTTTTATAAGCAGAGTTCAAGACTTTGCTAGAAGAAGCCAGTCGTCCAAATATCTCAGAAGCCTTATGTCCATGGCATGAGACCAGGCTGAGACAAGGGTAAGAATCCTGGTAAAGATCAGAGGTGCTGTTGAAAGGCTGAAGCATGGCACCTTGAAGTGGAAAATTCCGTCTTGAAAGGGAAACCTTAGGGACTTCCTTAATGGAAACATGAATGTACTCATCCTTTAGGTCTAGAGTCAGAAAGTTTTCTTCCTGATGACCTAATTAAGTGACTGAGGTCCCCATTTTTTACCCTTGTTTGTAAGACAGATTCAAATGTATCTCCAGCCTCCATAAACTTTTCTACTAAGCATAGACTGCTGAGGAAGCCCAGAAAGTCATCTAAGACTTCCTCTATTGCTCCTTTGGCCAACGTCTTAGACACCATCTCTAGTAAGAGGAGATCCTTTACCTAGTCACAGGGGCCGGACAGTTTATCAATGGGATTCGATATCCTGAATGCAGTGCTTTCATGGTCCACAGATCGGTCCCGAGGAGCTGCCACCTATGCCAAAGGTTTTTTAGGCATCCCCCTAATAGTGGATAAGTTGGGGATATGCCCACCCTAGCAGGAGCCTCTGTGGTCATGAACTCTATGGTTGAAGGAGTGTCCTCTATAGTGAAAGGTAAGTCGAGGGTCTTACCTCCTATGCTCTTGAAGGTCAGTAAGAGGAAAAAAAAAGTCTTTACTGGTTGATTTGCTTAAAAAAGTGAGCTCCTTTGGGGTAGGTGAGGGGCGGACATCTCGGGGCCACAGCTCTCCTCGGGAGAGAAGCCGGACCAACTTACTAATTTTCTAAGGCAACTGCCACATCCGATAGGGAGAAAAATAGAGGACAGAGTCCACCAGGCTGGAGTTCCTTAAACAGTGTGTCACTAGAAGAAAACAGTGTAGTGCATCTAGCTAAGACGGCGCCAAGTCTTTTTAGAATGCAGTTGCCACAAAGAGAGACTGTCTGACGAAGTAAGAATTCATGAGCCTTGGCTCCCGACCTCTAGAGGTCTTCAAATGGTTTCAGGGTACTCTCAGCATGTGGATTTTCTGTCAAGAAGTGTGATACAGTACTGGCTTCGACCGATGGTCTGGTAAGGAACAGGCCTGAATGGCAGATATAGCTGCTACTTCCATATTCTGCACTTTTGGACCCTAAAAAATGGATGGATGCTAGGTATGCTGGGTATAAGGTTAGCCAGAGTGGACATAAAATCTCATCTGGTGTGAAAGCACCAAGGGAGGAGACTTAGAAGACCTGCCTGTTTTAAGCGAGTTCTCCGAGGTTGTGAGTTTTAAATAAGTCTAGCCTGTCTTGAATCTGATTAGAGTGCGCCACGGCAAACCTATGTTTCAGGCTCTGCTCACTCCTAGTATATGAGTTTCTACCTCTAACAGCTTGCAAGGGAATGGCAAGAAGTTCTCATCCGGAACTTAATCTGTGAGAGGAGAAGGATTTTTCCAAGGCAGGCCACTTAGGGCAACTCCTACAAGGACCGTGTCTACAGCATCTAATTATTGTGACAGCACCTGTTTCAGATGGAGTGTCACTCAAGGAAATGGGGGAGCACGATTCCAGCACCCTTTTGAGCCCGAAAAGAAGGTTCATATGAAAAATAAAGTTCGAATCGATACAAACATTAGGCTAGATACTTGTGCGAGTACGTTGTGGTGAAGCGACAGTTTTGTTATTCATATAATCAAAAGTTGTTGAGGACTGTCAGCCAAAGCTACCCGATATTGAGTCAAAGCTGACAATGGAACACGACCATAAGAACTCCATTCATATACAAGCTTGGGTCACGGCAGCATGATCAAAACATGCATTATCAGGAGAAATAGAATAATAGCCATCGCAAGGAAGAACATTATGAATTGACATTGTGGAGCGTTCAGTGCCGTCATTACATGTGGGCACAGCGGCGCATTCAGTGATGTCATCAAGCATGGACAAAGCAACGCGTTCATTGCCGTCATCAGGCATGGGCACAGCAGCGTATTCAGTGAAGCTGTTAGTACACGTAGGCACAGCATCGTGTACAGAATTGTTTTCCCGAGAACATGTCCGGGTTGAGTCAGGAACATGCGCGGAATTAGTGAATAAGTTGTAGTTACTATTAACATTCAAGCAGTTTGCTTGGACGGAGAAGACAATATGTTCAGAGCAACTTGGTCTGACCAAAGTTGCAGTTGTGAACACAGACAAAGCAGACTGGCCAACCTCAATACGTTGTAATGGAGAGTTCTGGGATAGGTCCAGATAATTCACAAGGATAGAGTGGTGCCGAGGACCCCTGAGGGTACAAGGCAAGTACGGCCCATGAATGAGGGGGGGGGGGGAAAAAAATCGAGATCCTCCATCAGGGCTTCCTTTGTATGGGAGGTTGGAAGTGACAGTCCTAACTCTAGGGTTCCACATACAAGAACGGGAGACTTTCGACGCCTTGATGGGAGATATCTCCAAAAGCAAAAAGTCAACCACGGATAAGATAAACCATATAGGGCACACCACTCGATACACTAGTAGGAGGCGAGGGAGATCTATGCATTTCAGAATAACCAGGGACCAACGATACTGGGACTGGATCCGGCTCGGAGAACCCAGTGCCCGTAGCCAAGGGATTTGTCACAAGCATTGACTTGGGACCACTAGGCACAAGGCCTATATTAGATGATAATCATCATCCTCATCTCCTCCCACATCTATTGACGCAAAGGGCCTCGGTTAGATTTCAACAAAGTCTCTATCTAGAACTTTAAAATCAATAATTCTCCATTCATCATCTACTTCATGCTTCATAGTCCTCAGCCATGTAGACCTTGGTCTTCCAACTCTTCTAGTGCCTTGGAATCCAGTTGAAAGTTTGGTGAACTAATCTCTCTTGGGGAGTGTGAAGAGCATGCCCAAACCATGGAGATGGAGAAAGATGATAATACATATAGAAAATCATCATCACCAATAAATTATCCTTATGGCCGTTATGCTCCATAACTGGAGCCTCAGAGGGCTCAAGATACATATGAGCATGAAGGGGGATATCTTTCGATGCAAGAAAGAGCTTACGCTTCTTACCATTATTGGAAGGAGATGAGGAAGGAGAACGATCTCTCTTAGCACATTTCTTGCGTAGAAAAAGAAATCTCGACATTGGGAGGACGGCCATCCCTACAATACCCACTTGGATATTCCACAGAATATCGTATGCCATGACATTACCCATTAAGCACAAGCGTAGCAAAGATAACAATAAGAGCCCTTAGTGACAATGATAAGGAAAAGACACAAACCACTATACACTACTGTATAAGTACAGTATGTCTCCCTTAACAGTGACCAGAAGATGCGTGAAGCCTACTAGCAGCCCCGCCTAACACTGCCCAGCAGTGGCGTTGCAATGATAACCAATCATGGTGCAACAGAGCCTGTGTTCTTAATGGAACTATGAGTAACCCATTTAAACAACTCAGAAGTTTGCATCTGTGTAGGAATAAACAAACTTTCAATAAATACCAATGACTGGCAAAATAAAAATTCCACTTTTCCTTAATTAATACTAAAACCATATTTCTACTATTATACTCAACAACCTGTACTTTCTCATTGAAAAATCTAATTACATGACTTTAAACAAAACTAAGCAGTTTAATTAAAAGAAAAAATTCTATTTATACTAAAATACTGTACATTCTCTGCAACTAACACCACACCCAATACTTAGTAATCACTACAATACAACCAACATTTTCTTTAGTAGTCCTTGCTAAAAACAGACTTGGTACAACATTGTGTTGCTGCCAAACCTCAAAATATTCCTACAAAAATCACGGGAAGTAACTGCACGTCTAATATAATGAAGCCAAGGTCCTTCATTTTGTCAGAATCCAATTCTGTGAGATTTTGCCACTAAACCCTTAGTAAAGAGCTATACAGCATTTTTGAATAGGAGACACCCTGAAATCCTAATTCCTTATTTAAGATTTTTACCTTGTCTAAATAAAACTTCTTTAATAAGACAAAGTATATTATTTGAAGTCCTACCAACTATTTCTCCACTGATGAAATGTGAAGAAATTGAGGAAGACCTTTCATCCTTCTTAGCTTAGAAGACAGGTGTAAGAGGCAAAATAATTTTCTTAATACCAAACCCTTCATTATTGGAAAGAGCTTTAGCTCCCAAAAAATTTAGCAGAGACCATCCCTTAAGGAATATAGACTCTAGCTGTCAGATCTTTAAAAGAACAATAATTCAAGTATTGTAAAACTACATTACACAAATTCTAAATTCCAATAGACCTTCCAAACAGCAAAACCTATATAAACTACAAAGGACCTGAATCTCTCTGCAATAATACCAAAGGTGTATAAATCTAATCGAAGATGTTCGAGTACTATTTTAAGCATGGACCAATAACCCTTAATTGCCAAAATAGACAATTTCCCTTCATAAAATAGGAAATGCAAAAACAATTTTATCATCCAAACTAGTTCTCGTTATTGAAACATTTCTAGACCTATACCAATTAAAATATAGATACCAATGTCTTTAATGCAAATTATTGGTAAACTGCATTTTGGAACCTAATTTAGACAACCTATGAACCTAAAAAAAACACCTTTTCCTCTGAGAAAACAGTGGACAATCTCCTTGTGGTTAGATTTAGTGTGGGGGGGGGGGCTTTGGGTGGAATGATCTCGAAACTGGTTGTTTGAGAAGATTGATCCTGTAATGAAATCTCTTCTGACACTCCAACAACAGAGAGCACAGCTCTGTAAACCACCCTTTCAGAGAACAAAAGGGAGCCACCAGACTCATCTGAATTTACTTATCACCACCTGAAACCTTGATTACATTTGTAAAACATACTGGTTCACATTTAACCATTCTTATAATAGGGCATTTACCTTCTATGCTAAGGGATCTGGCACCAGAGAACAAAACGCCTTCCTCTTTTTGGTGAAGGAATTCGCAAGCATATCCACATTTGGTCCTTCCCACCAACTCCCAATTTCTAGCCAATAAATTATGTAAATGCTATTTGAGTGGAAGTATTTGTTGTTTCCTGCTTTACTGATCTGCTAATAAACAGAGGCAGAAGAATTATTCCCATCAGATCCATCCTAGATAAGTACTTCAGCTATCCGGAACAAGAATTCTGACCTGGTTTCCCCTTACTTCCAAATGTAAGGAAGACCTGTCTTGTCTGAAAACTTTTGGATGCACTTTCACATCCCAGACTTCTGATCCTGAAGGGCCTGGAGTACCGTATATAGTTCCAGGCATTTGATATGTAGAGCTGATTCCTTCTCCGACCATTTGTCTGACAGATGAAGATAATTCATGGTTACAATCGACCCCTCCTGGGAAGTAACCACAAAAATATATATGTTCAGAACTGTTATTTTCAACACTCCCCGAGATGAAACAAGAAGGGTTGTCCCACCCATAAAATCTAGCTTTTCGAGAGAAGTAATGGTCCCTTGTAACTTCATCAGTATACAAACCAACAGCACTTTCATGTTTGAATTTCTCCAACAAATGTCCGAATGATTTTTTCTCATGGAAAAGACTCAGGAGTTACTGACATAATCATTTCCAAATATATATTCTTTTGAGTTAGATTTAGAAGACTTCTCTATATTGACCAGGACTCCCAATCAAGAACCGGAGTAACCATGTCTGCTGAACCAGAATCTTTTCCATTGTGTACAAAATTAATCAGTCGTCTAGATACAAAACTCTGATGCCCAGAAACCTGAGCCATTTTGAAATTGGAGCCGTCACACCTAGTTAATATTTACGGAGCAGTCCTGAGTCCAAAAATTAGGTATTTGAACTTGCATATTCTCAAGCTATCCATAAACCAAAGAAATCTCTCTGATTCCAGAGGAACTGGAATGGGAAAGTAAGCACCTGTCAAGTCTATTGTAAACATCAAATCCCCTTGCCATACTTCCCCCTGGACTGTACAAGGAGTTTTCATTGAAAACTTGGTGAGAACTGTATACTGTACTGCCTGTTCAGAATTGAGGCATCCTGAATTGGCTTCCAAGCCCCCAATGCCTTCAGCACTTGAAACAATGATCTAAGAATTCCTCTATCACTTTTTTCTCCAGAAGTTTTGCAATCTTTAATTTCAAAACATAGTCTTTGGCCAAACTGTTTTGGTAACTTAGAAAAGGAAGGAGTTTTCTTGACAGAGAAGGATTGGAGGATAAGAAGAATTTGATATCGCTCACTTACTACTGGTAGAACCAACGACTTAGTATGCAGGTTTTCCCAAACCTGATAAAAGTAGGAACACCTTCCCTCTATTGGAATCCCTTAGAAAGGGCTGTCAATGAGTTCTATAAGTTTGAGTTCTGTTAGTGGTCTATTTAACCATAGTACTACAGTAAGTCTCCTACATAAAGAGATGAAAGTCCTACAAAATTTGTCTTAGTCCAAATATTCATCTTGTAACCCTCTGTTGTTTTCAGTTCACTAATCTAGCCAATATCTGTGAGATATCCTACATACATTAAAATTCCTAAAGAATTTTAAAAGAAATCAATTAATTTGTATTCAGTTTTGAACATATCAAATATTTATTGCACACAAAGGTTTTTATCTATGAAAGTTCTCAAGTTAAAAGTTATTATCTAGGGGACTTGCTAACATTAATCCTAGCTCTGGTAACTACATCCTTTCTCCACATCTCATTTGCCTGAGGTGAAAGAAAAGTACATTCATTCTCCTTGGTACTCGAATAGAATTTCTATTAATTGCATATCAAACAGTTTTGGTCATACAGAAGCTCAATTTGTAAGTTCTGTTTTCATCCTTGAATGGTATGTCCGAATATTTTAGTCTTATCACTATGATAATTGTTTCTGCAAAATCCACTTTTCATGTGCACATTCATTTCCTGAATAGCCATGACAGGCTGTCTTTTCATAGAGGTTATTTACCATGTTGTAAATTGTTGTGATAAAATTTAAGATCCATATAATCTGCTATTAAATTAACATTCTATTTAATTGGGAGTTATTGTAGGAAAAAAACATTTGATTCAATGTCCATAGGAGAGACATCATGTATGTAGCCATTAGCTAATTTAATGGATAAGATGAGAATTTTCCTCTTCTAAAACTACTGGTCCTTCCTATTGTTACAAGATAATCCATGCATTTTTTTCCTGCAGTGGAAATAAAACAGGGCCAGTACTAAACCTAAAATAAGGGTTACTCTATAAAAGTTTTTCCTTTTTACATTATGGCAGTTAGCCCAAGTTGACGACCATAGCAAAAATTCATAAGGCACCAATACTACATGCTGGAACTGCACTGATTATCATGATATTTTTGCTAATCATTCCAGTCAACCTTCCATACAACACATTTTTCCTTGGTATCAAGATAGTATGGAAGCTGCCATCTTTTATCAACTGAAAGATCTCTTTAGTTTTAAGATAACATGAAGCAATTCCTTCTGTTCTATGATACAAATATTTAATTCCAAATAATATGAAAGGCTTAATGAGCTTTTATCATTTATTTAACAAAAAGCCACAATGAAGAAGTGCCATTTATATACTATCAGAAATAAGGAAGCTACAATATAATACTATTTAATACCCATAAGATTGTCTATAATCAAATTTCCATCACTGTTCAATACAAATTCTTCAGCATATAATTCAGTATGTTGGTTGGAGAGGTTTTGTTCTTCACAAGTCTCATGTTCACTAATGACAACTCTTGCTTCCTTATTCTCACATACTTCATCAATGCTAAGCATTTTACATCCTTCATTAAAAAGCAAATTTCCATTCTCATTCAATATGTGTAGAGTTTTATTATTAGACTGTCCATCCTCCCTTTCCCAGTCTGGCTTACTAGAAACACTTGCTTTTGAAAAAGTTGGCGAAACTTTCTTAGTACAATGACTGCGCACATGTTCACGGTAAGTTGCACACCTGGCAAATGCTTTCTCACAATATTTGCATTTCCAGGACCTGGCCTTACGGTGAGTCTGGTTGTCATGCATGATCAGGTGGAAGTTGGTTCGAAATCCCTTACCACATTTGTCACAAATGAATTTTTTCTCCTCGTGTACTAGTTGATGATTTCTCAAAGTTCCTGGATGACTAAATACTCTGCTACACTTCTCACATGTGTAAGTCTTACCTTCATGTAGTTTCATATGATACCTAATGGATGATTTCGATGTAAACTGTTTATCACATTTATCACACGAAAATATTTCACTGGCATGATCATTGTTGCTTTGTATTTCAACACTATGAAACATTCTGAGATGATTCTCCCAAGCACCAATTCTGACTAGAATTTTTCCACAATATTTACATTCAATGGTAGTGTGTGTTTTCTGGTGTTTCTTCAATTCTTCTCCCGTCAAAAACACTTTCATACAAAATTTGCAAAGATGAACTATTTCCGACCTCCTCCTGTAATTTCTCTTAACTTGGTTTACAGGTTTACTCTGAACAACGGAATGTCCCCCAGGTATGGAGTCTATCTGAGGTGGTGTTTCGTAAACCTTGATTGTTATTGGTTTAGGACCACTTAATGGTGGATTTTCAATCGGTACTGGCTTATCAATTTTTGTCGAATGGGTAATTCTAATTACCTGAAAAAGAGAATGACATGAAAATGAGATGAACATTATATGCCCATATCATAAAAATTTCTAATGATATAAAATACTAAGTAACTAGACAACCCAATAAATACTGTTAAGTAATTACACATCACAATATAACAACTTTTACAGAATACTTATAATGATAATTGGAGCATGCAACAGCTACCTTATTTGACAACTAAAAAGATAGAGATCCAAGAGAATATAATGAAAAGTAAAAGAAAGAAAGTGATGGAGCTCGATTCAAAGAGAAGCTACAAAGAACCCGTAGTACCATCTACATAAGGTCTCAGAGAAAGTGTGCTGCAAGACTACTGTTAACCCTGTAATGATGATAATTTGATATCCAAATAATACTTTTTACCTTGGAAAAGGCTGCATAAATAGTGAAATACAGTATACAAAATCCCTGTAGACACAGTAACCTTAAAGCAACGTCATTCATGTACTGTATCATAATGCATAAGAAAAATTTTCCATGAGTGCTTCAAGAGACAAAAATATTTGAAGAAGTTTCTAATTAATCCTCACAAAAAAAAACTTAATTTTACTTACAAATTTATTATTTCAATACTTATCTGGTATTCACCCTGCTTCCTTGCCAAAACCTCTGCATTCTGACCACTAGACCACCAGATGGCTTTGTCACTCCATGCCCAAAGGAAAAGGCAACCGTTCTGGCTGATATGTTTGATAGCAATTAGAGGTTCTTTTTACACATGTCGGAGAATAGATTATGTTACTCTATTAGTCAAATGTGTTTGTGGTAGCCCCAGTCCGGCTGATTACCTCCCAATTTCTATAACTCCCATATTATCTAAAGCTTCCTTATGTCTTTTGGCAAAATGTCTCAATAGGTATGCTGAAGGTAATTATCTGATCCCTAGTTTGCAATTTGGCTTTCATAAAGGCCATGGAGAATGTGATACTATTCTTACTATCTCCAAGATTACAAAAATCCCTTGATTATGGTCAGGATGTTCGTATGACTGGTCTTTATTTTAGTGCTGCCTCTGACAGTGTTAATCATGAGGCCTTTGTTTTCAAGCTCAAACAGTTGAGAGTGAGTTGGTTTTTCTTAAGCATTTTTATTGAATTCTGGAAATTCCCATATTCCGAACATTTATGCTTTGAATTATATTGTTGGCCCCAACATGAAACACAGGGAATGCAGATCTTTATCTTCTAGAAGCCTATACAAGGAATATTTAGCGTACAAACGAACCAACTGATGACATATCTATAGTGTATGTTTTGATAAATCTAACAAATGAAAAGGCACTAAAAAACCACTCAAATATATGAATCATGCTGCACAGAGGTCAGGACATTTAAACGGTATAAAGACAATCACAAACACTATGGTGCCACCACCCCAATACTCTTTATCATGACTAACAAAAGTGGCATTGCAAAACCAATACTGTAGCACATTAGGATTGATTTTGAGTTTTCTGGGATCCTAACATTGAAGCTCATTGATGCCGATATCGTTTGTTATAAATAAACAATAAAAGGAAATTCCATTTAAAACCATAAGAGTGAAGTCCTTTTAAAAATTAAATAGCTTTCAGAAGACCTGTTTCTGAAATAAATCTAAAAATACAGATAGCATTAATACAACACATCCTACCCAAGAATCTTCTCAAGGATGAATATGCCATCTATATCCCGAGCCTCGAATAGATATCAATTTGTCAAGGTGCCAAATTGGAGCATTCACATTATAAGGTAATGCTTTGAGAGAGAATCATTTTAATTCTTTAAATTAGAGGTTGTAAAACAGATGCTTCAACAAGGAAGCACAGTGAACACCAAGGAAGATTCATTGAAATAATTGGCAATCACACCATAAGAAACAAATGATCAACAAGACATAAAAGTTTCTGAACCACATGAAGCACAAATGGTCAACAGTACATAAAATAAATCTTATTAAAGTAAAACCAATTGATTTTATACCGAGAAAATTTAACAGAAGTAAATGGACTATTATCACAAAATTCAATGGCTAAGTACAAAACAATATCCACAAACATGCATACTCAAGTATTAACTACTGAACTAGACACTACTTTATTGCAACAGGGGAAGTTTTACAAACCTTTGGTATATTTGACTCCACTTGGCTGTCTATTACACAACTTGAAAATACTTGATTAATGTTCTCTGCAGTTCCTCCTTTCTTCAAAACTACTTGTTTTGTAGAAAGTTCCATTTCTGAATTAGAACAAGGACATTTTGGATAAAGAAATTCCTACTCAAAAAAAAAATCAAATTACCATTATTCCATAAAACTTATATGTGAAGAAAAATCATGAAGTAGAACCTTAACCTGCCTTCTTTTACAGGTTGTAAATTCTAAAGTTTAACTAGCCAAGCTTATAAGGTTCATATGAAAGCTTTACTTGCATAAAAAGATGAAAAATGTTATTTTCATTAGTAAAATAAATTTTTGAATATACTTACCCGATGATCATGTAGCTGTCAACTCCGTTGCCCGACAGAAATCTACGGTCGGGATACGCCAGCGATCGCTATCCAGGTGGGGGTGTACACAACAGCGCCATCTGTGAGCAGGTACTCAAGTACTTCTTGTCAACAAGAACTCAATTTTCTCCTCGGTCCACTGGTTCTCTATGGGGAGGAAGGGCGGGTTCTTTAATTCATGATCATCGGGTAAGTATATTCAAAAATTTATTTTACTAATGAAAATAACATTTTTCAATATTAATCTTACCCGATGATCATGTAGCTGATTCACACCCAGGGTGGTGGGTGGAGACCAGCATACATGTTAACAAAGAAGCTAAGTATCCCGTATTTCATTTTATCAGTTATTCAAAATAACAAACATAAAATAAATAAGTACCTGGTAAGGAAGTCGACTTGAACCATTACTCTGCCTTTTTTAAGTACGTCTTCCTTACTGAGCCTAGCGGTCCTCTTAGGATGCTGAACGACTCCTAGGTGCTGAAGTATAAAGGGCTGCAACCCATACTAAAGGACCTCATCACAACCTCTAACCTAGGCGCTTCTCAAGAAAGAATTTGACCACCCGCCAAATCAACCAGGATGCGGAAGGCTTCTTAGCCGACCGTACAACCCAAAGAACAACAATAAAAAGTATTCAAGAGAAAGGTTAAAAAGGTTATGGGATTATGGGAATGTAGTGGCTGAGCCCTCACCTACTACTGCACTCGCTGCTACAAATGGTCCCAGGGTGTAGCAGTTCTCGTAAAGAGAATGATGCGAACACTGACTTGCTCCTCCAATAGGTTGCATCCATAACACTCTGCAGAGAACGGTTCTGTTTGAAGGCCACTGAAGTAGCCACAGCTCTCACTTCATGTGTCCTTACCTTCAGCAAAGCAAGGTCTTCTTCCTTCAGATGAGAATGTGCTTCTCTAATCAGAAGCCTGATGTAGTAAGAAACTGCGTTCTTAGACATCGGTAGAGAAGGCTTCTTGATAGCACACCATAAAGCTTCTGATTGTCCTCGTAATGGCTTTGACCTTCTTAAATAGTACCTTAGAGCTCTAACTGGGCAAAGTACTCTCTCTAGTTCGTTCCCCACCAAGTTGGACAGGCTTGGGATCTCGAACGACTTAGGCCAAGGACGGGAAGGAAGCTCGTTTTTAGCCAAAAAACCGAGCTGCAAGGAACATGTAGCCGTTTCAGATGTGAAACCTATGTTCCTGCTGAAGGCGTGGATCTCACTTACTCTTTTAGCTGTTGCTAAGCACACGAGGAAAAGAGTTTTTAATGTGAGGTCCTTAAAAGAGGCTGATTGGAGCGGTTCAAATCTTGGTGACATTAGGAACCTTAACCCTGGATAGGTACGATGGGTCGTTTGCGACCCCGAGCGTCAAAAAAAAAACAGGTTTTTCTCACGTGACTCACCCCCGTGACTGAATTTGTGGGTGATCGACCTGCAGGAGGTGTCTCCCCTACACGCTCTAGTAGTGTCCAGATGTGCATTGCTGTAGCTGTACTCCTTCCCCGATTTCTGAGACGCGTCGGGGTCGAGCGCGACCGAGTTTACCCTTCTAAGGTAGTTTGCATAATTATCAAAGTTATTACGTATTATGAAATTGTCGTAGAATGGTGCAACTTGTATAGGTTATCAGTTGTGGAAAGTCTTGGTGGATTGTTTGGCTACCATGTGCATGATTTTTTTTTTAGTTAAAATGTCGTTCATCACCACGAGGACCATTTTACCGCGAGTGTCCCTTTTTCATTTTTTTTCATTTTTTTGCCAAGTCATTTTTCCGTAAGATATTGCGAAATAGTGTCGTAAAACTTTTGCTTTTTTAGTGTTGGAAAGTGTGTCTAGATGATCTGGCTACCCATGCGTGATTTTGTTTTTGTCAGATACGACGTAGTTATTGGTATATTGGGTATTTAACTGCGGTTGCCAATTTCTGTTTTTTTTTCAATATTTGTAAAAATTTACTACGTAGTAAGGAATTGCCGTATATTATTGATTTTTTTTTCATGTTTATGTGTTAGAAAGTGTGCCTTGATGGTTGGGCTAACACGTGCATGTCTTTTTTTTTTATCTAAGATGCCGTATATTAGAATGTTGGGCATTTTTCCGCGAGTGCCCCTTTTTATTTGTTTTGCATTTTTTTGCTTAGTCATGTTACCGTAAGGAATTGGCAAGTAGTGTCGCAAAACTTATATTTTTATAGTGTTGGAAAGTGTTTCTAGATGATCTGGCTACCCATGCCTATTTTTTTTTAGCCAGATATGGCGTATATATAAGTATGTGTTCGATTTTCCTGTGATTGCCATTTTTTCGTTTTTTCCCATTTCTTTCAAAATTACTACGTACTAAGGAACTATCACAGAGTAATATTTCTTTTATATGTTTATTTGTCGGAAAATGTGCCTTGATGGTTTGCCTAGCACGTGGCTGAAATTTTTTTTTTCTGATATGCCGTATATTAGAATGGCCATTTTTCCACGAGTGCCCGTTTTTATTTGTTTTGCATTTTTTTGCTTAGTCATGTTACCGTAAGGAATTGGCAAGTAGTGTCGCAAAACTTATAATTTTATAGTGTTGGAAAGTGTTTCTAGATGATCTGGCTACCCATGCCTATCTTCTTTTTTTAGCCAGATATGGCGTATATATAGGTATGTGTTCGATTTTCCTGTGATTGCCATTTTTTCGTTTTTTCCCATTTCTTTCAAAATTACTACGTACTAAGGAACTATCACAGAGTAATTATTCATTTAGATGTTTATTTGTCGGAAAATGTGCCTTGATGGTTTGCCTAGCACGTGGCTGAATTTTTTTTTTTTCTGAAATGCCGTATATTAGAATGTTAGCCATTTTTCCGCGAGTGCCCCTTTTTATTTGTTTTGCATTTTTTTGCTTAGTCATGTTACCGTAAGGAATTGGCAAGTAGTGTCGCAAAACTTATATTTTTATAGTGTTGGAAAGTGTTTCTAGATGATCTGGCTACCCATGCCTATCTTTTTTTTAGCCAGATATGGCGTATATATAGGTATGTGTTCGATTTTCCGGTGATTGCCATTTTTTCGTTTTTTCCCAATTCTTTCAAAATTACTACGTACTAAGGAACTATCACAGAGTAATGATTCCTCTAGATGTTTATTTGTCGGAAAATTTTGTTTACTTTTTTTTTGATTGAATATCATCAAATTTTTTTAGCTAAAATATTATATTGTTTTACATTTTTTTTTTTTTCGATTTTATTTCCCTTCAAAAAAATTTTTTTGGGTCAGAATTTTAATTTTATAGTCGTAAAATAATCGACTATTATCCAGCAACCCACCATACAATTTTTATGCATATCCAATAATAATTAGATTAGTAAATAACACCTTGAAATTGACATACCCTTCCTACATTTCAAGTGGCAGATTAGGGAGTCTGAGTCAGTGTGGTTGGCGGCCATTTTGTGGACATATCCGAAGCGTAAGCTGCCCTATCTATATATATTCTTGTTCCCTATAGAATTTGTGATATTTTGGTATATTTTTACCTGCATAAATATCATATTATATATTAAATATATGTATTTTTTTACGAAATTTCTAAGTACTCAAAAAATTACCTTTAGATATGGCCCCTGATATAAATGTAATTTACAAAATAATGAAGATTTTTTTACATATTTCTATTTTAGGATAACATATGTTTATTCCCTAAAAAAATTAGCCACTTCCTATTTCATTTGGGTACCCAAAAAAATTCATGAAATTTGGACAAATTTTTTTGGCCAAAAAAAGTTACCCTTTTTTTCTCATTTCAGATCTTCACCTCCATGGGTCTGACTTCATCCAAAATACATCAAGATGTGTCCTAAACATTCAAGAATCAATTCCTAAAAGGATTTGTGTATATATGTATAAACTTTTTTTTTATGAATTTTTATGTCAGGTCTTTTTTTTTTTCTACTTAATTTTTTAAAATATTTATAATAAATAGTTTTTCTGCAGATGAGTAGTATTTATCTTTACAGTTGTTTTAAGCATTCATTGAAGATTTTTTTGGCAAAAGAAAAAAGGAGGTTACTGCAAAAACTGATTTTTCAAGAATTTTTTTTGGCGTCGGGGTCGTTCGCGTCCGAGTATACCCTTAAAGGGGTGTCCGAGGAGCGTACCTATCCAGGGTTAAGACCACGTCTAGATTCCAGCCTGGAGTGGACAACCGACGTTCCTTTGAGGTCTCAAAAGACCTAAGGAGGTCCTGTAGATCTTTGTTGGTGGAAAGATCCAAGCCTCTGTGGCGGAAAACCGCTGCCAACATACTTCTGTAACCCTTGATCGTAGGAGCTGATAGGGATCTTACGTTCCTTAGATGTAACAGGAAGTCAGCAATCTGGGTTACAGTGGTACTGGTTGAGGAAACTGCATTGGCCTTGCACCAGCTTCGGAAGACTTCCCATTTAGACTGATAGACTCTGAGAGTGGATGTCCTCCTTGCTCTGGCAATCGCTCTGGCTGCCTCCTTCGAAAAGCCTCTAGCTCTAGAGAGTCTTTCGATAGTCTGAAGGCAGTCAGACGAAGAGCGTGGAGGTTTGGGTGTACCTTCTTTACGTGAGGTTGACGCAGAAGGTCCACTCTTAGAGGAAGAGTCCTGGGAACGTCGACTAGCCATTGCAGTACCTCGGTGAACCATTCTCTCGCGGGCCAGAGGGGAGCAACCAACGTCAGCCGTGTCCCTTTGTGAGAGGCGAACTTCTGAAGTACCCTGTTGACAATCTTGAACGGCGGGAACGCATACAGGTCGAGATGGGACCAATCCAGCAGAAAGGCATCCACGTGAACTGCTGCTGGGTCTGGAATCGGAGAACAATACAACGGGAGCCTCTTGGTCATCGAGGTAGCGAATAGATCTATGGTTGGCTGACCCCACAGGGCCCATAGTCTGCTGCAAACATTCTTGTGAAGGGTCCACTCTGTGGGGATGACCTGACCCTTCCGGCTGAGGCGATCTGCCATGAGATTCATATCGCCCTGAATGAACCTCGTTACCAGCGTGAGCTTTCGATCTTTTGACCAAATGAGGAGGTCCCTTGCGATCTCGAACAACTTCCTCGAATGAGTCCCTCCCTGCTTGGAGATGTAAGCCAAGGCTGTGGTGTTGTCGGAGTTCACCTCCACCACCTTGTTTAGCTGGAGGGACTTGAAGTTTATCAAGGCCAGATGAACCGCCAACAACTCCTTGCAATTGATGTGAAGTGTCCTTTGCTCCTGATTCCATGTGCCCGAGCATTCCTGTCCGTCCAGTGTCGCACCCCAGCCCGTGTCCGATGCGTCCGAGAAGAGACGGTGGTCGGGGGTCTGAACAGCTAATGGTAGACCTTCCTTGAGAAGAATGCTGTTCTTCCACCACGTTAGAGTAGACCTCATCTCTTCGGAAACAGGAACTGAGACCGTCTCTAGCGTCATGTCCTTTATCCAATGAGCAGCTAGATGATACTGAAGGGGGCAGAGGTGGAGTCTCCCTAACTCGATGAACAGGGCCAGCGATGAAAGTGTCCCTGTTACTCATCCACTGCCTGACTGAGCATCGGTTCCTTCTCAGCATGCTCTGGATGCATTCTAGGGCTTGATTGATCCTTGGGGCCGACGGAAAAGCCCGAAAAGCTCGACTCTGAATCTCCATACCCAGGTAGACAATGGTCTGGGATGGGACGAGCTGGGACTTCTCTAAATTGACCAGGAGGCCCAGTTCCTTGGTCAGATCCATAGTCCATCTGAGATTCTCCAGACAGCGACGACTTGTGGGAGCTCTTAAAAGCCAGTCGTCTAAATAGAGGGAGGCTCTGATGTCTGCCAAGTGAAGGAATTTCGCAATATTCCTCATCAGTCTGGTAAACACAAGAGGTGCCGTGCTTAGGCCAAAGCACAGGGCTTGGAACTGGTACACAACCTTTCCAAAGACGAATCTTAGGAAAGGTTGGGAGTCTGGATGGATGGGGACGTGAAAGTACGCGTCTTTCAGGTCTAACGAGACCATCCAGTCCTCCTGCCTGACCGCTGCTAGGACCGACTTCGTCGTCTCCATCGTGAACGTCTGCTTGGTGACAAAAGCATTGAGAGCACTGACGTCCAGCACCGGTCTCCAACCTCCTGTCTTCTTGGCTACCAGGAAGAGACGGTTGTAAAAGCCCGGGGATTGATGATCCCGGACTATGACCACCGCTTCCTTTTGTAGCAAGAGCGACACCTCTTGTTGCAACGCTAGCCTCTTGTCCTTCTCCTTGTAGTTGGGAGAGAGGTTGATGGGAGACGTAGCTAGAGGGGGACTGCGGCAGAACGGAATTCTGTAACCCTCCCTTAGCCACTTCACAGACTGAGCATCTGCACCTCTGCTCTCCCAAGCTTGCCAGAAGGTCTTGAGTCTGGCTCCTACTGCTGTCTGGAGAGGAAGGCAGTCAAAACTTGCCTTTTGCGGACTTGGAACCCTTCTTGGACTTGCCACGGTGACTGTCTGCACGGGTACCTCCTCTGCTGGAGGCTCTGCCACGAAAGGGCGGGATGAACCTAGAAGCAGGTGTGTCAACTGCTGCAGGGCGGAAGGGTCTAGGCACGGAAGGTAAGGTTTTAGCCTTACGTGCAGAAGATGCCATAAGATCATGAGTATCCTTCTGGATAAGTGAGGCAGCCATCCCCTTAATCAGCTCCTCCGGAAACAGACACTTGGAGAGAGGAGCAAACAACAACTCTGACTTCTGGCAAGGAGTGATACCAGCTGATAAGAAGGAGCAAAGATGTTCTCTCTTCTTAAGGACTCCTGATACATACGAAGCCGCAAGTTCACCAGACCCATCCCGAATTGCTTTGTCCATGCTAGACATGATCAGCATGGCCGAGTCCTTATCTGAAGGGGAAGTCTTCCTGCTTAAGGCTCCCAAACACCAATCGAGGAAGTTGAATATCTCGAAGGCACGAAAGACTCCCTTCAACAGATGATCTAAATCGGAAAAGGACCAGCAGATCTTCGAACGTCTCATAGCCAACCTGCGGGGAGAGTCAACCAGACTTGAGAAGTCGGCCTGGGCAGAGGCAGGAACCCCCAAGCCGGGTTCCTCTCCCGTGGCATACCAGACGCTCGACTTAGAAGCAAGCTTGGGAGGCGGAAAGACGAAAGAAGTCCTTCCCAGTTGCTTCTTGGACTGCAACCAGTCCCCCATAACCCTCAAAGCTCTCTTAGATGATCTGGCGAGAACAAGCTTGGTGAAGGCAGGCGCAGCAGACTGCATGCCCAGAGCAAACTCGGAGGGAGGAGAACGAGGGGTTGCAGACACAAACTGCTCAGGATACAAGTCCCTGAACAAGGCAAGGACTTTACGAAAGTCTAAGGAGGGAGCAGTAGACTTGGGCCCTTCAAAATCAGAGTGAGGCTCATCCAGATGTGCAGCTTCATCATCCGATACATCATCATCCGAAAGCTGAGTTGTAAGAGGTAAAGGCAGAGCAGAAAGCTGAACGGCTGAATCCGGCAGTACGGGTGCATGCGTACCTGCGGATCCAACATCATGCCGCTGCTGGTCGGTCTGCGAGCTGGCAACAACAAAAGCAGAGGGCTGGTGTGTGGGAGGGTCTGCGGTGGGATGAGGAGCATGCGGTATGGTATGCAGAGCATGCTGTAAGGTATGCGGCTCATGCTGCATGGTATGCGGAGCATGCTGTAAGGTCTGCAGAGCATGCTGCATGGGCTGAGGAGAATGCCGCATAGTGCTGGAACCCGGCAACTCCTGATGCGGCAGCTCACGCATGTTAGCAGATGGTGCAGCAAGAACATGCGTCTGGCAGGGTGGACTGCGCATCTGTGGTGGAGCTCTCACAGGTGGAGTGTGGGGGGAGCAGGCAGCCGCAGTATCTGCTGAGCGCACAACCTCGGCGGGTTGTAGGTTAACAGGAGCCTTCTCAGCATGATACTCCTGCATGAATGCAGCAAGCTGAGACTGCATAGTCTGCAGCATGGACCACTTAGGGTCTACTGTTGGAGCAACAACAGACGGAGCAGTAGCCTGTTGAGGGACCACTCTACCTCTCTTGGGAGGTGTGCAGTCATCAGATGACTGCAGCGAGTCCGAACTGACCCAGTGGCTACACCTGGGCCGTTGGACTAGCTCGGAAGGGACCTTACGCTTGAGCGGTCGTGAGACCTTGGTCCACCGTTTCCTCCTGGAAACCTCTTCCACAGACGAGGAATGTAAGGGCTCATTCGTCTGTATGTGGATGGGACGATCCTTAACAGATACGTCCGCAACCACTGAGGATACATCCGTGCGCCGATCAAGGCCTGCCGAACCCTTTGGTCCTTCGACATTGCTTCTCCCCTGGGCTTGGGAGCTTGCAAGAGGTCCCGGACTGGGAGGACGACTGGCACGCACAGATGTACCCTCATGCGCAACACTGACACTGACACTTTGCACATCACTAGCACTAACACTTCCCACTGCACTTTTCGCTTTCAGCTCTCTGACATCTGCCAAGAGCTGATTACGGTCATTAGCCAATGACTCCACTTTGTCACCGAGAGCCTGAATGGCACGCAACATATCCGCCATACCAGGCTGAGCACTCGTAGCAGGTTCGGGAGTCACCACCACAGGGGAAGGAAAAGGTTGAGGGGCATGGGGAGAGGAAAAATCCACAGAGCGAGAAGAACTCCTCCTATTTCTCTCCTTCTCTAACCTATGTGCATATCTAAGGAATTCGTTAAAATCGAATTCCGAAAGCCCAGCACATTCCCCACATCGATCTTCCAATTGACAGGATTTACCCCTACAATTGGAACATACGGTGTGAGGATCTATAGAGGCCTTCGGAAGACGCCTAGTACAAGTCCTAACGCTACACTGCCTGTACTTAGGTACTTGAGACTGGTCAGACATCTTGAATTTAGAAGTAGTCAAGGGGGAATTCCAAAATCTAGCAAAGTTCGTTACCAATTAATCTAAATTAATTCCAAAAGCTTGCTAAGCTAATGAGAAAGCTTCCTGAATAGCGAAGGCTATAACTTTAGAGCAAATACATCACCAAATCGTGAACAAAGACTCCAAAATCAACAGCGTATCCAAGTAGGTCTTGCCGGCGGCACGACAGAGGAAAAATTGAGTTCTTGTTGACAAGAAGTACTTGAGTACCTGCTCACAGATGGCGCTGTTGTGTACACCCCCACCTGGATAGCGATCGCTGGCGTATCCCGACCGTAGATTTCTGTCGGGCAACGGAGTTGACAGCTACATGATCATCGGGTAAGATTAATATTGAAAACTGAAAGATTGGAAATTTAAAGAAATTAAAACTGCTAGGTTAGAAGAAACCAAACAGTTTGAGCGTAAAGTAAAATGCTAAAAATCATGTAACTGGGGTATTAGTACTGTACTTTAAGGAAAGTATGAGATTGACCCAACAGAGAAAAACATTTGATAAAATGCCTCCTTTGTAAGAGTTTATATTTAATCACTAAGTCTGGTACCATATTGCAATTAAATCCATTAATATGTTAATAAACAATGGTTTAATACTCAGTACACAGGAATAACTTTTTATGAAATGACAAACGATACCTGTCAAGTTTGACAAGGCCAAACACTTTAATTAAATTTTGTTCTTTTTATGATGTCAGCTACCTTCCCAAATTGGGGGGGAAGTACCATGGTAGATAGATAGATGTAGCTCCATAAAATAAACATTGAAATAAAAATATCAGTACCTTTCATGCGCTGCCTGGCCTTGCGCTCTCTCCATCCCTTACGGACTATTTCCCTGCATATGGTATCACTCTCACTGTGCATGGTATCTCTTACGACTTCCTCTTTTCTCCACGGACTGCTGTCAGCAAGCAAACATGCTCCAACACCAGATTCCTCAGTACCTTTGATTAATGAAATGAGTGGATATTTAATATACAAATGCATCAAAAATTACAAATATCATAAATGCAGATAGATTTGGTTAATAAGACATTACAAAAGTTCTAAATAACACCATCTAGAAACTGCTAACATTAGTACAGGATCTGGGATGTCACCAATAACTTCTCAAACATTGGAAATTGAAAATGATCTGAAAAGATAAAAGGAAGGCCTACTTGTTTAAATGAAGCAAAAACATAAGCTTTTAACTTCATACCTTCAGATCAAACGCTTTCAACTAAAATGCCAGTTTATTTACAATTTGATATGAGGGCTGCTAAGCATATGTGCAAGGGACTCGTTCACATACATTTACTACTATAGATAACCCATGATGAGCTAGTATCTGAGCTTGCAACCTAAAGGCATACTTTTAACTGAAACATGATGAAAACGATCGATTTTTGTTAAAACTTCGTCCACCCCTTCAAGATCAAAAGGAATACTAAAATATGCCACACCATCCACATAAGTAATATGAGTTTGTTCACGAGTGCTTAACGAGTGGAGGGATACATTATAAGGATTAGACTACATTTGTTTCCTGCGTTAAAATCTAGTTGTCTTATGCAGTGACTAGGATTGCAGATTGCAAGGGTTTGGCAACAGAAGGGTCTAAAGTAATTAAAGAATGTCCCTTCCTTTAATAGGGGCACATTTTTAATTAAAGGGAAAGAAAATGGAAAAATTAAAATTTTTTGAATAATCTTATGGGTAAATGTCAATTAAACATCTGTAAAAGAAGCCATATGAACATCAGGCAAATATAAAAATAAATTTTATTCTTAAAATTTTGTTTCTTTTCATTTTCTCTACATTTTTCAAATTTCATTTTCATTATTTTGCCATTTCATAAGCTACTATGTTTTGTAGTTCATTCCTTACACAGTGTATAGGACATAATGATGATTACCAACATCCATTACGTAAACTCGCTGTTTTGGGTAGAAGACCATTGGCAATTGTAAAATTATTTCTGCTGCCCTTTTTTATTTCCTTTCCCATCCATTATTATTCATCATTTTAACTGCAAGTGCTTAGTAACTGAAAATTAATACTCTTACTCAAGCGAAATGCTTTTTCATTAATGAGTTTCTATTATTTTCAAGCAGCTAAAAACGTATTCCCATAAACCCCATGTTATAATGAGATTTCATTCTGATGAATCACCTTATAATCAATGTTTCAGAAAAGTATGCAACTGTTACCAGTACCGGTACTCTTGTTATGGCACTAAAGTTACATTCTGGTCATCCTTTAGCCCCATCCTCTTTGTTCCCTATGTATTTTGTACTTGACCTGAATGTGGGGGAATGAATGGAAGACAACATCACTGAAGTTTAGCAACGCCCATTATAGAACAATCTTACCCGATTGGTTTATGTGCAGGTAATCAGGCAAAAACACATATTTCCACTTTCTTTTCTCTAATAATTTCATAAAACCTCAGAAAATTATGAATTCAACCTGACTAACAGCAAAACATTTGGAAAAATGTTATTTTCATTAGTAAAATAAATTTTTGAATATACTTACCCGATGATCATGTAGCTGTCAACTCCGTTGCCCGACAGAAATCTACGGTCGGGATACGCCAGCGATCGCTATCCAGGTGGGGGTGTACACAACAGCGCCATCTGTGAGCAGGTACTCAAGTACTTCTTGTCAACAAGAACTCAATTTTCTCCTCGGTCCACTGGTTCTCTATGGGGAGGAAGGGCGGGTTCTTTAATTCATGATCATCGGGTAAGTATATTCAAAAATCTATTTTACTAATGAAAATAACATTTTTCAATATTAATCTTACCCGATGATCATGTAGCTGATTCACACCCAGGGTGGTGGGTGGAGACCAGCATACATGTTAACAAAGAAGCTAAGTATCCCGTATTTCATTTTATCAGTTATTCAAAATAACAAACATAAAATAAATAAGTACCTGGTAAGGAAGTCGACTTGAACCATTACTCTGCCTTTTTTAAGTACGTCTTCCTTACTGAGCCTAGCGGTCCTCTTAGGATGCTGAACGACTCCTAGGTGCTGAAGTATAAAGGGCTGCAACCCATACTAAAGGACCTCATCACAACCTCTAACCTAGGCGCTTCTCAAGAAAGAATTTGACCACCCGCCAAATCAACCAGGATGCGGAAGGCTTCTTAGCCGACCGTACAACCCAAAGAACAACAATAAAAAGTATTCAAGAGAAAGGTTAAAAAGGTTATGGGATTATGGGAATGTAGTGGCTGAGCCCTCACCTACTACTGCACTCGCTGCTACAAATGGTCCCAGGGTGTAGCAGTTCTCGTAAAGAGAATGATGCGAACACTGACTTGCTCCTCCAATAGGTTGCATCCATAACACTCTGCAGAGAACGGTTCTGTTTGAAGGCCACTGAAGTAGCCACAGCTCTCACTTCATGTGTCCTTACCTTCAGCAAAGCAAGGTCTTCTTCCTTCAGATGAGAATGTGCTTCTCTAATCAGAAGCCTGATGTAGTAAGAAACTGCGTTCTTAGACATCGGTAGAGAAGGCTTCTTGATAGCACACCATAAAGCTTCTGATTGTCCTCGTAATGGCTTTGACCTTCTTAAATAGTACCTTAGAGCTCTAACTGGGCAAAGTACTCTCTCTAGTTCGTTCCCCACCAAGTTGGACAGGCTTGGGATCTCGAACGACTTAGGCCAAGGACGGGAAGGAAGCTCGTTTTTAGCCAAAAAACCGAGCTGCAAGGAACATGTAGCCGTTTCAGATGTGAAACCTATGTTCCTGCTGAAGGCGTGGATCTCACTTACTCTTTTAGCTGTTGCTAAGCACACGAGGAAAAGAGTTTTTAATGTGAGGTCCTTAAAAGAGGCTGATTGGAGCGGTTCAAATCTTGGTGACATTAGGAACCTTAAGACCACGTCTAGATTCCAGCCTGGAGTGGACAACCGACGTTCCTTTGAGGTCTCAAAAGACCTAAGGAGGTCCTGTAGATCTTTGTTGGTGGAAAGATCCAAGCCTCTGTGGCGGAAAACCGCTGCCAACATACTTCTGTAACCCTTGATCGTAGGAGCTGATAGGGATCTTACGTTCCTTAGATGTAACAGGAAGTCAGCAATCTGGGTTACAGTGGTACTGGTTGAGGAAACTGCATTGGCCTTGCACCAGCTTCGGAAGACTTCCCATTTAGACTGATAGACTCTGAGAGTGGATGTCCTCCTTGCTCTGGCAATCGCTCTGGCTGCCTCCTTCGAAAAGCCTCTAGCTCTAGAGAGTCTTTCGATAGTCTGAAGGCAGTCAGACGAAGAGCGTGGAGGTTTGGGTGTACCTTCTTTACGTGAGGTTGACGCAGAAGGTCCACTCTTAGAGGAAGAGTCCTGGGAACGTCGACTAGCCATTGCAGTACCTCGGTGAACCATTCTCTCGCGGGCCAGAGGGGAGCAACCAACGTCAGCCGTGTCCCTTTGTGAGAGGCGAACTTCTGAAGTACCCTGTTGACAATCTTGAACGGCGGGAACGCATACAGGTCGAGATGGGACCAATCCAGCAGAAAGGCATCCACGTGAACTGCTGCTGGGTCTGGAATCGGAGAACAATACAACGGGAGCCTCTTGGTCATCGAGGTAGCGAATAGATCTATGGTTGGCTGACCCCACAGGGCCCATAGTCTGCTGCAAACATTCTTGTGAAGGGTCCACTCTGTGGGGATGACCTGACCCTTCCGGCTGAGGCGATCTGCCATGACATTCATATCGCCCTGAATGAACCTCGTTACCAGCGTGAGCTTTCGATCTTTTGACCAAATGAGGAGGTCCCTTGCGATCTCGAACAACTTCCTCGAATGAGTCCCTCCCTGCTTGGAGATGTAAGCCAAGGCTGTGGTGTTGTCGGAGTTCACCTCCACCACCTTGTTTAGCTGGAGGGACTTGAAGTTTATCAAGGCCAGATGAACCGCCAACAACTCCTTGCAATTGATGTGATGTGTCCTTTGCTCCTGATTCCATGTGCCCGAGCATTCCTGTCCGTCCAGTGTCGCACCCCAGCCCATGTCCGATGCGTCCGAGAAGAGACGGTGGTCGGGGGTCTGAACAGCTAATGGTAGACCTTCCTTGAGAAGAATGCTGTTCTTCCACCACGTTAGAGTAGACCTCATCTCTTCGGAAACAGGAACTGAGACCGTCTCTAGCGTCATGTCCTTTATCCAGTGAGCAGCTAGATGATACTGAAGGGGGCGGAGGTGGAGTCTCCCTAACTCGATGAACAGGGCCAGCGATGAAAGTGTCCCTGTTAGACTCATCCACTGCCTGACTGAGCATCGGTTCCTTCTCAGCATGCTCTGGATGCATTCTAGGGCTTGATTGATCCTTGGGGCCGACGGAAAAGCCCGAAAAGCTCGACTCTGAATCTCCATACCCAGGTAGACAATGGTCTGGGATGGGACGAGCTGGGACTTCTCTAAATTGACCAGGAGGCCCAGTTCCTTGGTCAGATCCATAGTCCATCTGAGATTCTCCAGACAGCGACGACTTGTGGGAGCTCTTAAAAGCCAGTCGTCTAAATAGAGGGAGGCTCTGATGTCTGCCAAGTGAAGGAATTTCGCAATATTCCTCATCAGTCTGGTAAACACAAGAGGTGCCGTGCTTAGGCCAAAGCACAGGGCTTGGAACTGGTACACAACCTTTCCAAAGACGAATCTTAGGAAAGGTTGGGAGTCTGGATGGATGGGGACGTGAAAGTACGCGTCTTTCAGGTCTAACGAGACCATCCAGTCCTCCTGCCTGACCGCTGCTAGGACCGACTTCGTCGTCTCCATCGTGAACGTCTGCTTGGTGACAAAAGCATTGAGAGCACTGACGTCCAGCACCGGTCTCCAACCTCCTGTCTTCTTGGCTACCAGGAAGAGACGGTTGTAAAAGCCCGGGGATTGATGATCCCGGACTATGACCACCGCTTCCTTTTGTAGCAAGAGCGACACCTCTTGTTGCAACGCTAGCCTCTTGTCCTTCTCCTTGTAGTTGGGAGAGAGGTTGATGGGAGACGTAGCTAGAGGGGGACTGCGGCAGAACGGAATTCTGTAACCCTCCCTTAGCCACTTCACAGACTGAGCGTCTGCACCTCTGCTCTCCCAAGCTTGCCAGAAGGTCTTGAGTCTGGCTCCTACTGCTGTCTGGAGAGGAAGGCAGTCAAAACTTGCCTTTTGCGGACTTGGAACCCTTCTTGGACTTGCCACGGTGACTGTCTGCACGGGTACCTCCTCTGCTGGAGGCTCTGCCACGAAAGGGCGGGATGAACCTAGAAGCAGGTGTGTCAACTGCTGCAGGGCGGAAGGGTCTAGGCACGGAAGGTAAGGTTTTAGCCTTACGTGCAGAAGATGCCATAAGATCATGAGTATCCTTCTGGATAAGTGAGGCAGCCATCCCCTTAATCAGCTCCTCCGGAAACAGATACTTGGAGAGAGGAGCAAACAACAACTCTGACTTCTGGCAAGGAGTGATACCAGCTGATAAGAAGGAGCAGATGTTCTCTCTTCTTAAGGACTCCTGATACATACGAAGCCGCAAGTTCACCAGACCCATCCCGAATTGCTTTGTCCATGCTAGACATGATCAGCATGGCCGAGTCCTTATCTGAAGGGGAAGTCTTCCTGCTTAAGGCTCCCAAACACCAATCGAGGAAGTTGAATATCTCGAAGGCACGAAAGACTCCCTTCAACAGATGATCTAAATCGGAAAAGGACCAGCAGATCTTCGAACGTCTCATAGCCAACCTGCGGGGAGAGTCAACCAGACTTGAGAAGTCGGCCTGGGCAGAGGCAGGAACCCCCAAGCCGGCTTCCTCTCCCGTGGCATACCAGACGCTCGACTTAGAAGCAAGCTTGGGAGGCGGAAAGACGAAAGAAGTCCTTCCCAGTTGCTTCTTGGACTGCAACCAGTCCCCCATAACCCTCAAAGCTCTCTTAGATGATCTGGCGAGAACAAACTTGGTGAAGGCAGGCGCAGCAGACTGCATGCCCAGAGCAAACTCGGAGGGAGGAGAACGAGGGGTTGCAGACACAAACTGCTCAGGATACAAGTCCCTGAACAAGGCAAGGACTTTACGAAAGTCTAAGGAGGGAGCAGTAGACTTGGGCCCTTCAAAATCAGAGTGAGGCTCATCCAGATGTGCAGCTTCATCATCCGATACATCATCATCCGAAAGCTGAGTTGTAAGAGGTAAAGGCAGAGCAGAAAGCTGAACGGCTGAATCCGGCAGTACGGGTGCATGCGTACCTGCGGATCCAACATCATGCCGCTGCTGGTCGGTCTGCGAGCTGGCAACAACAAAAGCAGAGGGCTGGTGTGTGGGAGGGTCTGCGGTGGGATGAGGAGCATGCGGTATGGTATGCAGAGCATGCTGTAAGGTATGCGGCTCATGCTGCATGGTATGCGGAGCATGCTGTAAGGTCTGCAGAGCATGCTGCATGGGCTGAGGAGAATGCCGCATAGTGCTGGAACCCGGCAACTCCTGATGCGGCAGCTCACGCATGTTAGCAGATGGTGCAGCAAGAACATGCGTCTGGCAGGGTGGACTGCGCATCTGTGGTGGAGCTCTCACAGGTGGAGTGTGGGAGCAGGCAGCCGCAGTATCTGCTGAGCGCACAACCTCGGCGGGTTGTAGGTTAACAGGAGCCTTCTCAGCATGAAACTCCTGCATGAATGCAGCAAGCTGAGACTGCATAGTCTGCAGCATGGACCACTTAGGGTCTACTGTTGGAGCAACAACAGACGGAGCAGTAGCCTGTTGAGGGACCACTCTACCTCTCTTGGGAGGTGTGCAGTCATCAGATGACTGCGGCGAGTCCGAACTGACCCAGTGGCTACACCTGGGCCGTTGGACTAGCTCGGAAGGGACCTTACGCTTGAGCGGTCGTGAGACCTTGGTCCACCGTTTCCTCCTGGAAACCTCTTCCACAGACGAGGAATGTAAGGGCTCATTCGTCTGTATGTGGATGGGACGATCCTTAACAGATACGTCCGCAACCACTGAGGATACATCCGTGCGCCGATCAAGGCCTGCCGAACCCTTTGGTCCTTCGACATTGCTCCTCCCCTGGGCTTGGGAGCTTGCAAGAGGTCCCTGACTGGGAGGACGACTGGCACGCACAGATGTACCCTCATGCGCAACACTGACACTGACACTTTGCACATCACTAGCACTAACACTTCCCACTGCACTTTTCGCTTTCAGCTCTCTGACATCTGCCAAGAGCTGATTACGGTCATTAGCCAATGACTCCACTTTGTCACCGAGAGCCTGAATGGCACGCAACATATCCGCCATACCAGGCTGAGCACTCGTAGCAGGTTCGGGAGTCACCACCACAGGGGAAGGAAAAGGTTGAGGGGCATGGGGAGAGGAAAAATCCACAGAGCGAGAAGAACTCCTCCTATTTCTCTCCTTCTCTAACCTATGTGCATATCTAAGGAATTCGTTAAAATCGAATTCCGAAAGCCCAGCACATTCCCCACATCGATCTTCCAATTGACAGGATTTACCCCTACAATTGGAACATACGGTGTGAGGATCTATAGAGGCCTTCGGAAGACGCCTAGTACAAGTCCTAACGCTACACTGCCTGTACTTAGGTACTTGAGACTGGTCAGACATCTTGAATTTAGAAGTAGTCAAGGGGGAATTCCAAAATCTAGCAAAGTTCGTTACCAATTAATCTAAATTAATTCCAAAAGCTTGCTAAGCTAATGAGAAAGCTTCCTGAATAGCGAAGGCTATAACTTTAGAGCAAATACATCACCAAATCGTGAACAAAGACTCCAAAATCAACAGCGTATCCAAGTAGGTCTTGCCGGCGGCACGACAGAGGAAAAATTGAGTTCTTGTTGACAAGAAGTACTTGAGTACCTGCTCACAGATGGCGCTGTTGTGTACACCCCCACCTGGATAGCGATCGCTGGCGTATCCCGACCGTAGATTTCTGTCGGGCAACGGAGTTGACAGCTACATGATCATCGGGTAAGATTAATATTGAAAAAAACTATTTGCAAATTATTGAGTAACATTTGTTAGCACTGATATACAGTCAAACATTATTCATTTAACCCTACCTTCAACTGTGACATTATTACTTGGAAATAGATTTCTTTTCTGGAGAGTCTGATTATAAATATTCTCAATCTCAGACTTTATGACTGCTGCCCGATGTTGTACTTCATCCAGTTCATCTAGACGTCTAAAGCATTGCTGACACAGTGACTTGGAGTAAGCCTAAAAAAAAGAAGCGGGTTTAAGTTATGATATTATAAAGTATCATTAAATGTCTAAGAACCAACACTGGATGTGAAGATAGGCAAAGTAAACATTTATGGTATCAAGAATAATCTTAATTACATTTCTTCAGATGAATGGGACAGTACCCATAGAAAGCTAATGTATTTTACATTGTTATAAGAACATACTGTACTTTAAAATATACACGAAAAGGGTCTTTTCAACACGTGCATTTGCTAAATATTTGTTGTAGAGGTATGGTATCAAGTGGCTATAAAATGCTCTCGGGATGTCAAAGATTGTAACGGATAGGACATATGATGATAAGTATTGAGTAATAATTGATCAGAAACAAAAGGAGGATGACTCATAAGAAAGCCTAGGAAAATTATGAAAAAATGGCATAGATGGTCTACACCAGATGGGAAATTTAGCAGAAAGTGCAACCTAACGCTGTAAGTGGAGAAGCCAACAAATTTTTTGAAGATTATGATGATATGAAGACACTAATTTTGTATATTTCAAATTTAAGTACTGCTGCATATTACAACAAAAATAACAATATAACCAAAGAGATAACAAAATAGCCATTATAATTCTAGTTTCTGTTAAGAAAAAGGAAAAGAAAATCATATACGGTATACCTTTTCTGGTTTCAATGGTGTATTGATCAACACTGCTAACATGACAACCACCCTCTGCTGTGTATGTGTAGTCACACTAGACTCTGAATACAAATCCAGTACTCCAACCATTAGAGAATCCTTTATAACTGCATCACAAACCTGAAATTTTCCAAATTATCAATCTACGCAGGTTTTAAATCTTTAGTGAATACATTTACTATATTATCCTTTGATTATTACAAACTATGAAAATGGAATATTATGACTGCTACCTAATTCTGGTGCAACAGAATTGTTAATTTTTAAAAAAATGGTATTTTCATTATAAAATAAATTTTTGAACATACTGTACTTACCCGGTAGTTATATATAAAGCTTACGTCCCTGACGTCACGGCAGAAAATTCGAATCTCGCACCAATCGCCGATTGGATAGCCAGGTGTACCACCCCTGCGCCCTAGCGAGGTACCTAGGAACCATTCCAGGAACCCTCATATATTCCATGCCTCTAGTCTCTTAGAGGGGAGGAGGGTGGGACTTTAATTATATATAACTACTGGGTAAGTATGTTCAAAAATTTATTTTATAATGAAAATACCATTTTTAAACACAAGACTTACCCGGTAGTTATACATATAGCTGATTAACGCCTTTGTTGGAGGGTTAGAGACAGCTAGTATATCTGGAATTTTCCTCAAGAGTTAATTAAAACAAACTTAAGGGTTCATACCTGATAAGGAACCTGACTTCAATAATTCTCTGTCTCATTATGTCTGCTAGCCTTATGAGATCCAGCGATCCTCCCAGGGGCTGAAGATCTCGTAAGGACTGTCAAACCGGTGTATATACCTCATTATGACAGAACCTCCTCCAATAACCAGTTCCGGGTGCTCTTCAAGGAACAAAATTGACCACCTAACTAAAATTAATGATTTTGGAAGACTGACACAGTCTCCACAAACAACCATAAAAACAAATAAAAGTTCCAAGAGAAGAAAAGGTTATTGGGATTATGGGAACGTAGTGGTGGATCCTTCACCCACTACTGCACTCGCTATCACGAATGGTCCCAGAGTGTAGCAGTCCTCATAAAGAGTCTGGACACGATTAAAATAGTGTGAAGTGAACACAGATTTACTGCCCCAAAAGGTTGTGTCCATAATACTCCACCACAATCTATTCTGCTTGAAGGTCATTCAAGTTGTTATAGTACTATTGTAAGTTAGATTTCCTTTTCATTCTTACAAGAAAAAGTAAAGAAAAGAATTATGCAACATATTACGTAGTACTGTGTTGCTTACGTCACACGATTGTGACGTCATAGAGGTGGTGGAACGATCTCCATCATGTTAAAGAGTAGGTTCGTACAAACGTAGTTAAAGCACTAACACTCAGTAAAAATAAAATCCAACCAGCAAAGGCTAAAAATAAATTGTACATCACCAAGATAACTGTAATATACAGGTTATAGCAAGTGAAAAATCCAACATCTTGCCGCTAGCGCGGCAGGGAATATATGAGGGTTCCTGGAATGGTTCCTAGGTACCTCGCTAGAGCACAGGGTTGGTACACCTGGCTATCCAATGGCGATTGGCGCGAGATTCGAATTTTATGCCGTGACGTCAGGGGCGTAAGCTATGTATATAACTACCGGTCAAGTCTTATGTTTAAAATTTAAAATTCATAATTAGGTCATTTTATATTAAAATATTATCAAAGTTATATGCAAGGTTACATGGCTCCCAAAAAAATTTGTCTTGAATAAGAGTAAAAAATATGCATGTACGGATGGAACTTCTTGGATTAAAATCAAGTCACATCCTCATGAAGTTGGCAGCCGTTTGAAAGACATGATGCCCAAATTTATGAATGGTACCAAGTAAACTTGATAATTAATAATTCCATAATGATTAGTGTTAACTTACGTGATTACAAAATGCCTCAGTTTAAATAAGGAAGAGGCACAAGTATCAACTTCAGGAACTATGAAAGTTAGATTCTTGTTGGGATACTGATCTCATCAAAATTTCCTCGAGATGTTCAGCAATTCATAAAAAAAAACAATCTTCAAAGAAATACATTGTATAATGTCTAAAAATAATTCAATATTCTTACCAAACATATAGTAGGATAATCATAATTGATGAAGTCTGCTATTGTCTTGGGCTCTGCAGAAAAAATATCACAAATATTTTTCTCCAGATGACTTTCAAAGCTATCTAATTTTAATGGTGAATGCAATTGATTACATCTCCTGTTTTCCAGTTTGACATTTTGCATTAACATCGAAGAATTTGACGATGTATCTTCAAAGACAGAACCACATTCCTTGCATCTATAATGGAGAAAAAAGATGTTAGAAGTTTACTTGTAGCAGGGATTGAAAAAAAAAAAATTGTAAAAATCTCATGGAATGAAGTATACTTGAATGACTCAAACTAGTTGTCATTACCTTAATTTCAAGCCATAATACATTAAATTAACCCTTCATTTATCTTTACTGAAACTGTTACATTATAATCTCCTCCTACTATTATTATATCATAAGTCTTTCCTACTACCAATGTCTAGAGAAGCTCAGTAAAAATATCATCAGAAGGTGAAAGACCTCGTGTAAAAACTAAAATATATACCCAATGATATTTATTATAAATTAATCATAACCAATTGATATATACATATAGTTTTTATTTACATAGGTTAATATCAACAGACTTGTCATAAAATAGGTATACTGTATGTACTGAATAGCCTGATCAAATGAAGGAAGAATAAGCTCAAGCAGTATGTGGAGCCTCAAAATCGTTCACGCAATAAAAGGGGTTCTGATGTAAAATGTTGCTGACAAATAAGTACCAATTGAAAATGCCAACACAAAATAAATGAGGCCTGTCAAGGTAGTGACAAAGATTGATTGAGAGAATGTTTACAATAATGCTTTGGTGTGCAGACAAAAGGCCGACGGACATAATGTCGACGTACATAATGTCGACGGACATAATGTCGATGGACAAAATGTCGACGGACAAAATGTAGACATTTGTTGGAGTAGGACAAAATGTCGACGACTTATTTCATTTAGTTATATATATATACTACATCTTCATTTATTTATTATTTCCTGATAATTCATATACAGTACATTATTCTTAATTTTGTTTGTTCACCCATAAAGATTATGTTTCTTGTTGTTTATGAAATGAATTTATTTATATATTCCTTCAACTGGAAATGCACCACTTTACCAACAGATATCGAACAGTCGTTGGATCTAAACTTAATTAGCATAGATTTTCTATGTGAAATTCCCTTTATCATTATCATTATCTTTTTTTTATTTTTTTTTCTATTTTTTTATTTTCTTATTTTCTTATTTCTTTATTTTTTTATTTTTTAATCTTTTGTTTTTTATTCATTATTTATTATTTATTATTTATTATAATAATGAATCATAACATGGTTCAATTGTACAAATACAAATTTATGTAAAACAATTTATTCAATAAAAGGGTGATACAAAAAAAAATAACGAGCAAAAAAATTTAATTCTAAAAAGTGGTACAACCGATATTGTACACAAAATTTATCTTTTAATAACAACATAGTTCTAAAAAGTGTTACAAATTATTTGCAACTGCTCTTAAAAATTGTTTCCCTTGATCGGGATGAAAGTTTGTGACCAGGTTCTTCAATCTTTCGTTGATTCTAACATATTTTATGTTCTGCCTTCCAATCCCTCTCCCATTGGTTAGTTGCGCTAATAACATTTCTGTATTTGCCTGTTCTTTTTTTTTCAGTTTAACCAATTTTTCTGCAGATGCATGCTTAATCACCATTCTTCTGTTAAAAGCATTATGCCACTCTTCAAGTGCATTATTCGTGCGTGGCAAGTCATCTGCAACACGACTATGAACTGACCATACCTAAATTTCATAACAGGGTTTACGTCGTCGTCCACGTTGAACTACACCTAACCAGGTCACTTCAAAATACGTCAAAAATTCGTCGAGAACACATTCTGTTTCTTCCGTTAGAGATGCAATAAGCTCTTCAAAAAAGCATGTACATAATCAGAGGGAACAAATGCCAATGCCTGAAATTGCTTTATGATAAATGCATTACTGGTTTCAGTATACCAGGATTGTAAACCCAACGACTGGACTTTACGCCACAGACATTGACCACAATGGAAAAAAACATCCATAAACAATAGCATCTGGAAATATCTTCCTTATACTAGTAATAGCGGCTCTTTCGAAATCAACGCTTATTGAGGTTGGGTTCGTCTTGCGGTCTTTCAAAAATTTAAAAATGAACTCGTAAGTTTGCTCATCCTTTTTGATAGTAAGGCAATAAACCATTGGTAGTGTTTTGTTATTTGTAACAAGGGCATGAATAGTATATAGTTGCTTCCCAACAGGAGGAGAATCAAACGTCCCATCGCAAAGCCATGTTGAATAGGTTTCTAACATTCTTAGATTGTTAGACGTTGAGTAAATGCTGATGTCCTCACTCGTTTTTCTCATCGCCACAAGATCCTATCTTCCTTTCTCTTATCGACAACATAAGCATAGCCTTCGTAAAGAAGTTTTTTGCCGCCCTTGTTAGTTTTTGTTATCTCCATTATAGCTATGGGCAGGCCGAATAAACGGTTTCACTATACTGCAGATCTTGGAGAAATAATAAAATTTGAAAAATCTTTCTTCGTTGAGAATTTGAAGTCTTTTATCGTTTAGAATACATTAGTTCGGGTCATTAAATTGTTTGCAAAGCGAAACGAGAAAATTACCGGTGTTGGAAAAATAAGTAAACAACAACAACTGAGTTTTGGCAAATATGTAAACAACAAAAGAGTTATCTAATGTGATAACTACCAAGATAGAATGGTTTGAACGCATTCGTTAGCGTAAAAAAAGTGATTATTATTATTATTATTATTATTATTATTAGTAGTAGTAGTATTAGTAGTAGTAGTAGTAGTAGTAGTAGTATTATCATTATGTTTATTATTATTAGTATCATTATTATTATAATGCTCGTTGACATTACGTCCATCGACATTTTGTCCTACTCTGACAAATGTCTGCATTTTGTCCGTCGACATTTTGTCCATCGACATTATGTCTGTCGACATTATGTCCGTCGGCATTATGTCAGTCGGCGTTATGTCCTACAACCTAATGCTTTATTTACCACCTTTTTTTTTAGCCAGAGCAAAGGGTTTTACATTAATCAAGACAAAAATTTCAATTCTTATTTATTTTTCTTATGTCAAAGGTTTTCATTAAAAAATTAATAGCATATGAATTTCCGGCTGAAATAACGTATAATATCTAAGAAAATATTGACATTTACTAAGAAACATTAAAATGCATGAAAATATTGAAAATTTAAAAAAAAAAAAAATGGGTGTCTTGGGTAAAACTTATTTCTTCCTACACTTAATACAAACGAGACCTTTAATATGAGTATGAATTCAGCAAAGCTGGAACCAGTCGTTAAACTCTTAACAAGGTGAACAGTGTTGATCACCAAGTGATGGGGTAGCACCACCCACCTGACAGAGTAACCTCACTTTGACTTTGGCTGCCGAAGAGTGCCGATGTACAGTCCAGTTTCTACATCAGGTGGTTTTAATCTTTTCCTTTTTCTTTCAGTGTGAAACGGGTTTTTGCAGTCGTGTTTGAGGGATTTTGGTAGCAAGAATATACAGTGATTTCTGTTAACTGTGTGTTAGTCTCCTGATTACCTGGTGATATCCAACATTCTTGTTCCTGTTGGGTGACATGTCTATTGCTGTCCTATCCTTTGTCTCACCAGTCCTGGGATACCTTTCCTCGGAACGGACGGTAGCTGCTCAAAGTGGGCGTAGCGAACCCAGCTCCCTCATGGGACAAATAGCATCTCGTTTCAGATAACAATTGTGCCGTAAGTCTAGGGGTACAGGTACAGCAGTTACACTGTCATGTTACTGGACCAGACATTAGATACAGGCAAGATAAGCCCCCGAGCGACATTTCTTTTTAACGAAGTATTTCCCCTATCCTCCAAGCAAAGTGGACATTGAACCTGTAGTATACAAATTTATCTCATAATGCCTATACACTGGAGAGCATATCGTGTAGGATATAGATTCTTCATCGATTATCATATATTGTAATTATCTACTCTGAGTCCTGTTGCATCCCTATGCACAGGAAATTTTGGGGTTGACAAGAGTAACTGTATAACTTTTGCTCCTCCTTAGGACAATAATGTTCATTGCCATTTCTCAGGTTATTTTATCAAGCTAGTTTCAGTCATAGGGACTTCCTCCCTCCTTAGGATAAGTCTTCTGTTAAAGGTCGATGGTTTGTGTGATATGTAGGAACAAATGGATTTCAAGTACTGTAATTTCTACTTTTCCTAAACATACGAAACTGAGACCTTTAAGATTCACGGCCTGCCCCAACCAAACCCCCAGAGCATCAAGGCCAAAGGTTAAAGTGAGGTTGCTCTTCCTGTCAGGTGAGCGGTGCTTCCCTGCAACTGGTGATCAACGATGTTTACCTTGTTAAAGGTTTAATGGCTCCAGCTTCGCCCAAGTCATACTTGTATAAAATGTCTCAGGTTTGTATAGTTCGGAAAAATACAAATCACTTTAAATTTGTAAAAACATTATTACACATTACACTACCTTTTTTCTTCTTGTTGAAGCTGAATGGCAAAGGAATCCCCATGCAAATATTTTTTTCTTATGCGAGAGTCCTTTTCTTCAAGGTCACTGAAAGATAAGCAACATATTCTTATACAGATTGTCCACTTGGTAAGGAGCAGAGATAAATATATTATACATATTAACTACTGTATAGTTCAGTGTGGGACCAAACCATAAAACACCTTCAATTAGTTGCAATAAGAAAACTATTATTCCCAAGATGCTACTTTCCTATTAGTTCCATGCCTTCGCAAAATGTGTAGGAATAATCCAAATGTTACATTTACAATTACACAGTTCTAAAATATCTCATTATAAAATAAAGGAAATTTTGATAATATAAATATTTCTACACTCATTTGATGTTCATATTACTTTGCTCTTGAAGCTCTGATTTTCACCAAAGCTACTCAAAAAATCAAAAAAATTCCTTATTTCTTCCCTTCAAGAGGCCACTCCTCCTACCCACCAAGGCAACATTTGGCTGCTACTGACCACCATGGTGTTGGTATAACGCACCGGTCATCCACTGTCTTGAAGTTGAAACTAATATCCTATCCTCTTGACATCTTAAGTCAGTAGGGAGAAAGGGGCTATATACATGAACATTAGATAGGCGAGTATTAAAATCTAATTTATTTCTATGAACCTCCCTTAATGTTCATATTACTGTACAGACTCCCATACTCTGATGGAAGTGGGTTATGAAGGAAAGAAGTAAGAAATTTAAAGTCTTCAAATAATGCTCATCTATACACCTGACTCATCTTTTAGTCTAGTGTCTCATACCAAACCTTTACTACTAAAAAGGAACCAAAAATCTGAATAAACTAGGATTAAACCAAACTATTATTATTATTATTATTATTATTAATTATTATTATTATTACTATTATCATTATCACCACTACGTGCTAAGCTACATCCCTACCTGGAAAAGCAGGTGCTATTAGCCCTGGGACTCAAACAAGGAAAGTATCCCAGTGAGGCAAGGAAACAAGGAAAAATAAAATATTTTAAGAACAGTAACAACATTAAAATGATATTTTAATTATAAAATAAATTTTTGAATATACTTACCCGGTGAATATATAATAGCTGCAACTCTGTTGCTCGACAGACAAAAAACAGTAAAAACTCGCCAGCGATCGCTATACAGGTTGCGGGTGTGCCCACCAGCGCCAACTGTCGGCCAGATACCACTCTCTCGATGTAAACAAAGACTCAATTTCTTCTCATCCCACTGCGTCTCTATTGGGGAGGAAGGGAGGGTCGTTTAATTTATATATTCACCGGGTAAGTATATTCAAAAATTTATTTTATAATTAAAATATTTTTAAATATTTAACTTAGCCGGTGAATATATAATAGCTGATTCACACCCAGGGTGGTGGGTAGAGACCAGTTAAATATGTTTACATCGTATAAGCTAAGAGTTTTTTTATTTCATTTTGACAGTTATCAATATAACAAAACCAAAATAAATAGGTACCTGGTAAGGAAGTCGACTTAGACGATTACTCTGCCTTGTAAGTACGTCTTCCTTACGGAGCCCCGCGATCCTCTTAGGATGCTGACAGACCCCCAGGAGCTGAAGTATCAAGGGCTGCAACCCATACAACAGGACCTCATCAAACCCCTAATCTGGGCGCTCTCAAGAAATGACTTTGACCACCCGCCAAATCAACCAGGATGCGAAAGGCTTCTTAGCCTTCCGGACAACCCATAAAAACATTAAAACATTTCAAGAGACAGATTAAAAGGATATGGAATTAGGGAATTGTAGTGGTTGAGCCCTCACCCACTACTGCACTCGCTGCTACGAATGGTCCCAGTGTGTAGCAGTTCTCGTAAAGAGACTGGACACCTTTTAAGTAACATGACGCGAACACTGACTTGCTTCTCCAATAGGTTGCGTCCATGATACTTTGCAGAGATCTATTTTGCTTAAAGGCCACGGAAGTTGTTACAGCTCTAACCTCGTGCGTCTTAACCTTAAGCAAAGATCGGTCTTCCTCACTCAAGTGTGATTGAGCTTCTCGTATTAACAATCTGATAAAACAGACAAAGCATTCTTTGACATAGGCAAGGATGGTTTCTTAACCGAACACCATAACGCTTCAGATTGGCCTCGTAAAGGTTAGTACGAGCTAAAAAGAACTTAAGAGCTCTAACAGGGCATAAGACTCTTTCTAGTTCATTGCCTACGATCTCCGATAAGCTGGGAATATCGAAAGATTTAGGCCAAGGACGAGAAGGTAGCTCATTTTTGGCTAGAAAACCAAGTTGCAGAGAACAAGTGGCCTTTTCTGACGAAAATCCGATGTTCTTGCTGAAGGCATGAATCTCACTGACTCTTTTAGCTGAGGCTAAGCATACCAGGAAAAGAGTCTTAAGAGTGAGATCTTTCAGGGAGGCTGACTGTAAAGGCTCAAACCTGTCTGACAGGAGGAATCTTAGGACCACGTCTAAATTCCACCCAGGAGTAGCCAAACGACGCTCCTTAGTGGTCTCGAAAGACTTAAGGAGGTCTTGCAGATCTTTATTGTTGGAAAGATCTAAGCCTCTATGCCGGAAGACCGATGCCAACATGCTTCTGTAGCCCTTGATAGTGGGAGCTGAAAGGGATCGTCCTTTTCTCAGGTATAAGAGAAAATCAGCTATTTGGGCTACAGAGGTACTGGTCGAGGATACAGAAACTGACATGCACCAGTCTCGGAAGACTTCCCACTTCGATTGGTAGACTCTAATGGTAGAAGCTCTCCTTGCTCTAGCAATCGCACTGGCTGCCTCCTTCGAAAAGCCTCTAGCTCTCGAGAGTTTTTCGATAGTCTGAAGGCAGTCAGACGAAGAGCGTGGAGGCTTTGGTGTACCTTCTTTACGTGTGGCTGACGTAGAAGGTCTACTCTTAGAGGAAGACTTCTGGGAACGTCTACTAACCATCGAAGTACCTCGGTGAACCATTCTCTCGCGGGCCAGAGGGGAGCAACTAACGTCAACCTTGTCCCTTCGTGAGAGGCGAACTTCTGCAGTACCTTGTTGACAATCTTGAATGGTGGGAATGCGTAAAGATCCAGATGTGACCAATTTAGGAGGAAGGCATCTTTATGTATTGCTGCTGGGTCCGGGACTGGAGAGCAATAGATTGGAAGCCTCTTGGTCAGCGAGGTTGCAAAGAGATCTATGGTGGGTTGACCCCAAGTCGACCAAAGTCTCTTGCACACATCCTTGTGGAGGGTCCATTCGATTGGAATTACTTGACCTTTCCGACTGAGACAATCTGCTAGGACGTTCAAGTCGCCCTGGATGAACCTCGTTACTAGGGAGATGCCTCGATCTTTTGACAAGATGAGCAGGTCCCTTGCGACCTCGTACAAAGTCAGTGAGTGGGTACCTCCCTGTTTGGAAATGTACGCCAAGGCCGTGGTGTTGTCCGAGTTTACCTCCACCACCTTGCCTCGAAGGAGATTCTCGAAGCTTATCAAGGCCAGATGAACCGCCAAAAGCTCCTTGCTGTTGATATGCATGCTCCTCTGACTCGAGTTCCACAGACCTGAGCATTCCCGACCGTCCAGCGTCGCGCCCCAGCCCAAGTCCGATGCGTCCGAGAAGAGAACGTGGTTGGGTATCTGAACTGTCAGGGGAAGACCCTCTCGTAGGCTGATATTGTCCTTCCACCAAGTCAGACAAGACTTTATCTTTTCGGAAATCGGGATCGAGACCGCCTCTAGCGTCTTGTCCTTTTTCCAGTGAAAAGCCAGATGGAATTGAAGAGGACGGAGGTGTAGCCTTCCTAGCGAGACAAATTGTTCCAGGGATGATAGCGTCCCTACCAGACTCATCCACAGCCTGACTGAGCAGCGTTCTTTCTTCAGCATCTTCTGGATGGAGAGCAGGGCTTGATCTATTCTGGGGGCCGACGGAAAAGCCCGAAAAACTTGACTGTGAATCTCCATCCCTAAATACAGAATAGTTTGGGATGGGACCAGCTGTGACTTTTCCAAATTGACTAGGAGTCCCAATTCCTTGGCCAGATCTAGAGTCCAATTGAGATCCTTCAGACAGCGATGACTGGAAGAGGCTCTGAGAAGCCAGTCGTCCAAGTACAGGGAGGCTCTGATCTCCGATAGCTCGAAACTGGTACCCCACATTCCTGTGAACAAACCTCAGAAACGGTTGGGAATCCGGGTGTATAGGAATGTGGAAGTATGCCTCCTGAAGGTCGAGAGAGACCATCCAGTCGCCTTCCATAAATGCTGTCAAGACAGCCTGGTAGACTTCATCGTGAAGTTTGTCTTGACAATGAACACATTGAGCGCACTTGCCTCTTACGTACTCCTGCAGTGAACATGGCTGCCAAATCATGGAGCCATCCCTGAGGGACTTGTCCCTGCAGAGAACGTGGCTGTCAGATCATTGGAGCCATCCCTGAAAGCCTTGTTTATGCATGACATAATTGTACAGCAAAACTTCAAAGGCTCGAAAACAGATATGAAGTTGACCTGTAAAATCTTGGAGCGTCTCCTGGCCAGGCGCCAGGGAGAGTCTACGAGATTTGAGAAGTCTATCTGGGCAGAGGCAGGAACTCCCAAGCCGAGAACTTCTCTCGTGTCATATCAGACTCTCGCTCTATAAGCCAGTTTGAAAGAAGGGAAAGCAAAGGCTGTATCCCCCAAACTCCTCCTGGTGATAAACCAGTCGCCTAGCAAACGTAAAGCTCTCTAGGAGAGCGAGAGAGCACTAGCTTATAAACAACGGCTTCGAAGTAGCTAGGCCTAGTGTAAGCTCTGACGTTTAGGCGAACGAGGAGCAGCAGTTACAAAAAGATCCGGACAAAGATCCTTAAAAATCAGCATGATTTAATTAAAGTCCATAGAGGGCTAAGCAGCTTTAGGCTCCTCTCCGTCTGACAGAGTCCTCAAGGGAATATCAGTAGGAGGGGGAACAGCAACTTCCTCATCTAAAGGAACCTTGTCTGATAATAGCTGAGTCTCAAGCAAGGGAGAGACCTACCGTGGTGGCAATGCTTTACAAGCAGAGTCCACACGCACTAGTGCATTAGTAGCGGACCAGGACGTAACGTCATGTAACTGCTTGACAGTCTGTGAACTGTCAACAACAACAGGTGCGAGAGACCAGGACGCAACGTAATGTAACTGCTTGACAGTCTGTGAACTGTCAACAACAACAGGTGCGTGAGGACGCACAGCGTCCACTCGAGACTGCTTTGACTGCCTAGACTGAGCAGTCAAAACAACTCTAGAATGCGGAGGTTGACGCACAGGGTCAAAACAAGTCAACTCCGATTGTTAGCGAACGTCTTGAACGTCAACAGAAGCATCAGCAAGTGGCCTAACATCCAAATGTGGCTGAAAATCCACACGAGACCGCATCGAGTGTGGTTCTAAACAACCTGACTGACGTGACTTAGCTACGCCAACGTCAACAGGACGCACAAAGGAACATTAGGTTGGCTGAAAGCCAGGATCTCGATGAGATAAACGGCTAGGCTCAACGGACTAATCGGCAGAATAGTCTTCCATAAGGGAGGCAAGCTTATTCTGCATGTCTTGCCGTACAACCAATTTAGGATCAACGGAAATGGTTGCGGTAAGAGACGAGGGTAACGTCTGTGACCGCAACACTTTGCCAACAAAAAAGACTCTCGGAGTCTGTTACGCTTTTGTTAGGCGGCGAGCAGTTTTCCGATGACTGCATAGGGTCAGAGCTGTCCTAATGGCTGCAACCAGGACGCTGGACCTGTCCTGAAAGGACTGACTTTCGCTTAAGGGCCTCGAAACCTTGTTTCAGGTTTCTTATGCGAAAAGCCTTCGGATGACGAGGAGAAAATTGTCTCTCTCGCCTTATGGTAGGGGAGATCTTGGTAAGATACACCCGATACCATAGAGGGAAACGTCTGTTCGCTGATCAAGGCCTCTCGAACCCATAAGTCGTACGACATTACTTCTCCCCTGGGCTTGGGAGCTTGTAAGAGGTCCCGGACTAGGTGAACGACAGGCACGAACAGACGAACCTTCGGACGCAACACTGTAACACTTTGCGCAATATCACTTTATCACTACGATTTTCTGTTTTGCACTTATTTCACTGAAATCGAAACTTTTACTGATTTCTACCTGAAGCACGCAATTCTACCCTCATCAAAAGGTAGTAAATGCGAAATCAGTCGTATAATGCAAGCACATTAATACCAGCAAAAAAAACAGTAAACATCTTTTAAGATAAAAACAAATTCAGTGGTTGGGGAAGAGAAGAAACACTAGTTCATTCAAAACTACGTTTACAATCTCTCACCGTACATTGCCTGGGGACGAGAATAAAACTAAAAACGTTTTATCCTTTCTCCCCGTACAGAGACTAGGGACGAGAGTAACTCGAGAACAACGTTACCCGCTTGAACGGAACGTTTTCTCTCCTCTCTCTCCCTCCGTCTCTATCTCTCTCTCTCTTTCTCTCTTGATTTCGCACCTAAGAGAAGAGCCCAATTACATTTCGTCAAAAAAACATGTTATTTGACCAAAGGAAAAAACTGAAAGGTTTTTCAATTAAAAAGTTCCTTTAAAATAGAATTTAAAACATTTAAGCTTTGAAAGAAGAATGAACAAAACGTCAAAATCGATTTACTCTTTCTGCAAAGTGAAACCGTGATACTCTCTCTCTCTATCGTAACGATAGAGCGCAAACTGCGTAGCATAAATAAACTAAACGTTAGTTCATCTTTGAAAACAGTACGAAGACTATTCAAAGAAATTCTTTCATAAAATATTTATTAAAAATATTCATTTAAAAAGTTTTAAATCATTAGCTCTTTAAAAGCTATTTACGATTGAAAGGGCTCAACGTTGTTTAACTTCGGTTTCCAAGTTAGGACCGCCTACTCTCAGGAAAGGTCGCATATAAACAAAACATTAAAATTTATTTTTTATGTTTATTATAAATGGAAAGTTAATCGAAGAGGCCTAATAAAGGCGGTGAGATATAAAATATATAGAGGAAAATCTATAATTAATTTATAACGTGATAAGATAATTACTAAAAGCCTAAACACACTTCCGTCTAAGGGAAGGGTCGGCCATTTAAAAGTCAAAGAAAGTCCATACTCTCTTTGTCACCAAAAATTAAATCTATCCAAAACGAGTTCAAGATTTAAGATGAAGATAAAACACCTGCACTGCGAAAGCTCAAACCAAAATGAAGTACTTCACCAAATATGTTGAGAAAACTCCAGGTTCTACAGCGAGTAAAAGTACGTCTTGTCGACACGTCGACAGAGAAGAAATTGAGTCTTTGTTTACATCGAGAGAGTGGTATCTGGCCGACAGTTGGCGCTGGTGGGCACACCCGCAACCTGTATAGCGATCGCTGGCGAGTTTTTACTGTTTTTTGTCTGTCGAGCAACAGAGTTGCAGCTATTATATATTCACCGGCTAAGTTAAATATTTAAAAATAAATATTTCTTTGATAAGCTATAAAAACTTTAACAAAACAAGATGAAGAGAAATAAGACAGAATATTGGGCCCGAGTGTACCCTCAAGCAAAAGAACTCTAACCCAAGACAGTGAAAGACCATGGTAGAGAGACTATTGCACTACCCAAGACTAGAGAACAGTGGTTTGATTTTGGACTGTTCTTCTCCTAGAAGAGCTGCTTACCATAGCTAAAGAGTCTCTTCTACCCTTACCAAGAAGAAAGTGGCCACTGAACAATTACATTACAGTAGTTAACCCCTTATGTGAAGAAGAATTGTTGGGTAATCTCAATGTTGTCACATGTATGAGGACAGAGGAGAATGTGTAAAGAATAAGCCAGACTATTCAGTGTAACCGAAGACAAAAGAGAAAATTAACCGTAACCTGAGAGAAGAGATCTCACCTAAATACCAGAAATCCTCATAAGAAGACTCCTGTAGTATTGAGATAATATTTAGCGAATACTTCTCTGAGCTAACCCTAAAACTCTTTCCAAAGAATTATTTTTACAAAATTTCAGTGATGTAGCTGAAATAGATGCAACGCCTTATTTTTTAACAAAGGGCAATTTGAAAACCTCATCCCAACAAAACAAATTAGAAACAACACCCCTAATGTTTGCAGTTTTTGCCAAATAACACTGAACAGCTCTCATGGGACAAAAGACATCTATTATCTGACTGACTTGTGACTTCTTTTCCCAAAGGAGGAAGAAGAAAAAAAGGGTTGTAAAACTTTTGCCTTAAAATAATTTTTTAGAACTGAAAGTAGGCAAAATTGGTACGATCATCTATGTTGTCTAAAACTTACCTTACAAGAAAAATCTTGTAATTCACTAATGTGTTTAGCCTTTGCTAATGGCAAAAAGAAAAGAAAAAAGATTCTCTAAAGGTTTAAATCCTGAATCTTTTAGTAATCCCCCACCATATCTATCACTTCCTTAGTACATCTCGGATTTATAAATACAGCAAATCATATCTGAATCTATATCGCGGACTCCTCTTTAGATCATATAATTCTAAGGACAAATAAATTTATATTTTTCATATTCTAATTATCTTTTGTTAAAAATTATCATTTTTAAACTTATAAAAACTTAAATTTATAGATAAAAAAATATGAAAACTATAAAAAGATTAATAAGAATATAAAATAGATTTGTGTGTCTATTTTGCAGCTTTTCAGCTATCGACGGGGGCTTGGAACGAAGCACCTGTGATAACTGCGGGAACACTACTAAATTTCCTTTCCAAGCTATTCCTCTGACTACTGGAGGTTTTGCAGTAATATAAATGACCTGAATACATCCAAAATAAAACCTTTGAGATATAAATTTAATCCTAAATGTTTAAGTACATTACTGTAATAAGAATGGCCATATAATCCTAATAGCCGAAACCAACAGCTTTTCATAATAAAAAAAAAATTGGAAAAATTTCACTTTATCTAAACTAGTTCTAGTTACAGACAGATTCCTTGACTTGTATCAATCAAAATAAACATTCTATTAACTTTGGAATGTAAAATAGACTATCTAGAAGGCAAAAAAAAAAATCTGACTAATTGCAATAATCACAGGGGCATCACACTTACGTCAGTTGTCGTGAAGATATATAATATGCTAAGGAAAAGAGACTAGAGAGAAAGATTGATGAAAACCTAAGAGATGAACAAATATGATTTAGAAAAGGTAGAAATTGTACTGACCAAATTTTCATTTTAAGACATGTAGAATATAGAAATCCAATTTTGATGGCAATTGTGGACTAGGAAAAAGCCTTCGATAGTGTGCAACGGCCAATTTTATGGAGTCCTACATTATTGTGGAGTTCCTCTTGCATATGTAAATCTTATTAAGTTTGTTCATGAGCATAGCAAGTGCATAGGAGTCCTATCAAATGAATTTCCAATGAAAAGTGGATTACTCCAAGGGAATGTGTTGTCATCTATATTGCTTATCCTCCTCATGGATTTTATAATGCATAAAACAGTTGGTGATAGTGGAAAAGGATTGGAATGGATTGGTAACAGGATATTAGCTGATCTAGAATATGCTGATGATGATGATGTCCTTATCAGCAGAACACCACAGGACTTCCAAATGTGCTTACCAGAATGCGTGAAATATCACGAGGTTGGGCTAAAGATAAATAGAAGAAAGACAGATGATGAGAACGGAATATGCAATGAAAGATGAAATATCATTGGAATGAGAAAGGATTTATGAGGTGGATCATTTAAATATTTAGGAACTATGCTCTCTTATACAGGATCTCTAGAATTTGAGTTTAATGAAAGATTGATAAAAGCAAATCAGTCAATGGCTAGATTGAGTAAAATTTGGAAATTAAATCGCCTGAAATTACATATAAAAATCTGACTATACAGTATATCAGTTCATTGAGATCTGTGTTACTGTATGGACATAAGTCGTGGTATGACAACATAATATCCAATAGATTAGTAGATTTGAGAACAAAGCCCTCCAAAGAATATTGGGAGTTAATTGGCAGGACAGGATTAAAATTTAAACTATAATAGAGGGGTAGATGGAGATGAGGGGTAGATGGAGATAAGGGGTAGATGGAGATGGTTTGGGCATGCTCTTTGCACTCACCAAGAGAGATTAGTTCACCAAACTTTCAAGTGGGCTCCACAAGTCACTAGAAGAGTTGGAAGCCCCAGGCCTACATGGCTGAGGACTATGAAATGTGAAGTAGGAGATGATGAATGAAGAAGTACAGTGAACCCTCGTTTATCGCGGTAGATAGGTTCCAGACGCGGGCGCGATAGGTGAAAATCCGCAAAGTAGTGACATCATATTTACCTATTTATTTAACATGTACAGAACACTTAATGCATGTACTACAGCACCCTAAACTAAAACAGGCACAAATATTAAAGGCGATTTTATATCATGCGTTTCCTAAACACCTAAAAAGCACGATAAAAAATGGCAACCAATGTTTTGTTTACGTTCATCTCTGATCATAATGAAGAAACAAACTCATTTAGTGTACAGTACACATATATGTATAGGTTAGTTTTTGCATCGATTATATTGATTATACAGTACTGTATGTTGATTTGTTTATTACCAATGTTTTAGTTTACGTATTTTTCTTAGGACTTCCAAATGAAATGTTTTTCTTTATGACGCCGCCTGAAACGACGGCGTGTACGCTCAGTAAACAACCACGCTCAGAACAAACAAGGCATTTAACGCGCATGATGATAGTGATAAATAATGATACAGTACATACAGTATTTACAGTAAAAGCATTTACAAAATATGTTACCTTACAAATATAAATTATACAGTATTGTACGTAGCAAAGCAGGAAAACAATTTACGAGAGAGAGAGAGAGGGGGGAGAGAGAGAGAGAGAGAGAGAGAGAGAGAGAGAGAGAGAGAGAGAGAGAGAGAGAGAGAGAGAGAGAGAGATTGTTTTACGTACGTAAATGTAAATTTTAAACAAAAAAAATATGATAGGTTACAACATGTAGACTTTTAAAACCTTCCCTTTAACTTAATGCATACAGTACGTACAGTACTAAACTATAAAACAGGCACAAATACAGTTTTAGAATGTACAGTAAGAATATTAAAGTAAAAAATAAAGATTGTTACTGTACTCACCACGAAAGAAGTTGAAGAAAAACTTGAATGGTGATGGCGATGAATTTGCTGCACAGTAGAAATGATGATGATGAAGCTGATCATGTGTTCTACTGTGCAGCCAATAATAGAATTTTACGTCTCTTCAGACGGAGGTGTCTTTTCCTGGGACACCTCTTCAACTTCTTCCTGGGAAACTTCAATTTCTTCCGAAGGCGTACTAGCAGGAGGAACTGGCTCTTTTTTGCGAGGCTGGAAGAACATTGTGATCGGAAGTTGTTGCCGCTGCTTCTTTTTTCGATCCAAGAGCATTTTGTAGGGAGTCATTATGTCATCAACCTTGTTGCAGAATTGCATCGAGCGAACCATATCCTCGTCCCACTCTTGCAACATTTCTTTCAACTCCTTCGCATGGTTGCAGGCCTTGGCAAGCCGTTCTAATGTTAAGCCCGTTTCTTCGACATTTTCTTGGGTCTCTTCCTGGGTATCACTCTCTTCCTTACTTGCCGATTTCGTCAGGTCTTCGAGGTCTGCGTCAGTTAGGGGCTGGGAATGGCAGTCCAACAACTCGTCGACGTCTTCAGTCGTCATGTCGCCAAACCCGTCACCTCCAATTATGGCAGCCAACTGCACAGATTTCCGTATTGCAGAGTGTTGGATTTCCGACGGAGTAAATCCCTTGTCGTCGTAAACAATATCGGGCCACAACTTCTTCCAGCTCGCATTCACGGTTGCAGGTTTCATCTCTTGAAGTGCCTTCTGAATATTCTGCAGGCACGTGGCTATGGTGTACTGCCGCCAGTACGCCTTCAAGTTAAAATCTTCATCCTCGTCATCTTGGGCAGCATCCGCACACGCAACGAGGTCCGCCAAGGTATTCTTCGTGTAGAGGGCCTTGAACGCCCTGATAACCCCCTGGTCCATCGGTTGAATTAATGACGTGGTGTTGGGTGGCAGGAACTCAACCTGAATGCCCTCATGCGACAGGTCAGTTGCGTGTCCACCAGCGTTATCCATAAGGAGAAGGATCTTGAATGGCAAGCCCTTCTCTAAGAGATATTTGCTGACTTGCGGGATAAAACACTGATGGAACCAGTTGGAGGTCAGCATCTTCGTAATCCATGCTTTTTGATTATGCATCCAGTACACGGGAAGGAGATTTTTATTTTTATTTTTCAAAGCGCGAGGATTTTTCGACTTATAAATAAGCCCCGGCTTTAACAAAAATCCAGCAGCATTGCCACACATCACGAGGGTAACGCGATCCTTGAATGCTTTAAAGCCAGAGGCTTTGGCTTCCTCTTTGAACAGGAAAGTTCGCGACGGCATCCTCTTCCAAAACAAGCCAGTAACATCCATATTAAAGACTTGTTCCGGCTTGTATCCACCTTCGGCGATAATATTCTTGAACGTCTGGTTCACGTAAGTTTCAGCAGCGGCAGTGTCAGCGGAAGCAGACTCCCCATGCAGGGAAACGCTTTTCAGGGCGAAGCGTTTCTGAAACTTCGCGAACCATCCTTTGCTTGCGGAAAAACGTTTCTGAGGCTGGGAATCAGTGGATGTCCCTGGTTGAGGATCATCTGCATCATCATCATCTTCAGCATGGTTGCCGTCGTCGTCTTTAGGTTCCTTTGCAGCAAAATTCTCATATAAGCTCAAAGCCTTTGTTTGGATGGTGTTCGTATCTAACGCTATGTTCTTCTTCCGGCAGTCGGCAATCCACACAGCTAAAGCACCTTCCATGCGTACGATCGTTTTATTACGCGTTGTAACGACTCGCTTCGCTGATCTGCTAAAGGTGATTGCAGCCGTCTTTCTAATGTTCGCCTCGTCCTTCTTGATATAGCGAACAGTAGATTCATTGATGCCAAAATGGCGGCCGGCGGCCGCGTAACTTCTACCATCTTTTAACATGTCGAGAAGCGTAACCTTCTCAGCTATCGTCATCATCCTTCGGTGGCGTTTAGGCTCACTACCAGCCTTAAGAGAAGCAGAACGCTTGGGAGCCATTACAGTAGGATTTACAGTAACAAAAAGTTCAACTTAAAAAAGTCGCACACAGCAAAGATTCACACACTTAAGAACGTCTACTCAGCGATACGCGGTAACAGAGAGTGGACGATCCAGCCCCGCGAGAACTTTGATGCTGCGGGTAGGAGATGCGGGCAAAACACCAATCACAGGCTAGATAACAAAACTTGAGTTCTGATTCGTCATCTATCAGCGCTTGAACCAATCACAACCCGTCTTACAGTACTATGATGCGTTGGTTACCTACTCATAGAAGATGGCCCGCGCATACCGAACGTACGTAGATTAAGTACAATACCGTAATAATAATAAATAATGATAATAATACTGTACAGTAATAATAATAATAATAATGATAATAATAATAACAATAATAATTTTATTAACAACAACAACAATAATAATAATAACAATAATAATAATACAGCTTTACGTACGCTATTTTACGCCTCTCTCTCTCTCTCTCTCTCTCTCTCTCTCTCTCTCTCTCTCTCTCTCTCTCTCGTACGCTTATTCGAAATGTGATTTTTGCAACAAAGAATATTATTGGATGCAGTACTGTACTACGTACGTATACATACAAAAGATTCATGGAAAAGAAGCACATCCATTACAGTACACACCATTCTAATATGGTATGACTGCATCTGATTTGCGTTTCATGTTCGATTTAATTTTACTACGTACTGTATACAGTACTGAATTATCGTATGATCACATTCTCTTTTCGTGTTTTATTTCTTTCTGTGCTGAATTATATATCATATGTAATGCAATGAACAATCAGTAAGAACAGATATTACTAATTACAGTATTAATGGAATTACAGGTAACAAAATATCGTATTTGGTTGTCTTCAGATTTCGCGGTATTTTCGAATTTTCCGGAAAATCCGCGATATGTATATATATATGGGTTATGGGAAAACCCCGCGAAGTGGTGAATCCGCGATTGTCGAACCGCGAAGTAGCGAGGGTTCACTGTATTGACTTGAAAGCTCAAGAGAGAGACGAATTAGCGATATCTAACCAAGGCCCTTTGCATCAATAGGCGTAGGAGGAGATGATGATGATGAAAGGGCCTCGAAAACCCTTGTCTCTAACAATAGAGTGGAGTCTCTCCATGCGGTTTAATATAACAGGTAAGGGTTTAGAAGTAATGCTCTTAAAAGAGGTTGTCTGATAAGACTGGCTTTGCATAGCATTTAATTGAAAACTCCCAGGCCTTATGAGATTTAACAAGGAAGCAAAAGAAGTTAAGAGCTTTGGAAACTAATCACTATCAAAACTTGGCTGGTAGAGTACAGTCATTTCTGCTTTTTGCAAGGATGTTCCAGGACCTTTTACATAAAACAAAAATTTACGTAAACAGAGGGGAAACCTATTTTTCACTATTTACAGGCATTTTAAGCCTTTATAAACCCTTTCCACACTGTTTCAAACCTTTCCTACACTCCTATGAATACTTTTAGTTACAGTGTACACGATTTATGCTATATTGTACAGTACGTACTAGTGCACTGCTGATTACAGTACGTGTGAGGTTAAGGTAGCCTAGCCTAGCTCACGGGTAAAGGACTGGAGTCCATTGTGCTATACATGTCCACTACAGTACCATGAGAACATTTTAAGGTTAAAGGACAGGACAAACAGAATTTCTCTGAAACTACTCTACAGTATTTAAAAAAAAAGGGCCACTACCATGACATGAGCCACGTTATGTGTCACAATATAAGGGGTTTACAGTGAGCCCTCGCTACTTCGCGGTTCGACCATCGCGGATTCACGACTTCGCGGACTTTTTTCATTAAATACGGCATCCGATTTCATCAGCAAACCACTATTTTTGGGGGAAACATCATTTTATTCTAGAAAATTGCTACTCTTTAAATAGTTAATTGCACATTAAGAGAGCATGTACTTTTGTTTTTAAATTTTGGGTGTGTTTTAAAAATCGAGTATTGTTGACTTCTTTTTGTTTTACTTTTGGCTGTGATCAGATCAGCTGACGTCTAGCTGCCGGTCTCAAGAAAATGCGTGTACGAAGTATTGTTTACAGTATACCATTTCTTAACTTATTCAAACCATCTATACAGTTGATATTACATAAGCACCAATGTGTTATAACCTATCATATTTTTTTGTTTATTACATTTAAAACAACACACACACACACACACACACACACACACACACACACTCTCTCTCTCTCTCTCTGTAAGAAATAAAACCTTAGTTCACATATGGCAACTTGAGTTTAAGAATGAAATTAACATGAATATTGTTAGTTGTGGCGATCAATTCTTCGCTTCAGGAGGTACAGGAAACAAAAACACGGCATTCGATTACAACACCTGATATTCTCTCTCTCTCTCTCTCTCTCTCTCTCTCTCTCTCTCTCTCTCTCTCTCTCTCTCTCTCTCTCTCTCTCTCTCTCTCTCTCTCTCTCTCTCTCTCGTTATACAATAATTACAAATACTGTAGATGAAGAAACCAAAATTGGTTTTCTTAAAGTGTCAATTAAATACAAAACGAAAAAATTATACCGTGTATACATCCATTTCAATCACAGCTTAAAATACGGTATCCGATTTTGTCAGCAAACTACTATTTTTTAGGAAACACCATTCTATTCCAGAAAACTTTTACTCTTTAAATAGTCAATTGCGCTATCATAAAACATGTACTTATGTTTTTAAATTCTGGGTGTGTTTTAAAAATAGAGTATTTTTGACTTCTTTTTGTTTTACTTTTGGCTGTGATCACATCAGCTGATGTCTAGCTTCCGCTCTCAAGAATATGCGCGGTACGAATACACTAACAAAGAATTGTTTACTATGCACCATTTCTTAACTTATTCAAACCACCTATACAGTTAATATTACATAAGCACCAATGTGTTATAACCTATAATATTTACTATTTAGTACATTTAAAACCATTCTCTCTCTCTCTCTCTCTCTCTCTCTCTCTCTCTCTCTCTCTCTCTCTCTCTCTCTCTCTGTCTGTCACATTGAACGTAATAGCGGTAACTTAATTTTTCGATGACTTTAAAAATGGCCTAGTACTTTCTTCTTCTTTTACCTATTTTGCATATGGTGTGGTGGGTACAAGTTGACTTATAACTGAAGTTAGGAAAAGTATTTTGGATATGGAAAGAACAATTATCTTTCGTAACAGTTTAAAATTATCGTAAAATATCATTCTGTCATTAGCGGCAGTTTGCTATTGTGGATTAAACACATAAGGAAAAAAAAGGTTTCCAGCTTTGCTACGAATTTAGGAATTTATATGGATACGATAAGTAAAATATTTGTAATAACATAATGTTTACTAAATGTTTGTTATATCATTAGTTATCACTTTGAGCATGTGTGTTTAATGCGTTCGTTTGTTTATTATGATCGAATATGGAGCGTAAACAAATGAAAGGTTTCCGTTTCAGGCGGCGTCATAAAGAAAAACATTATATAAATGGCATTCATTTCATTTATTTGGAAGTTCTAAGAAAAATTAAGTAGAACATTGGTAATAAGAAAGTCAACATATAATCAATACTTGGTAAGATTGCTGTCCATGCAGAAACTAACCTATACACAGATGTGTAAATGTGTCTGTTTCTTCGTTATGATCAGAGATAAACGTAAACAAAAACACTGGTTGTCATTTTTTATCGTGCTTTTTGGCGTGTTTACGAAACGCATGATAAAAAAATTGCCTTTAATATTTGTGCCTGTTTTAGTTTAGGGTACTGTAGTACATGCATTAAGTGTTCTGTACATTAAAGGGTAGTTTGTTAACAGTACTACGTAAAGGGAAGGTTTTAAAAATCTGAATATACATGTTAAATAAATACGTAAATATGGTGTCCCTACTTCGCGGATTTTCAGCTATCGCGGCCAGGTTTGGAACCTATCTACTGCGATAAACGAGGGTTCACTGTAGAGTTATTAATTCATGAGAAATTAGACAAATGTCAAATTGCTGTTAACCAGGTTATTCAAGTAGCAGGAAATAGTGCGGCAGTTACCGACCTATAACCTCATCTCCACGATACCTGGGTAGAGTGGGAATCAATCTAAACCAATTCCCACTTTGTTAGATATCTCCTGACCCAAGCACACATGGACTGAATATGTTTCCATGTCAACAAGTACACCAGGGAGAGGGGACATAAAGGAAGCGAGAACCAGCCTGATGTGGTTGCATCACCTGCCACCGCTACTCAGAGGTCAGACATGACCCAGCAATGTGTACACCATAAGAACAGCTGGGATACCAAGAGTAGTTAGTTCAAGTTTGAGTTGGATCCGAGTCCAGGTCAAGCTCAAGTCGTGAGTGGGTAACCGATAGTAGGCCCACCAGCCATGGTAGGCTTATCTCAGACATGGCTGGCGTCGATACTCATCAAGACGGCCAACATATACTCATTCGTAACGTATGGCTTTTCACCATTTCCCATCTAAGTCCGTTCTCCCCGAGTGTGTCTGTAATTTACAAGTGATTCATTGTTGTCCACATATCATGAACATTTTATAGTAACTGTTCCGGTAATCTAGAAGTCAGTAAGAGACATATTTCCTCTACTGTACTTGGTATTTGTGGAACCTTACATAGCTAAGATTTATTCACAGCCAAGTTCAGTCCTGTTTGGTAAGGGAAGATTAGGTTGGAGTGTACAATTCAACATTGCTTGGGACTATACACCATTTGATTTTCCTTTCACAGAACAGATAACATTCATTCTCGTTCACTTGGTACTGTACCAACAGTAAACTATTGTAACTGGTTTTCTTTTGCTAAGCAGCCATATGGGGAAATTTGTCATTGGTTGTTCTTTTAGGTTTTGGAAAATGTTTCAGTCTCAGATTCTATTCCAGAGATCCATCACAATTATCATTATTACTAGCTAAGCTATAACCCTATTTGGCCCAAGGACTTCCACAGGGAAAAATAGCCTAGTGAAGAAAAAAATATGGAATTAAATTACTTGAGAGGTAATGAATAATTACCATAAAATATTTTACAATCAATAACAATATTAAAATAGGTCTGTCATATATAAAATAAATATGGAGAGACTTGTGTCATAAAAACATTCGCTGCAAGTTTGAACTTCTGGAAGTTCCACCGATTCAACTGCCCAATTAGGAGGATCATTCCCCAATCTGATCACAACATAAATAAAACTCCTAGAATATTGTGTAGTATAGAGCCTTAAGATGGAGAAGACATGACTGTTAGAATTAACTGCATGCCTAATACTGTACTTCATATAGGATAGTACAGTCTGGGAAGATCTGAATGCAAAGGATAGTAAGAATTATGAAAAATCTTTGGCACCATTATTCAGTTAGTTCTTTATGCATGTTGCACAAGGGTTTTCATAATTCTGACTACACTAACTTTACCAGGCAAAAAGAATTACTGTGACAGTAAGTACCACACTTAGAAAAAGAGTTTGTAGAGGCTGGCCTATACTTAATAAAATTGTCATATCCCAAAACCCTAATAAACAGCAATAAAAATATCTAACAACAGCTATTATTCAATCAGAACTTTTCCATTTTTAGCATGCTGGCATACTTTAGTCTCTCCAAACAGTAGATGGTATTAATAAATTTCATGAATTTACATGTTGCACATGAAACAAATTATTTGCAGTCATTATTCATATACAGTAATGAGGAACACTGAACAGCAATTAAATATATTTTAATCCTGTGGCATAGAAAGTGAAAAAGGTACTAGTTCTAAATAGATGTTCATTATATACAACCTCCTATCAAAGTCAATGCAGATATGAATTAAAACACATTATACAATATGTGATATTTTCAGTGAAGTTAAGTGTTTAGTTTAAAAGGGGAATATATAGAGCATTTCATAATATTCAATAAAAGTGTAGGCTGGGAAGATCAAGAGAAGAGGACATCAAGAGACTTAACCAGCCAGTGCTGAAACAACCCTGTATCTCTTCAGTGACTTTTTTACACTAAAAGCCTAAATCATCTGGTAATTACTACCCGTAACATAAAAAGAAATTGATGAAAGGTACATTTTCTTTAAATGACACAAAACAAATTGTCAATAATATCAAATTCAGAGCAAAACAAACTTGGCAGATCAGCAGCTTAACCCTATGAGCACCATTTGATATAACTGAAGTCCACTATTGCTAATTGCCCTTTGGTGCCATATGATGCAATTTTCCTCCAGTAATTACCAGTATTTTTTCTCTGTCTTATATTTACATGCATGAATATTTAACAAAATATGTATCACCATATATCAATTTAAATTTATTCAACTATAAGATTATAACTGTTGCAAAGACCTAACTTGTCTAGTTTTGGTACTAAGATGAGTTAAGTCAAATGTCCATAAAAAGGGCCTAAGGCTTGAGGGCTAAATCATTTGATGAAGGGTTGGCACTTAAAAGGTTGATGCCAGCAGCTGTTCTCTGGAAACTAACTTTCTCCTTGCATATGCATCTAATGACATTGCTTTGATATTAGTAAATAGTAGCGAGATTCTACAAATTACAGTACAGCCTTGCATTCAATATTCCTTACCAGTTTGGTACAGCAACTGAAGGAACCGCACCACGTTTCAATTTAGGACGTCTTTCTGGCTGACCTGGATTCAACTCCTCATGACACAAGTTCCGACGATAGTCACTTGGTTTAAAATGTAGTCCACAAACTGTAGCATTTTTAAGGTTAACGCTGTCTGCCCTTCGGCAGAACTGCAACCATTTGGCAGCCTCGGCAGTATTATTTGGGAATCTATGGAAAATAATTTTTTCTCTACTCTTGTTGGAAGACTTGCAACCATACACGGCACAATACACCATCTCTGAAAATTAAGAACACACCAATCCATTACTTTTTAACATTAAATAACCTTTGACATATTACTTGCACACAAAGCTGTCAACAGTGTTTGCAAAACTTTAGTCAAATCTTTAACAATAGTAGAAGTGAATAGAAAACTTGGTCAGGTCTTGGCTTCTAAATATAGTCAGACCTTACCATTTACAAGAGACCTTCTTAGTTATTTACATAAAATAGAAGATTAGAAGCAATTATTACACAAGGGCTTGAAAATTTACTTAACATAAAATTGTGTCTCAACTTACTCTACTTGGTCCTATAACCGAGTATGCTGTGCTCTATTTTGTCCAATAAAACTCAATATTTTATGTTTTATTTAAGGTTCACTCACAATTATGAGTGTGAATGCACTTTAACTGCAAATACATAAAAAAAATATGAGTTACTTCAGTCTAAATACACAACAGTATACTCAGTTACACAAGAGGGGAGAGCATGTTGCGGCTAATATGGTTATATAAGTGAATTTTCGAGACCTTGGGTAATAGTCATTTCTTTCATTGTTTCTACTAAAGATTGTACAGTACAGTATTTGGCATTATATAATTGTGAATAAATATTTTACTCAAAGGAGTGACTTGACAAAGGAAATTTGGAGGTGCTGTGGGGTCGCCATGACATTCCCTCTTCCCTAGCTTCATGCAGTTAAGGGGGGACATTTGATTCTCACTCTTGACTTTATAATTAATGCACAAGTAGCATTGTATCTAGTATCGTATTTGTTCTTGGTGATGACGTATCATTGGTTTCCCAGTGATTTCAGTATTCAAGGTGCTTTGGAGGATTCAATAATAGTTGAACTAATGGATTGCCCTTACATACACTGTGTCTGTGCTTTGTAAATTGAAAAACTAATTGTGGAACAGGCCAGACAATATTTCTTTGGTAATTTGTCACATTGGATTACCTGCTCTAGCATTTTACAGGAAAGTCTTTAGAGGACACACAGCACCTTCCCCAAAAATAGAACTTTCATTTGTCAAAACCCTTTTTTAGGGGTTAATGCAGAGTGGTCTCCAGGGACTAATACCAGACCACTACCTGAGTAGACTCTTGTACCATAAAGGTTAACAGTCAGCAACCAAGCAAACAATGCAATCATGTGGATGTAAATGAGAAGAAAAACTAACAAGTTTGACACTGATCTTATGAGGGAAATCTCTGGAAATAAAAAAAAAAGCTGGATGCCCATCATTATCCTTCTGTTGAAGGGCCTGGATGATGCGACCCTCCTCAGCTGATTTCCCTTCATAGGTGCCACAAACAAGTTGAGCATCACCCATGCATGTTGCACCACACTTGCATTTGTTTCAGGTAGTCTTTAATAAACACACTAAGCCTAGACAATTCATGGAGCTCTGTTATCTTCTAAAATTGCATATTAGTGCAGAATGCTTAAGTGAAGGCAATTTTCTCACATCATGGATTTTAGGGATGGAGAGAGGATCAGCTTTCTTTATAAAGGAGGTCATTAGAATACAATTAGCCCCTGTTAAAGGGGCTTCTTGGTCTGAGTATTTGAAACTGATCGACTGCCTTAACTTGATGTAAGTTAGTGCTCAAGTAGCATCATCTCCAGTATAGTATTGGTTCTTGGTGCTAATGTTTCGTCGGTTACCCGATTATTTCAGTACTGGAGGTGCTGTGACGGATTCTATGGTGCTCGTGCTCATGGGACTCTCTTAAACTCACCGAGTCTATGCTTTACACATTGAAACACTGGCCATAGAGTAGGATAGACAATATTTCTCTATTAATTTATGTCGCATTAGGATAACCGTTCTAGCCTTTTACTGCAAAGGCCTTGAAAATCATAGCACATTAAACCCCATAAATATTGATTTATGAAATTCCAAAATTTTCTCCCTGAAAATGGTAAGATCTGACTTTATGTTAAAGGAAATATATTGTCTTCAGAAAAGTGCAAATTCCAACTTATTATATATGAATATAGACAAGAAAATGAAACTGTGATATAAAATTACCTGAAAGTTTTTAAAATGCATTGTAATTGGAATTTAAAATACAAAAACAGATTACGAGCACCACCTACTCGTAATCAATTGTGTACACTGCTTAGTACAAAAGGCAGGACAAGTCTGAAAACTTTTTCGTTTTATTCTTGATAAATGTGCTATTCTATAACTTATAAAGATTATGTGAACTTGACATATATACAACAGCATTTCCTTTGCTTACAACCATAAAAATACTATACAGATTACATAATTTTCAAGATATTTAGCCACGACTGTTACTGATATCCCAAAAGAATTTATGACTAGTGTTCAGCAGACACAATTTACCTCTCAAAAATTTCTTTCTTAAAATACAAAGCACAGTTAAAGTCACAAAATTCTAAATGATTTTGTATTTTTCCTAACTATGCAAACCTGTCCTTTAATAGGAGTGTATTTTCAGCATATCTGGAACTCGGCTGTTAAGATTTATGATGAGGTCTCGATAGTTACTGATGGATGGTGAGGAACTGCATCCCACCTACATCACAATAAGTAGTCACTTTGACCTTAAACCTAGGTATAACCAAGGACTCGTATTTGTATAATCAAGATAAAATCTCAATCTCAGCCTGACTCATGAAAGTGCTATCACAGTCAGGGCAGGTCTGCAAAACACTAGCAACACTAGACACGGACCCTCAGAGCACAAAGCACTACAATGGTAATCCAGTATGGAGCAAGTTGTGATCGTAGAGCGACAATGGGAAGTCACCTTCTAGACAGGACGACACAGAGAGAAGTGAAGCTTGTCTCGCAGCAGCCCGTAACACTGTCCAGCAGTGGAGTTGCCTAGTAACCTATTATGTAGTTACAAATTAGGCACCTTTTTTCCCTTCTGGTTATAGAAAATAAACCCCATATAAATGACTCAGAAGTTTGTTCCTGCGTAAGAATAAATACCACTTGGGTCTACTCCTCCATAAGCATCAAAGTCAAGTAAGACAAGAGGCAAGGCACAGTGACAATGCCCTAGAGACCTACCAAAGCCACTCTCCACTCAAGCTAGGACCAGGGAGGGCTAGGCAATGGCTGCTGATGACTCGGCAGGTAGACCTGTAGGCTCCTTCAAACGCCCCCTCCTATCTCACAACAATGGTGAGGTTGCAGACACTACAAGAAATTATCAATTTGAGCGGGTCTCAAACCCCAGTCCAGTTGATCGCATATAGGTTACCACAACTCCAACTCTTTACTCTGCTTACTGTCAAAAAAATCAGCCAAAACAATTGCCTTTCCCTTTGGACAATGAATGACAGAGCCACCTAGTTAAGTACAGGAAGAATGGTTAGGTCTACACCAAAAAGTGGGCTGTCCCAGATAGGGTTTCTTTTATGGTCAAATTGTATTCCTTTTCAATTGAAGCACAAACTCTCTCAGAAACAGCTCTCAGTAGAGTATAGTTATTACATGTCAAATCTAATCGGTTACCTCTCCAAAAATGATAAGTCTCCTGTTTTTCCAAATAAGCCCATCTACAATCATCATTGAACTAGGGTTTGTCCTTCAACTAGGTATTCTAACACACAAAAGGTGATATGCCCATCAATTATGTTGACCAGATTTTCATTAAAAATAACATCAGGTTCTGGCCCTTTATACAATTATGACAATTCAAATGCAAAAGAAAACTCAAAATGCCATTCCAGTCTTCTTGGGATTTTATTTATATCTTCAGTGTAACACAACAGAGACAGGCTGCTCATTCTTAATTACTATCGAAACCAATGCATGATCTTATGTTCCAACTGGATGATCAACCTTGCATGTTATAACACCAGGGCAGTCAGTGCATACCAGGTCTAAGCAATTTCTAGACTTGTGAGTAGCCTTACTTATGATTTGCTCACAGTACAGGAAACAGAATTTAACCTCTCCTTATGGTAAGCACTGAAATATGATATTTTAATTATAAAATAAATTTTTGAATATACTTACCCGGTGAATATATAGCTGCAACTCTGTTGCTCGACAGACAAAAAACTGTACAAAAAAACTCGCCAGCGATCGCTATACAGGTTGCGGGTGTGCCCATCAGCGCCAGCTGTCGGCCAGATACCAAGCTCCATGTAAACAAAGACTCAATTTTCTCCTCGTCCCACTGCGTCTCTATTGGGGAGGAAGGGAGGGTCATTTAATTTATATATTCACCGGGTAAGTATATTCAAAAATTTATTTTATAATTAAAATATCATTTTTAAATATTTAACTTAGCCGGTGAATATATAGCTGATTCACACCCAGGATGGTGGGTAGAGACCAGTAAAATATGTTTACATTTTATGAGCTAAGAGTTTTTATTTCATTTTAGAAGTTATCAAAATAACAAAAACAAAATAAATAGGTACCTGGTAAGGAAGTCGACTTGAACGATTACTCTGCCTTATAAGTACGTCTTCCTTACGGAGCCTCGCGATCCTCTTAGGATGCTGATAGACCCCTAGGAGCTGAAGTATCAAGGGCTGCAACCCATACAACAGGACCTCATCAAACCCCTAATCTGGGCGCTCTCAAGAAATGACTTTGACCACCCGCCAAATCAACCAGGATGCGAAAGGCTTCTTAGCCTTCCGGACAACCCATAAAAACAACATTAAAAACATTTCAAGAGACAGATTAAAAGGATATGGAATTAGGGAATTGTAGTGGTTGAGCCCTCACCCACTACTGCACTCGCTGCTACGAATGGTCCCAGTGTGTAGCAGTTCTCGTAAAGAGACTGGACATCCTTTAGATAAAAAGACGCGAACACTGACTTGCTTCTCCAATAGGTTGCGTCCATTATACTTCGCAGAGATCTATTTTGCTTAAAGGCCACGGAAGTTGCTACAGCTCTAACTTCATGCGTCTTCACCTTAAGCAAAGCTTGGTCTTCCTCACTCAGATGTGAATGAGCTTCTCGTATTAACAATCTGATAAAGTATGATAAAGCATTCTTTGACATAGGCAAAGATGGTTTCTTAACTGAACACCATAAAGCTTCAGATTGGCCTCGTAAAGGTTTGGTACGCTTTAAATAGAACTTAAGAGCTCTAACAGGGCATAAGACTCTTTCTAGTTCATTGCCTACGATCTCCGATAAGCTGGGAATATCGAAAGATTTAGGCCAAGGCCGAGAAGGCAGCTCATTTTTGGCTAGAAAACCAAGTTGCAGCGAACAGGTGGCTTTTTCTGACGAAAATCCGATGTTCTTGCTGAAGGCATGAATCTCACTGACTCTTTTAGCCGAGGCTAAGCATACCAGGAAAAGTGTCTTTAGAGTGAGATCTTTCAGGGAGGCTGATTGTAACGGCTCAAACCTGTCTGACATGAGGAATCTTAGCACCACGTCTAAATTCCATCCAGGGGTAGCCAAACGACGCTCCTTGGTGGTCTCAAAAGACTTAAGGAGGTCTTGAAGATCTTTATTGTTGGAAAGATCTAAGCCTCTATGCCGGAAGACTGATGCCAACATGCTTCTGTAGCCCTTGATAGTGGGAGCTGAAAGGGATCGTCCTTTTCTCAGGTATAAGAGAAAATCAGCTATTTGAGCTACAGAGGTACTGGTCGAGGATACAGAAACTGACTTGCACCAGTCTCGGAAGACTTCCCACTTCGACTGGTAGACTCTAATGGTGGACGCTCTCCTTGCTCTAGCAATCGCACTGGCTGCCTCCTTCGAAAAGCCTCTAGCTCTCGAGAGTCTTTCAATAGTCTGAAGGCAGTCAGACGAAGAGCGAGGAGGCTTTGGTGTACCTTCTTTACGTGAGGCTGACGTAGAAGGTCCACCCTTAGAGGAAGACTTCTGGGAACGTCTACTAGCCATCGAAGTACCTCGGTGAACCATTCTCTCGCGGGCCAGAGGGGAGCAACTAACTTCAACCTTGTCCCTTCGTGAGAGGCGAACTTCTGCAGTACCTTGTTGACAATCTTGAACGGTGGGAATGCGTAGAGATCCAGATGTGACCAATCTAGGAGGAAGGCATCTATATGTATTGCTGCTGGGTCCGGGACTGGGGAGCAATAGATTGGAAGCCTCTTGGTCAGCGAGGTTGCAAAGAGATCTATGGTTGGTTGGCCCCAAGTGGCCCAAAGTCTCTTGCACACATCCTTGTGGAGGGTCCATTCTGTTGGAATTACTTGCCCTTTCCGACTGAGACAATCTGCTATGACATTCAAGTTGCCTTGGATGAACCTCGTTACTAGGGAGATGTCTTGACCTTTTGACCAGATGAGCAGGTCCCTTGCGATCTCGTACAACGTCAGTGAGTGGGTACCTCCTTGTTTGGAGATGTACGCCAAGGCCGTGGTGTTGTCTGAGTTTACTTCCACCACTTTGCCTCGAAGGAGAGACTTGAAGCTTTTCAAGGCCAGATGTACTGCCAACAGCTCCTTGCAGTTGATATGCATGCTCCTCTGACTCGAGTTCCACAGTCCTGAGCATTCCCAACCGTCTAGTGTCGCGCCCCAGCCCACGTCCGAGGCGTCCGAGAAGAGAACGTGGTTGGGAGTCTGAACAGCCAGGGGAAGACCCTCTCTTAGGTTGATATTGTCCTTCCACCAAGTCAGACAAGACTTTATCTTTTCGGAAATCGGGATCGAGACCGCTTCTAGCGTCTTGTCCTTTTTCCAGTGAAAAGCTAGATGGTATTGAAGAGGACGGAGGTGTAGTCTTCCTAGTGACACAAATTGTTCCAGGGATGACAGCGTCCCTACCAGACTCATCCACAGCCTGACTGAGCAGCGTTCCTTCTTCAGCATGTTCTGGATGAATAACAGGGCTTGACTTATTCTGGGGGCCGACGGAAAAGCCCGAAAAGCTAGACTGTGAATCTCCATCCCTAAATACACAATAGTTTGGGATGGGACCAGTTGCGACTTTTCCAAATTGACTAGGAGTCCCAATTCCTTGGTCAGATCTAGAGTCCACTTGAGATCCTTCAGACAGCGACGACTGGAAGAGGCTCTGAGAAGCCAGTCGTCCAAATAAAGGGAGGCTCGGATGTCCGATAAGTGGAGGAATTTGGCCACATTCCTCATCAGCCTGTAAACACGAGACAAGCTGTGCTTAGGCCAAAGCACAGGGCCCGAAACTGGTAGACCACATTTTCGAAAACGAATCTCAGAAAAGGTTGGGAGTCTGAGTGAATGGGGACGTGGAAGTAGGCGTCCCTTAGGTCTAGCGAGACCATCCAGTCTTCCCATCTGACCGCTGCTAAGACTGACTTTGTGGTCTCCATGGAGAACTTCGTCTTTGTGACAAAGACATTCAGAGCACTGACGTCTAGCACCGGTCTCCACCCTCCTGTCTTCTTTGAAACTAGGAAGAGGCGGTTGTAAAATCCCGGTGATTGAAGGTCCGAGACTTTGACCACCGCTCCCTTCTCTAGCAAAAGAGACACTTCCAGTTTCAGGGCTTGTCTCTTTTCTTCCTCTCTGTACCTGGGAGAGAGATCGATGGGAGACGTTGCTAGAGGGGGTTTGCGTACAAAAGGGATTTTGTACCCCTCTCTGAGTAACTTCACAGATTGTGAATCTGCGCCTCTCCTCTCCCAGGCTTGCCAGAAGTTCTTGAGTCTGGCTCCCACTGCTGTCTGAAGTTGCGGGCAGTCAGACTCTGCCCTTAGAGGACTTGGATCCTTTCCTCTTCCCTCGCTTCCCTTCGGCACGAGCACCTCCTCTGCTGGAGGCTCTGCCACGAAAGGGCGGAATAAAGCGAGACGCTGGAGTGTCTATCCTCGGTCTAGCGGAAGATGAAGGCAAAGGGGGAGCTTTGCGAGCTGAGGACGCAACTAGATCGGGAGTGTCCTTCTGCACTAACGAAGCAGCAATTTCCTTTACCAAGACTTCTGGAAACAGGCACTTGGAAAGGGGAGCAAAGAGAAGTTCAGATCTCTGGCATGGTGTAACTCCAGCAGACAGGAACGAGCAGAGAGACTCTTGCTTTTTCAGGACTCCGGACGTGAATGAGGCAGCTAGCTCATTGGACCCATCACGGACGGCCTTGTCCATGCAGGACATAATGAGCAAAGAAATATCTTTATCTGTCGAAGAGATTTTCCTGCTCAGGGCTCCTAAGCACCAGTCTAAAAAGTTAAAGACTTCAAAAGCCCTAAAGATCCCTTTCATAAGGTGGTCCAGGTCCGATGGTGACCAACAAATCTTCGAGCGTCTCATGGCAAGGCGGCGGGGAGAGTCTACAAGACTTGAGAAGTCGCCCTGGGCAGAGGCAGGAACTCCCAAGCCGAGAACTTCTCCCGTGGCATACCAGACGCTCGATCTAGAAGAGAGTTTAGATGGGGGAAAGGCAAATGCTGTCTTCCCTAAACTCTTCTTGGACTCTAACCAGTCTCCTATCAGCCGCAAAGCTCTCTTAGACGAGCGTGCGAGGACGAGTCTAGTAAAGGCAGGTGCGGTAGAAGGCATGCCTAATACAAACTCTGACGGCGGAGAACGAGGAGCCACAGAAATAAACTGGTCAGGAAACAACTCTTTGAATACAGCCAATACTTTTCTAAAGTCCAAAGATGGTTGAGTTGACTTAGGCTCGTCCAGTTCTGACTGTTGATCGTCTTGTTGTTCAGCAACATCCTCATCAGAAAGTTCCTCATCCGAAAACTGATGAGGAAACGGCAACGGAGTGGGCAACGTCTGGTTCGCTGAGTCCGGTCGCACTGGTGCATGCGTGACGGAGCCGGACGCAACGTCATGGAACTGCTGCACAGTCTGTGAACTGTCAACAACCATGGGAGCGCGAGGACGCACAGCGTCCACCCGAGACTGTCTAGACCGTCTGGGTTGAGCAGTGGAAACCACACCGGGTTGCGGAGGTTGACGCACCGCGTCAAAACAAGTCACCTCTGATGGTTGTTGAACGTCCTGAACGTCAACAACCACCTCCGTGCGTCGCTTAACGTCAACGTGCGGCTGGCAACCCACACTGGATCGCATCGGTGGAGGAACCACCTCAACTGGTAGACGCGAGAAGGTTACCTCAGCGTCAACAGGACGCACAACCGATCGCTTGGAAGGTTGTTGGTCAGAAGGTACGGTAGCAACCTTCTCCGCATGAAAGTCCTGCATCAAAGACGTAAGCTTGGACTGCATGTCTTGCAGCAAAGTCCATTTAGGGTCTACGGGAGCAGGTGCGGCGACAGACGGTGTTAGTGACTGAAGCGGTACCCGCTTTGCCTCTCTTAGGCGGTGAGCAGTCATCAGATGACGGCAACGAGTCCGAACTGACCCAGTGGCTACAACCGGGACGTTGGACTTGTCCTGAAGGGACCGATTTACGCTTTAAAGGTCGTGAGACCTTGGTCCAAAGTTTCTTACGAGAAACACCTTCAGACGACGAGGTATAAACGGGCTCTCTCGTCTTACGTAAGTAGGGGCGATCTTGGGGAGATACGCCTGATACCATGGAGGGAACGTCTGTTCGCTGATTAAAGCCTCTCGAACCCATGCGTCGTGCGACATTGCTTCTCCCCTGGACTTGGGAGCTTGCAAGAGGTCCCGGACTAGGAGGACGACAGGCACGAACAGACGAACCCTCAAGCGCAACACTGTTCACAACACTTTCACTTGGCACTTTATCACTTCCCGCGGCACTTTAGCACTTAAGCTCCTTAACATCCGCCATGAGTTGATTGCGGTCACTTGCAAGGGACTCAACTCTCTCCCCCAGGGCATGGATGGCACGTCATGTCAGCCATCGATGGTTCCTGAGTGCTAGGAGGGGGGTTAGGAACAACCACTACAGGGGAAGGAATAGGTTGTGGGGCATGAGGAGAGGAAACATCAATAGACCTAGAAGAACTTCTCCAAATTCTATCTCTCTCTAGCCTGCGTGTGTACTTTTCAAATTCGATAAAATCGAATTCCGAAAGGCCCACGCACTCCTCACACCGATCTTCCAATTGACAGGTTTTACCCCGACAATTGGAACAAACAGTGTGAGGGTCGAGAGAAGCCTTCGGAAGCCGCCTAGAACAGTCCCTAGCAATGCATTTTCTAAACTTGGGAACTTGTGAAAGGTCAGCCATTTTGAATTGGTCAAGGGAAAATTCCAAAAAACTATCTAAGTCATCAACAATGAATCCGATACAAAAAAAGAGTTCAAGGATTTATTTGAAGAAAAACCCTGCACAGCGAAAGCTCAAAACCAGAATATAGTACTTCACCAAAGATGATGTGAAAAACTCCAGTTAGCAACAGCGAGTAAAGTACGTCTTGTCGACACGTCGACAGAGAGAAAATTGAGTCTTTGTTTACATGGAGCTTGGTATCTGGCCGACAGCTGGCGCTGATGGGCACACCCGCAACCTGTATAGCGATCGCTGGCGAGTTTTTTTGTACAGTTTTTTGTCTGTCGAGCAACAGAGTTGCAGCTATATATTCACCGGCTAAGTTAAATATTTAAAAATTCACCGGAAACCCATATATTCAAGATATATATATAAAAAAAAAAACATTTATAACAGGTTACAACTGAAAACCATATTTCAAAAAGTTAAGAAACAGATGCATGGGTTAATATATTTTTACTGTACTAAAAAAACTGAAATTTGCTTGAAGAAATGGACAAGTTCAGGCTAGTTTAGCATTTTTCTCTATGTTTAATTAGGGTTGGGGTATGATAACTTACGCATTAGTCGATTCAAATGTCTGTGTTATCTCTAGTGAAGCCGGAGATTCGATGAAAAAAAGGACCGTTATAATGTAATTGTGATCAATCATGACAAAGGTTCGTGTGCAAAAGGCCTCAGCCGGAGTCTGAGTGGCGGATTTCACCGTTGCACTCCAAATATCTGACTAGTTCTCACCCAATGAGTATCCATTATAGCGGAGTATAACTCAAGGTGGAGCTAAGGGTGTCGTCATAAAGCGATCCCAAATAATGACTCATACACTAACGTAACCTATTAATAGTGCTAGCTCTATTAACAGTAACCACATCAATAAAACGTGAATATCATTAAACGCAATATTATCAACTCGGAGAATAAGAGGAGGCAGAAATAACTCGTGATCGTATAAAACGGAAAACGGGAAATCCACCTCCTCTACTCGAGCTTAATAAAGAAAACGAGAGAAGGGGTAACTCGTAACTGTAGAAACAGAATACGAGCACTCTATGCTCACGCTCTCAAGGTTACATAATAAAAAACCAAAATCACACAATAATATGATAAGAATAATGATAAAATTGTAATAACCAAGAACGAAGAATAACGACAACGTAACAATTAAACATAAAGATATAGTCTAAATCGCGCACCTTCCTGAGGCGTGAACATAACTATAACAAAGACTAGATCGATATTCTTCGTCCAAATTGGACTTGCTAGCAAATAAATACCATAGTAAAAAACAATAATAAATAATGATAATAATATTGGTCATAAAACGTAAGTGATATAACTTACATGACAGAGTACCAGAAGGGCAATATTAACTTGAAAAACTACCGAATTGAACAAAACCAAAATAGCTGCCGATACCGAGGACGGCCAATCCTCTTCCAAAATTAAAATCCACATTACTGGAACGAGAACAAATGCCCGGTACTGAAAAAAACTGTCAAAACAAACTATGGTACTTAACATTGGTAAAGGTGAAGTAGCAACGTCAGTCATGTTGAATTAACGACAATCACTTGCGAAACACCTAACAAAATAAAAAAACGACTTAGCGGGCAAGTCCAAAACAGAAGGATGACCTGGAGAGCGCGAGTAGTAGGTGTCGGTGGAGTAGTCCAACTGTATTCTCTAGGGCCTGTCACGGCCCTCCCCTTTGATGAAGGGATTATCTAAATGGAAGACAGCCTGTGAATAGTGGTTTACACACGCCCTTGTTAAATACACGACACCAACAAGGTGTTTGCGCGAGGGTTGTGACCTCTGCATTCCATGCTTTTATCTTTCTCTAGTATATTTGGAAGATTTATATTAGAAAAGTGTAAAGAAGGACCCTTTTCACCGGGCGTCACAGGTCTCTCCCCAGAAATAGATTTTTCCTTCGTCAAAATCCCTTTTCTCACTCTAAGCCCATTTGTTACATTTAGGAGACTGATGGTGCACTATTGCACATGCATTGCTTGCCTTCGCTTTTGCCAGCTGTTCCGTTTTTTGTACAATGTAATCATTACCTGGCTTTTATAACCAATTACGAGCTTCCATATATTTATGCACACGTACCCGGATGTTGTTCCAAAACAGCCATTTTCCTTCCACCCTCCCCTTCAGTTTCAGATTGACTACCATCACAAAGATGTCTCAAAAAGGAAAGCACAATCTATTTCAAAATTTAATGTAATTTCATGTATGTTGGCACTTGAAAACGCTCCCCGTTCAGTGTATAGTATAGTTATTGGTGATTACATCAAAAGTAAAAAATAACCCCAAATAATGACCCACAGGGCTTGAGTGCAGCTCAACATGTACCGCTTGCCAGCACATAGGAGCAGTGATGTTATGTTAATTTTGCAAGCATAGCGAGCCACGGCAGAGCAAAAACCATAAGTAGGCTTAGCAAATCAAGTAAATTATAGATAATCGATAATTAAATTTTCAGCCAATTACATGAACCATCTATTTATCCTACTGGTTAACTTGTGTTTATTTTGCATTTCTAACCATTAATATGGGTGCAAATCAGTCATTTTGGGTATTTCCAAAACCAAAAATAACCCGGTTTCCCACAGCAGTCTCCCATAATTGTTTTTATATGAGCGTTCAAAAACTTGCAAACGGGTGGTTTGCCCCAATAATCATTGGTCAGAAATGCATAAAACACAAGATAGCGAGTAAGAAAAATCTATGGTTCATGTATTTGGCTATTATTATTACTATCAGTATTATTATTATTACTACTACTTGTTAAGCTACAACCCTAGTTGGAAAAGCAGGATGCTATAAGCCCAAGGTCTCCAACAAGGAAAATAGCCCAGTGAGGAAAGGAAACAAGGAAAAATAAAATATCTTAAGAACAGTAACATTAAAATAAATATTTCCTATATAAACTATAAAAACTAACAAAAGAAGAGGAAGAAAAATAAGATAGAATAGTGAGCCCAAGCATATCCTCAATCAAGAGAGCTCTAACCCAAGAAAGTGGAAGGCCATGGTACAGAGGCTAATAGCACTACCCAAGACTAGAGAACAATGGTTTGATTTTGGAGTGTCCTTCTCCTAGAAGAGCTGCTTATCACAGATAAGTGTGCCTCTCCAACCAATACCAAGAGGAAAGTGGCTACTGAACAATTACAGTGCAGTAGTTAACCCCTTGAGAGAAGTAGAATTCTTTGGTAATCTCAGTGTATGGGGACAGAAGAGAATATGTAAAGAATAGGCCAGACTATTTGGTCTAGTTTATGTGAAGAAAAAAGGAAAAAGGAACCGTAACCACAGAGAAGGATCCAATGTAGTACTGTCTGGCCAATCAAAGGACCCCAAAACTCTCTAGCAGTAGTATCTCAATGGGTGGCTGGTGCCCTGACCAACCTACTACCTATAAATTAAAGTATCATATATCTACCACTGTTTCTACTGGAAATTATCAGGCTTTGGACTTGATAAATATATGGGTTTTATTATAGTTCCAGTCAGAAAAACCTTTTCTAATAAATGTTTTTTTCTGTAAGTAAACTACTGTACTGTTTTCAGTAAAATTATAGTTACAGACGGAACAACGCTTTGAACAGAAAAAATAGTTTTTCCTGTAGCAAATAATGTGCTTTCACTGAATTTGACCTTTCTTTCAACCGCAAAGTGAAAATTGTCAGACCATCTAAGAATGTGGATATTCTTTTGAAATCTAATGATTTTTGCTCTGCCGTGCACTCGCTTCACTCACATAAAAAGAAAAATATCAAGCTACTATGCACTGGCAAGTGGTACATGCTGAGATGCGCACGCTAATACTATTGATTATTATTTCTTCGATAATTAAGATTGTATTTGCACTGAAAATAAGTCTCACTTTCGACGAAAATGGACATTTTTCTATAGGAAAACTCCTTTTTTTTTTTTTAGTAGAAAAGCTTTTCCATCCGTAACGATGACAAAATGATATTTTCTTCGAACATGACTTCTATTTTAAGGGATATTAAGTAATTTCTGATATTCTCTAATATATCAACCGAGATACGCTCTCACTCCAAACTATCCATTTCCAGTGGAAATATAAGAGCATTTATAGATTAGGGTACACAGGTTAGCTCAGACTACAAGGAGCCTTTGTATATCAGCGGCCAGTTCCTCCCATTTGAGTTAAAAATAGACATAAACTAAACTAAACTTTCCCCCCTAACCTAACCTACAAGCCGTATCCTTACCTAACGGAGGGGCTAACGACCCCTTGCGACCCCCTTACACTGCCGTATTCAAAGTACGTAGCTGTTACTTTATTAGCATAAAATAGAATGTACCGTCACTATCCTAGCTTAAACTTTTAACAGCTATTTAGACAGTAGTTCGTATCTTAACTTACCGCTATTTTACAATTCTATCTTCGTCTTTTTTTTCTTTAAATGCAGGAATCAGTAGAAAACCAAAGACGGTTTTCACCTTTCAGCGAGTTCCCAGTTTCTCATTGCTCTCTCCACAACACAAGCTTAAAGTTAGTAGTGTAGGTCACAGTCTTTGTAACGGCACCCATACTTAGGCTTTCATTTTACCTAATGGTGCCGTGGAATTTGTATTTTATTTTCTAGATTTTCCAGTTGTAAATTATACTCACAAATATACTTCAAACAAGAGCATGTAATTTTTTTTTTTATTTCTGGATGTGATTTAACTAGTAAAATTCACTATTTCTGACAGTATTTAATTTATGCAGTCTACAGAGGAAGAAAGGGAACAGGGAGATAAACTACATGAAGTTTAAGCACAATAACATTGTAATAAATCTTTCATACAAAAACTTCACAATAACAAGAGAGATAAATAAGATTGAATAGTGTGTTCGAGTGTTCCCCCCAAGCAAGTGAACTCTACCCTAAGACTATGGACGACCATGGTATGATGGTACAGAGGCTATAGTTTCGGCCAACGTGCTTTTTTTTGCATAACATATCAATCTTTAGTCCATCGTTTTTATAACTTATATAGCTCTTTAAAGTTGCGGAGGCCCTGTATATTTTTCTTTTATAATTAAGAATTCTTAAAATTACTTTTGCCCATATATATACTTTTCACAATTTAAAACATATTTTCATTGCCTTTCATGGTACAGTATATCCATGAACTCGACAGCTCGGCCGTAGGAGGGGCGTCATTGGAGGGGGAGGAGGGACAAGACTCCCCTTCCCCCGAATGCCTCCCTTTGCCACCCGTCCCCCTCTCCAAACCCCAAAAAGTAACATCTGGTTTCCCATTATTCCTACCTAAAATCTTATGTATCATCACTGTGACATCACACTTAGTTATATTTTTCGTGACTAAGACTAGCGAACAAAAAAAGTTGATTTTTGAAGGGTCCCTGACTTCGCCAGAAATTATTGTTGTACCTTAAACTCAGCGATCTATGATTCACGCTGATATAAGCAATAATAAATTGCCGCTAATTGTGTATTCCCAGACCAAAACGTTCTTACAATCTTTCTCTCTCCCTCCCTAGTGTTCTCAATAACTGGTCGCACTGAGGGGTTATTACTCTCTCTCTCTCTCTCTCTCTCTCTCTCTCTCTCTCTCTCTCTCTCTCTCTCTCTCTCTCTCTCTCTGTGAATCGATGTTATGAAATCAATGAACCTAGACATACTATTATTGTTGTCTCACTGTATAGCATCTTCACTAACTGCTAGCTAAATATGTGCATGTGGTTCTGTTGCAGAATTTGCAGTGATTATATTTTTCCAAACCTACATAAATTTTCTCAAACAAATAAGAGGAGATGTAACGTAGGATTTTACAAACGGTTTGAGTGGGTTGAGTATTCTTAAATAGGAGAACAAGCGTTTATTGCTTTGCATGTAGACACTTTGCCAGTATCGTACAGAGAAGAGGCGAGACAGTAATTGAAGTGGAATTTAGAAAATGGAAGGATTCCTGAAAATTTTTAGAAAAAAAAAACATTTTAAAAGTGAAAGACATACGAATGCTATGAGTGTATATTCCTCTTCCTATTTTTTTAAGCTTTTATAGTTTATATATGAAATATTTATTTTAATGTTGTTACTATTCTTAAAATATTATATCATAATTGTTCATTCATGTAGTTTATTAATTTCTTTATTTCCTTTCGTCACTGGGCTATTTTACCTGCTGGAGCCCTTGGGCTTATATCAAGCTGCCTTTCCAACTAGGGTTGTAGCTAAGCAAGTAGTAATAATAGTAATATACTTAAGCACCAATAATGGCGAGATAAATGAAGAATAGTGGGAGTACAGGAGTGTTGTTGAAATGTCTTGCTTATATGGCTAAAAAAAAAAAACACACTATAACCCCAGTAGATTAGGCCCGCTTCAGTAGCAAAAGTGTCTCTGCTCCCCCCCCCCCCCAAAAAAAAAAAAAACTGAAATGACGTCCCTGGGCCGGAGGCTATTATAATTATTACTATTATTGTGATTATTACTATTATTATTATTATTATTATTATTATTATTATTATTATTATTATTATTATTATTATTATTATTATTATTATTATTATTTTCTATATGTAAGCATGCTCTTTGCATTCCCCAAGAGAGATGAGTTCACCCAAGGTTTACCTAGGCTCCAAAAGGCACTAGAAGAGTTGGAAGACCCAGCCCTACATGTGTGAGGACTAAGAAGCGTGAAGTAGATGATGATGAATGGAGAATTATTGAATGGAAATCTCAAGATAGAGACGAATGGTGAAATCTAACCGAGGCCCTTTACTTCAATAGGTGTAGGGAGAGATGATGATGATGAAACAGTGTAAAGCGACTGTGTGTGACTTGATAACATTTGCACGAGAAAAGCTAACATTTAACTATACATCAAAACATCCAAATTATTTACAAATAAGAAATAATGATCCACATCATGAGAAGCGTTAAAATAAATCTGTATAACAATAATAAAAAGGGGGCGTCTATTTACATCTCCACTCTATTTCAGAAATCTATAGGTCTCAAATTATGGCATGCTGCCTCTTTCTTACATCAGTGGAACAAAACGCACAGGGATATTCTTTACTTTACTTTAAGGGCTGTTTTTTTCTGCAGGACCTCCACAGTCATAGTATCATGTTCGTTCGAAAACATTCACCATTTCACACTGCATATTACTCTTTTATTTTTAAATCGACTAGCATGATAAAGCCTTTTGCAGACGTAATTTCGAGACTATATAATAAGCTCCCACGAAACATTCGAATGATTGAAGACATTAAGGCTTTCAAGAAGAAACTGAAGACTTTCTTATTTCAACAGTCATGCAACAGTGACGATTTAACAGTAAATGAACAATACGCGATATGAAACGTTAAATACTCTGAACGAACAAGGTAACACGACAGTGGAGGTCCTATAGAGAGTGGGGTTCCCCTGCTGTATGGACCGGAAAAGCAGCCATCAAAGTAAGAAGACATTCATTGTTTCCTTTCCTCACTGGGACATTTTGCCCTTTTTGAGCCATTGGGCTTATAGCATCTTGCTTTTCCAACTAGGGGGCAGCCGATGGGGACTACGGTCTACCTCAAAGCCACAGCAAAGTCCTGCAAAAGAAGGCAACAGTGCTTACCACTCATGGTAGCCGTGGCTTACCCCATACAAATGGGAAAAAACAGAAGTTACAGCCTAGTTTGTAATAATAATAATAATAATATCTACACTTGAAGAACAACACTGGTTACATCGACACAGATAATTGCCTGTCAGTGACCTACCAATACTTCGTTACTGAAGATTCAAATTCCTTAAACGTTACTAAAAAGAGAGATATTATTATTACTATTATTATTATTATCATTTGCTAAGCTACAACCCTAGTTGGAAAAGCAGGATGCTATAAGCCCAGGGGCTCCAACAGGAAGAATAGCTCAGTGAAGAAAGGAAACGAAAAAAAAAAAAAAAAAACATTTCAAGAAGAGCAACAACATTAAAATAAATCTCTCCTATATAAACTATAAAAACTTTAACAAAACAAGAGGAAGAGAATTACGATAGAATAGTGTGGCCGAATGACCCTCAAGCAAGAGAACTCTAACCCAAGACAGTGGAAAACCATGGTACAAAGGTTATGGCACTACCCAAGATTAGAGAACAATGGTTTGATTTTGGAGTGTCCTAGAAGAGTTGCTTACCATAGCTAGTCTCTTCTACCCTTACAAATAGTAAAGTGGCCACTGAAAAATTACAGTGCAGTAAGAATTGTTTGGTAATCTCAGTGTTGTCAGGTATATGAGGCAGATGAGAATATGTAAAGAATAGGCCAGAATATTCGTTGTGTGTGTGTGTGTGCAAAAGGAAAATGAACTGTAACCAGAGAGAAGGATCCAATGTACTACTGTCTGGCCAGTCAAAAGACCCCATAACTCTATAGCGGTAGTACCTCAACGGGTGGCTGGTGCCCAGGCCAACCTACTACATACCAAAGTAGTAGACTAGCAGTAAGATAACGTCTTTATCTTTTATTATAAGGATATAATTACATTTAATGATTTTCATTATTTGGTAATAATCCTATTACAGAAATATGTGTATGAACTTGTATAATGTTTTGCTGCAAAACAATATAAATCAAAATAAATAGTTTCAAAATTATTAAGTTAAGCCTACATACTTAGAAATATTACTTGTATATCTAGTTTAAATTAATATACATGACCCTTTGTTATAGAGTTTGAAACGGTTTGAAATATTTTTTTTTTTTTGCAATAAAACTTAAATAAAATATGTTATTAAATATAAAGCTATGGTTTTTAAAAATACTCTTTGTCACGAGTTGTCTCGATGTGGACCGAGTTTACCGCATATCTTAGGCTACATAGCTGAGTTTTAATTTCAAACTCTAGTGTAGTACTAACATGACAACCCACATTATGCTCTTAATATAATGTTTGGACAATGTTGTTAAAATTCATATAAAAGTTATATTTTATAGCATCAGTAGCTTATTTATCTCTATTCGAGTTAGTTAATAGCCCTTTTCGAGGTCAGCCCTTTTCGAGTGTCACCCCTTTCCTAAAGACATATCTTATAGTAGCTGATATCCATGGAGGCTGTCTGGTTTATGAATTTGTAGATTTCATGAAATGTCTGTTCTTCTTTGTGCTCTAGGAAGCAGTTTCTGTTGTTTGAAATGATTGTTTCTAAATATTTTATCAAGCTAACCTCTTTGATGCTCTCAATTTCTGTTAGATGGACTGTACTGTTTTGTCACGTGTTCCAACCAAGTTCTAAGATACAAGTCGCTCACACAACAATACGAAGATTATGGGCATCAATCAGAAGCCCAGGTTCAAGGGGGGGGGGGGGGGGAGATCAAGCCCCAAACGATGTCACCATGTTTCCGCCTACGCTACGTCATCCAAGCGCCACGTTTGTATGTTGCGTCGGAATGTGTGTTTCTGCTCTCTCTCTCTCTCTCTCTCTCTCTCTCTCTCTCTCTCTCTCTCTCTCTCTCTCTCTCTCTCTCTCTCTCTCTCTCTCTGATGGCTTACCTTGATGGCTAAGTGGATGCGAGCGAGAGAGAGAGGTGGGTGTTAACACGAAGTTAACAGCCGAGCAAACTGTAAACCTGGCGGCCTTTCACCATTACAAAAATTATCTAGAAAACCGGTGCCGGCTTCTTTCTCTATCGAGTCGTGTGACTTGTATGATTTTAAATCTTAAACATATTTATTATCTCCAATCTAAATGAGCCGTTCGTTATACATGGCTCGCATATTCCACGGACAATCATGACAGAACAGAACCGCATAATGTGAATGTGCTATGTTGCCACATTTCTTTATTGTTAAACAAGTACTTCGAGTATTGCATGCTTACTTTCCTTTAATATGCTAAAATATTTACTTTTATATTATATTGGTGTGTTTACCTCTATAATGTCTTTGACCTAAATTAGACAATTGGCCTCTTGTTTAATCAGCAATGCAACGATGTATCCAAGCTTGAATACCCCTAACCTTTATTTTAGAATGGTCGGCTATACTAGATGTGTAGGCTAATACAAAGCAGATCAAACTGCACAAAAATTATTTATTAGTTACCTCCTACGCAGACGGCATAGCTTAATTGCATACTTCATATTTCAGTTTCTATAGCCTGTCTAATATACCGGGCAACTTCCTTGTTATGGATTCTATTTGTCCTACTTTTATGGTATTGCTTGTAAATTTTCTTAATTCTCTACAACCAAACAAATGCATTGTTGTATCCTCTGCCTCTCTCCACAACTCACAAAGCTGAACATTTTCATTCTTGTTTCTATAATATCCGTTTAAATTTCATATTCAACCTTGTCTTCCTCACTATGATATATACATTGGTCTTCCACTGTCTTGGGTTAGAGTTCTCTTGCTTGAGGGTACACTCGGGCATACTATTCTATCTAATTTCTCTTACTCTTGTTTTGTTAAAGTTTATATAGGAGACATTTATTTTAATGATGTTACTCTTCTCAAAAATAATTTCTTTCCCTTTTTCCTTTCCTCACTGGGCTATTTCCCTGTTGGAGTCCCCGGGGCTTATAGCATCCTGCTTTTCCAACTAGAGTTGTAGCTTAGCAAGTAATAATAATAATAATAATAATAATAATAATAATAATAATAATAATAATAATAATAATAATAATAATAAGACAACGTCCATTAATGTTAAGGTAACCTTTGTAATCCCTTCTTGTCATTACCATTTTCAAAAGTCAACTGTCATTTCTATTTTAATAGTGGCATGTCAATCCAGTCTTCGTAATTTTCCTTCCCCTGCTTCTTGAGCAATCTCCAGGGGGTATTATCTATAATCTCATTTTCATCATGTCCTGGTCATATCCATTATTTTTCTTACACTTTGTTTGAACATCCTCTACTTTAGTTTGCTCTCGCATCCATGTTGCTCTTTTTCGGTCTCATAGCATTTTTCTCCTCAGTATTCTTTCCATGGCTCTTCGAGTTATAACTACATTAAACTCTAAGGCTTTAGTAAATCTCCTAGTTTCTGATGCTCAAGTTGACACTGGTAGGGCCATCTGATTGAATAATCTCCTTTTTAGGAAAGGTGACACATTAATTTTCATAACCACTTTGTTTACTAAAATCTCTCCATCCCATGTTTATCATTTTAATTTCGGGCTCATGTCCTGGACAAAAAACTTTACTGTCTCTATAGGCTCGTCCATAACTTTTATTTGTCTCTTCCTTTTCATTGAACAATATCTTAGTTCTACTCATTCATTTTCAGTCCTACATTTCGCTTTTTTCTATTCGAATTCATTATATTTTGCAATTCCTCCAAAGATTCAACAAACAAATCTCAAGTTACTAAGTTAATCCCTATTAATGTTTATATCTACATTTCCCAATCTAATGTCTTAGAAACTACTACTAGGCACGCTGTGAATAATTTAAGAGACGGGGTCCCCCGTCTAACTTCTCTCTCAATTAGAATGTTCTTACTGTCTTTATGTAGTTCTAGAAGCGGGTATTCAACAACTGTCCATGTCCAGGTAACCAGTTATTCAGACGTATCCAGGACAAAATACCAGAGAAAATGCCATAACATAATCCCACAATGAGACTAAGGACAAAATACCACAATGATACCAAGGACAAAATACCACAATGAGACCAAGGACAAAATCCCACCATGAGACGAAGGACAAAATTCCACAGTAAGTTACAAAGTAAAAAATTACTTTTTTATTTATGAGTTAATGGTGCATACTGTACTCATGAACCACTTCGTATTAGTGTGCGCATATAATTTTTTTTTTTTTTTAGTATAATTTAAAGGAACATATCTAACGTTAACATAATTTATATTCCCGATCGGGTCCACGGCCTACCCCCAAAACCAAAGTTAAGTTCTTCAAAAAGAAGGCAACCGTTCTTACCCCATAAAAGTGGAAAAAACACGTTACTGGAAGATGATTCCAGTTATTTCATCCATAATTGAAAACTGCTGAATCAATTGTGATTTTTTTTCTTTCTGCTTTTATTCACTGTTCGTGAGCTTTACACTACACAAAGCTAAACTATCGTGCATATCATCCATTGGCAGAACATGAACAGGCAAGAAGAAAAGCACGGCTTCGTGTAGTGCAAGCAGAAGAACAGTGAATAAAAGCAAAGTTTTTTTTTAATGTATACTAAAAAGTAAATGCATTACATAATGCACATCAACATAAACTGATTCTTTAATATGTACTAGGCCCATTACCATCATGATCATCATCATAAATATCTCGTACGCCTATTGAGGGCATCGGTGAGATTTCGCCAGTCGTCTCTATCTTGAGCTTTTAAACTCCACTATTATTAGTGTTATAAATTAATGTTTTATTAAGTCACAAAAAAACCTCAAACAAATTATTTACTTTATCGTAGCCTAGGCAACCGTGTTACCCCATACGAATGGGAAAAAGACAGGCTAATAAATGAAGAGGAAAACTGTCGAATTTAATCAACATTGTGGGGTTAAGTCCAGTGGGAGTTTTTCGGATACCATGTCTACGAATATATTTCATAATAAAAGATATATATATATATATATATATATATATATATATATATATATATATATATATATATATATATATATATATATATATATATGTATGTATGTATATATATTAGTTTTGTAATATACTTCAGTGAAAGGTGACGGATATTATTATCTAAACCTTCTCACACTTTCAGTACTAATAAATAAAAACTACACATAATCAAATAGATTATGAGATCTTCACATTGAAATGATAAAGACTAGTTGCAGAAAAAAAAATCTGGCTGCTATCCGGAAGATGATAAGAATTCTTAGAAATTTCTAAACAATGTGATAACACCCGCTATTATTAGGACAATTCTCTGATATTTTTTCCTTTGCAACTGTGAACAGTAACGCATTGTTCTTAATCATTTGTCTTATCGAAATCAAATCACTACAGTGAGTAATGGAGATAGTACTGGCCATGAACTTTTTAGGGCAGATTAGCAGGTGAAAAATCTCGATTCGATTATGACGAAATTTCCGAAATCGCTAAAACATACATTGCAAAAAAAAAAAAAAAAAAAAAAAAAAAAAAAAAAAAAAATTTCGAACATGGTACCACAAACCCAAACTTGATGCCAAGGGTTAAAAGTGTCTTCATCAGAATAGATGCTCACCAGAACGTCAGCTGGGCAAGCCCAACAGCCCACTGTGGTGCCCAACCATAACAGTGGCCTCCACAGTAAACAGCTGAAAACTCACGGTCCCGGGCGGGGATCGATCTGCTGCCACGCGAATGCTAGGCGAACACGCTACCACTATACTAGCCAGAAGGCAGAGTCCCCAGACTGGATTTTTAATAATAATGCTAAAACACCACCATAATCAATAAATTCATCCTACACTGAATTATAGTTCATACTCGCATATGTATAACATGTTATCAAGCAATGTCAGAAGTACAATTCTTTATAATAGATTTATCCCAAGACTTACAGAGAATGAACTTTTCGCTGTATAAAATTTACGTATTGGCTATTTAGCACAGCAGCTCATCTAGGAGGACACTCCAAAATCAAACCATTGTTCTTTAGTCTTGGGTAGTACCATAGACTCTGTACCATGGTCTTCCATTGTCTTGCTTGAGGGTACACTCGGGCACACTTTTCTATCTAATTTTTCCTCCTCTTGTTTTGTTGAAGTTTTTATGGTTTATATATGAAATATTTACTTTAATGTTGTTTTTGATCTTCAGATATTTTATTTTTCCTTGTTTCCACGCCTCACTAGGCTATTTTCCATGTTGGAGCCCCAGGGCTTATAGCATCCTGCTTTACCAACTGGGGTTGTGGCTTGGCAAGTAGTAATAATAATAATAATAACAATAATACCACAAACTATATGCTATAAATTATTTATTTTGATTTATAATTTTGTAAAATATGTTATATAATTATTTATTTTGATTTATAATTTTGTAAAATACTGTATACGTTCACAAATATATTTTTGTATTGGAATAATTACGAAAAAGTAAAGGTGTAATTCAAAATAAAAGATAAAAAAAATGTAAATACGCTATATGTAAAATGAAAGATTATTCATGTAAATGTTGTAGGATGTATATGTTATACATTGTATGATTGTAAATGTACATTTCATAATAGATAAAAAATATATATTTTTTATTTAAAACATTTAAATAAATAGTAAAAATTTCAATTATAAATACACTATATGTAAAAAAAATACTTATGTAAATATACTATGATGTATAAGTTATAAATGGTAAGATTGTAAATGCGTATTTCATAGGGAAAGATAATAAAAAAAGGAAATAACAACCGTTGGGTTAGGACCAAAACGTTGAGCACGTGGGGCGACAGTCTGTCTGGCTCATAGTAACCGAACAAGAATCGAACAAGACGTGATCATACGAATACGAAACTCTCAAACCAGTTCTAACGGCCTACCACCTCTCTCTGCACACGCTACACCTACACCACTTTACTTTTATATACCTTTTATTAAGAAAATACAGTTGAATTAATATGTTCATTATATGCGTATTCTCATTTAAAAATATATTGATACATTATGTTGTTACAACAAAAATAAACAAAAAGTAAAAATGTAGTTAAAAAATTCTCATTATTATTATTATTATTATTATTATTATTATTATTATTATTATTATTAGCCAAGCTACAACGCTATTTGGAAAAGCAGGATGCCCTAAGCCTATTATTATTATTATTATTATTATTATTATTATTATTATTATTATTAGCCAAGCTACAACCCTAGTTGGAAAAGCAGGATGCTATAAGTCCAAGGGACCCAGAAAGGAAAAATAGTCCAATGAGGCAAAAAATTAAGAAAAACTGTAAGAGAAGTAAAGAACAATTAAAATAAAATATTTCGAGAACAGTAACATTATCAAAATAGATCTTTCAATTTAGAAATATTGTTTGCATACTTACATTTCTTAATAATCCTTTGTAATCTAATCTTTACAAAAATATTTCGGTGGCTACAGTTGGGTTTGAAATATTTACAAGCAATATAAGTAGCCGATGATAAATAGATATGTACAAAAATAAATGCTCCGATTAAAAGACAGTCTAAAACACAATTAAGTTTGCCAGATATCAATTTCCTTTCCATTCCAACATTTACATTCATCAAATTTTCACGATCTTATCATCTCAATTCCAGCTAGCTATTTTGAATTATACACTTTTCTCTAACCTATTGTCTCTGGTTCCTTCAACATGACCAAACCATCTCTAATCTCATCCATCTTTTTGACTAAGACAATTTTCTTTAACCTACACTACTGATTATAAAATAATGTTTTCGACTGACATTTGTGACTAATAATTTATTCATCCTACACTTACGACTATCATAATAGTATTTTCAACCTACACTTCTATCATAATGTTTTCAACTTACTTATCTGCCTACAATAATGTTTTCGACCTACACCTCAGACTATAATAATGTTTCCAACCTACATTTCTGACTATAATAATGTTTTCGACCTACACCTCTGACTATATGATATGATTTCGACCTACACCCATGACTATAAGTTTCCAACCTACATTTCTGACTGTAATAACTTCTTCGACCAACACCTCTGCCTATAATACGTTTTCGACCTACACCTCTGACTATAACAATGTTTTCGACCTAACCTGATTGTAATGTTTTCGACCTCAACCACTGACATTGCTTCCGACCAACACCTCTCACTGTAATAACGTTTTCGACCTACACCTCTTGACTATATTAATGTTTTCGACCTACACCTCTTGACTATAATAATGTTTTCGACCTACACCTCTGACTGTGATATGATTTCGACCTACACCTCTGACTGTGATATGATTTCGACCTACACCTCTGACTGTGATATGATTTCGACCTACACCTCTGACTATAATAATGTTTTCGACCTACACCTCTTGACTATAATAATGTTTTCGACCTGATTGTAATGTTTTCGACCTACACCTCTGGCTGTAATATGATTTCGACCTACACCTCTGACTATAATAATGTTTTCGACCTACACCTCTGACTATAATAATGTTTTCGACCTGATTGTAATAATGTTTTCGACCTACACCTCTGACTGTGATATGATTTCGACCTACACCTCTGACTATAATAATGTTTTCGACCTACACCTCTTGACTATAATAATGTTTTCGACCTGATTGTAATGTTTTCGACCTACACCTCTGACTGTAATATGATTTCGACCTACACCTCTGACTATTATAATGTTTTCGACCTACACCTCTGCCTATAATAATGTTTTCGACCAAAACCACTGGCCGTAATGTTTTCGACCTACACCTCTGACTATCATAATGTTTTCGACCTACACCTCTGACTATCATAATGTTTTCGAACTACACCTCTCACTATAAATAATAATGTTTACAACCTACACTTCCATGATAACGTTTTTGACCTACACTCTGACTATTATGATATATTTCAACCCACTCTTCTGTCTATCTTCAATTTCTTCATATTTCTTACCCTAATAACTCTTCTTACAGCACATTTATATAATATAAAATTATTTCCTCTTCATAGCTTCGCTTCAACTTTTATTGGCTTTGAGCGCTAAACTTCCTTCAATAAAATAAAATTCTCTAAATAGTTCATGATGCATTTAAGGCCTAATGACTTTCACTGTACCTGTCTCATTTCCTGATACATTTCATATATGCAAAATATCTATGCGCAAAGAATAATAATAATAATAATAATAATAATAATAATAATAATTATTATTATTATTATTATTATTATTATTAGCTAAGCAACAACCCTAGTTGGAAAAAGCAGAATGCTATAAGACCAAGGGCTTCTCAACAGGAAAACAGTCCAGTAAGGAAACGAAATAGGTAAATAAACAGCAAGAGAAGTAACGAACAATTAAAATAAAATATTTTATGAACAGTAACAACGTTAAAATAAATCTTTCACATATAAACTAAGGAGAGACTTATGCCAGACTGTTCAACATAAAAACATTCGCTGCAAGTTTGAACTTTTGAAGTTCCATTAACAGTATACGAACGCTTTGTACGTGTTAAGAGGGAGCACTAGTGAGTCACTCAGCACTGTCTCGGTGAATTATATATTAGGAACAATAAAAATCAATACGCAAAGTAACTTTCTACTGTACAGCACATTCTGCTTCTCGCTACATTTCAAGCAGCTGTACTATACAATAAATGCATCAAGAGGGAGTCAAAATTATAGTGAATATTATCAGATAGGAATTTCGATATGCTAAGAATAGCTTTCTGCTTACATGACTTCTATCAGTTATGTCCTTGTGCTTTCTGCCGACATAACTAAAGTTCTGTTCTGTTAGTTATATCCCCGTTCTTTCTACCTACATAACTATGTTCTATCGGTTATATCCCCGTGAAAACGTATGAATTAATGGGAATATATGAGACTTTCATCAACAAATAATCGTTACATACGTTTCTGGAAAATCCACAAAAATCCACTTTAAACATTTCAGGGAAATCCAAAAAAATAAACTATAAACATTTCAAGAAAATCCAAAAAATCCACTTTAAACATTTCAGGAAAATCCAAAAAAATCCACTTTAAACATTTCAGGAAAATCCAAAAAAATCCACTTTAAACATTTCAGGGAAATCCAAAAAAATAAACTATAAACATTTCAAGAAAATCCAAAAAATCCACTTTAAACATTTCAGGAAAATCCAAAAAAATCCACTTTAAACATTTCAGGAAAATCCAAAAAAATCCACTTTAAACATTTCAGGGAAATCCAAAAAAATAAACTATAAACATTTCAAGAAAATCCAAAAAATCCACTTTAAACATTTCAGGAAAATCCAAAAAAATCCACTTTAAACATTTCAGGAAAATCCAAAAAAATCCACTTTGAACATTACAGGAAAATCCAAAAAATAAACTATAAATATTTCAGGAAAATCCAATAAATATCAACCAAACATGTACCAATCAATTTATAAGTATATCAATGTACTTGTTTGGGCGCGAAGCTCAATTCCTTATTGGTAGATTTTTCTTGAAAAAGTCGTCGATATAAACAATGTTTACGTTAACGACTTTTTCAATAAAAATCTACGAATCGCATTTTTCATATAAAATACAATTATAGACACTACATTTAAGAACACAAACCATGAACTAATCTCATTTACAAAAACTAAATGAAACTTCGTTGTCTTTAAACAAAAACGAAACGCATGAATATACTTACAACAGATTAGTCACAAAATCCAATGTAAAACAACCTAAGTTGGTTCCCCATCGTCAGTAAAACCTTCGGCTACTTCGCTTGTCCTTAACACAAATTGATTGAATTACAGTGTTCTTCCCATTCTCTATTAATTGTTTGAACCCGCGTATATAGGAAGTTGAAAAAAAAATGTTTCCTCAACCATCGGTTTGGATTATTATCATTATTACTTTCTAAGCTACAAACTTAGTTGGAAAAGCATGATACGAAATAAACAGGAAAAACAACCCAGTGAAGAAAGGAAGTTAGGAAACAGATAGACTAACGCGCCCGAGTTTACCTGTAACACAAGACAGTGGCAGACCATGGTATAGAAGTTATTGCAGTACCCAAGACTAGCATATAATGCTTTGATTTTGGAGTGTCCTCTCCTAGAAGAGCTGCTAGAAATAGCTAAAGTCTCTCTTCTACCTTTACCACGTGGAACGTAGCCACTGAACAATTACAGTTCAGTAGCTAACCCCTTGAGTGATGAAATTATCGGTTATCCCAGTGTTGCCGGTGTATGAGGTAAGAGGAGAACGTGTAAAGAATAGGCCAGACTATTCTATGTATATGCAAAGGAAAAACGAGGAGTAACCAGGGAGGGATCCAATGTAGTACTATCTGGCTAGTCAAAGAACCTAATATAAATTATAGTAATCTTGATTTATTGCATTATCAGCTTGTCTTTAAGTTATGTAAATATTAATATGACTAATGTTAGTATATGCTAATGATGAATTATAAACCACATCAGGAAAACCAATATCAAAATATAAATTATATGTTTATATAAATATGTATTTGTAAAAATTATTTTGTAAACTGTATATTTTCTTAATAAAAGTAAAAAAAAAATAACTCTTGCAATGTCGCCGCGCTGGGGACAGAGGAAAAGCCCTACATACCAAGAAGTTAGAATTAGAAGAGGTTGGGCAGCTACATGGCTGAAAGGAAGCAGGAACCTGGATGAAGTAATGGAAGGTGAAGCAAGGACATATTGGGCAAACAACCCCCTCAGTAATGCATAAAGTACACTGGGTGAGATGCACTGACGGCAGGATCTTTGTATCCATGTATCATTGCCAGAATGTAAATATACCATCGGCTAAAAAAGCACTCAGAGTGCAGACCTCCGTCACGGCAACTTATTTCTCCAAATCAGGTTTCCTTTTCCAGAAGCAATTTAGAACTTGAGCGTATTTGAAATGTGTGATAACCATGTGCGAACTTGGGGTTAAGGTTAGGGTTAATTCGGTCGACTTTCACCTTTGACCTAAGACCTCCAAAATTGGAAGCCCATGTCTCAACATATAATTAATCCCTGAAATTTTCACTACTCTATGAGTAAATTTGGGACAAGGAAGGAGTTCACAGACAAACGAACAAACAAGGGGTGAAAACATAACCACCTCCCAACTTCGTTGGCGGAGGTAAAAATTCAGTCAAGACCATGATTCATACATAGATGACAGACTAATTTTTTTTTTTTTTAATATTTTATTTTAAAGTTCTTTACTAAGGGCGAGAGGTGGTTGCCATTACTACTTTACAACTAAGAGTTTACTGATAAAAATACCACTGAAATAAAATTAGGTAACAAACCAATGTCAATTTCCGGGAATGATCTAAAGTAAGCATATACATTTTCTCTCATTATGTTTTTGAAATGTTCCAGTTGAAGTTTTACTACGGGGTATAGTTGGTTTCCCTTACTATTTTTTAACTACAGTAAATGTTTGCTAATTAAAATGTCATTAAAAAGAAAAAAAAGCAATAGACCAGGACCCTCTTTCTATTATTATTATTATTATCATTATTATTACTTGCTAAGCTACAACCCCAAATGGAAAAGCAGGATTTCTATATGCCCAGGGTCCCCAACAGGGAAAATAACCTAGTGAGGTAAGGAAACAAGGAAAATAAATAGTCTAAGAACAGTAACATTAAAATAACTATTTCCTATAATAACTATAAAAACTTTAACAAAACAAGACGAAGAGAAATAAGATGGAATGGTGTACCCGAGTGTACCCTCAAGCAAGAGAACTCTAACCCAAGACAGTGGAAGACCATGGAACAGAGACCATGACACTACCCAAAACTAGAGAACAATGGTTTGATTTTGGAGTGTGTATATATATATATATATATATATATATATATATATATATATATATATATATATATATATATATATATATATATATATATATATAGGAAAGTTAAGTATTGTAAATCAATATTTCTTAATGAACAAAAAACGTGAAGCAAAGATAATTGTACATAGGTTTGGGTTTGTCATAGGGAAAATGGACCATACGATTTGTAGGGAAATGGGTAATGAAATAGAAGACATGTTTCCTTGGAATTCGTATAAAAAAAAATTAAAAACTGGTGAACGGAGTAGAACGTGTAGGCGAATGATAAACTGAATTTTTCCTGTCTGTTGTATGTAAAGATTCATCATGATAAAAGTAGCTAAAGGATACATTTTGCCGTATCAATTACCTAATTTCAAAAGCTTTATGGATATATGCGTAAAACTAATCACAAAATTGGAAATGAGAGGCATGATTCGAGGGTATATGAAGATTCACCATGATACAAGTAACTAAAGGATACATTTCGTCGTATCAATAACTAAACTTCAAAAGGTTGAGAGATAAATGCATAAAACTAATCACAAAATTTGAAATATGAGGCATAATTCAAGGGTAAATTACCTAGGCTCAAAGTTTCATCACGGTTGAACACTTGTTGCGTCTGAGTCCGTCTCATACACGTACGAACGGTCTGGCCGGCGCCACGTATTGTAACGACGTAAGTCCCGAACTCGTGACTGGTTTGGTGTTGCGTTGCTTAAACAACTTTTCTTACTTGAAACAATTATTATTATTATTATTATTATTATTATTATTATTATTATTATTATTATTATTATTATTCCCCCTTCGTCTTTTTGTAATGTCGGCTACCCCTAATTTCGAAGAGCCCTGGTAGATAGCTGCTGCTTATTATTATTATTATTATTATTATTATTATTATTATTATTAGCTGATATAGCGTATTACTAAGCTAAAAATGTTAGCTAAAGCAAAGTGAGCTACATATATACAGAGGGAAAATGGAATTGTTGGAATAATAGAATTAATGGTCAGTTAGTACTAGGACTATATGGAGACATTTAATAAATATATAAAAAGCAAGAACTAGAGAGAATTACCTACTATTCAATTTATGAAAACTTATAACGTATTAAATTTCTTAATCCTGATCTAGATATTAATATTTGGCACTGTCGTTCAATTAGTTCATTATGCATGTTGCATAAGATTTTTCATAACTCTCCCTGGACAATTCTATCCTGTTCGTAATACTAGGCAGGCAGTTAATTCTAATAGTCAGGCCTTCTCCATCATGAGGCTCAATACTACACAGTATTCTAGAAGTTTTATTCCAGCTGTTACCAAGTTGTGGAATGATCTTCCTAATCGGGTAGTTGAATCAGTAGAACTTCAAAAGTTCAAAGTTGGAGCAAATGTTTTTATGTTGACCAGGCTGACATGAGTCTTTTTATAGTTTATATGAGACATATCTGTTTTGACGTTATTAATAGTTTATATGAGACATATCTGTTTTGACGTTATTAATAGTTTATATATAACATATCTGTTTTGACGTTACTGTTTTTAGAATGATCTATTGTTAAACTGTGTTCATCATTTATTTATTTCCTTATTTCCTTTCCTTACTGAACTATTTTCCCTATTGGAACCCTTGGGCATATAGCATTTTGCTTTTCCAACTAGGGTTGTAGCTTGGCTAATAATAGTAATAATAATAACAACTCAACGTTCAGCTGGGCTCCACAGGGCACTAGAGTTGGAAGACCCAAACCCACATGACTGAGGACTATGAAGAGCGAAGTAGACGATGAATGGGGAAGTAATGAATTAAAATCTCCAAATAGAGATGACTGGAAAAACCTAACCGAGGTAGTAGGTTGGCCAGGGCACCAGCCACCCGTTGAGATACTACCGCTGGAGAGTTATGGGGTCTTTTGACTGGCCAGACAGTACTACATTGGATCCTCCTCTCTGGTTACGGTTCATTTTCCCTTTGCCTACATACACACTGAATAGTCTGGCATATTCTTCTCATATTCTCCTCTATCCTCATACACCTGACAACACAGATTACCAAACAACTCTTCATCACCCAAGGGGTTATTGCACTGTAATTGTTCAGTGCCACTTTCCTCTTGGTAAGGGTAGAAGAGACTCTTTAGCTATGGTAAGCAGCTCTTCTAGGAGAAGGACACTCCAAAATCAAACCACTGTTCTCTAGTCTTGGGTAGTGCCATAGCCTCTGTACCATGGCCTTTCACTGTCTTGGGTTAGAGTTCTCTTGCTTGAGGGTACACTCGAGCACACTCTCCTATCTTATTTCTCTTCCTTTTGTTTTGTTAAAGTTTTTATAGTTTATATAGGAGATATTTATTGTGGTTACTCTTCTTAGAATATTTTATTTTCCTTTTTTCCTTTCCTCACTGAGCTATTTTCCCTGTTGGAGCCCCAGGGCTTATAGCATACTGCTTTTCCAACTAGGGTTGTAGCTTAGTAAGTAATAATAATAATAATAATAATAGGCGTAGATGATGATAATGAAATCTTATTCAAGTTTGCACATTGAATCCTTGCAATAGAAGAGTTCAAACTACAGATTATGTATTTTCTATAAATATACAATATTGTAAATTGTAAATGCATATTTCTTAACAAAAGAAAAACAAAAGTATAATTCATTTGGTTGATATTTTAATCTCAATAAGGTCTTAAAGGGCATTATATCATTATCGAAAAATTTATATAAAAAATTAATATTAGACATTCATGAAGATTTTATTTGAAATTAAATTTCAAAGGATATTCAGAAAAAAAAGATCGAAATACACCTGTGATGTTAATTGTGCATTATATTAAATGGGTTCTCATGCTAATTACGGTTTATTGACAGAGGGAAATTATTTTTCTTATAAATATGTAAAATAATATGGAAAAAATTTAAAACACATTAAGACAACTTCCTTTATGTTTAGTTTTGTAAATATTATTGGATATGAGAATGATGTAAAAAACATTTTCACTGATCAGTATGTTTATAACTTAAAAACATATTTAGAAAATAATAAAATTGTATTTTTTTATATTATAATACAAAAATGTACTGTATATACAAAAAATTAAAATATAATTTTGTAAAGGAATATTTCTTGATAAAAGAAAGAAAATAATGTAAGTTAATAAAATGTAATTGTATTTTCATAATAAAAGAAAGAAAAAAAAAAGTTTTGTATTTATAAGCAGCGCTGGCTAGTATAAGGCTGACTGGGTAGACGCAAAGGGGACCAACAAAACCTGTGTTCTATGCAAAGTTTTTCTTCTGTAGTGTTAAATGACAAAACTATGGATTATTTACTTCACTTCTATCTTATTGTGATAAATTGTCCAAGTGTGAAATTTTCTGGGGGGAGGCGGTTTGTCGAGAGGCCCAAAGAGGCTCTAGACCTAGGGGCCCTACCATGGGTTAATACAACACTGTTTGCAAGTTTTGACCTGTTAAGTGTAATGAAGTTTAGTATAGTATTGTAAATATTATTACATTGTAAATTTCTATCACTAATATTTTTACCAAGAAATGAAAGAAAAAAACATACTAAAATAATTTTCTTTTACAGAATATTACCTTCACCACTAGACAGTGTTTATAATCAATGTATATAAATGTGAGATCAACTGGGGAATATGAGTAGATGATCTCAAGAACTTATTATTAACTTATGAAAAAATCTCTAATCAAAATAAAAAAATTGTTGTAATATACACTTTTACATTTTTTCTGCCCTATTTTTTCGGCCACGCCAAAATTTACAAAAGAGGAGTGAAGTAGAAAGGTGCAGTAAATGTTTGCTGTCGAAACAGAATGACTAAGAGCCTCCACAACTCCACAAGTGTTCTTTGTAATTAACTCTCTCTCTCTCTCTCTCTCTCTCTCTCTCTCTCTCTCTCTCTCTCTCTCTCTCTCTCTCTCTCTCCACCCGCTGTTTGACTGTAACCGGCAACAATATGACCAAAATATTGTATGAACTATAAGTTTGAATGGTGCAATAAACTACAAAATGGATGTACTGATTCAACACATCAATTTATGCTACATGCAAAGAATTGCTAGTCACATATACACTATACAACAACCTATACAACCGTTTCTATTCCACTGGAAGGCAAAGGCCTCAAACATGTCTAGCTATTTTTCCTTATTGGAGCCCTTGGGCTTACAGCATCTTGCTTTTCCAACTAGGGTTCTAGCTTGAATAATAATAATAATAATAACAATAATAATAATAGGGTTTGGCCACTGAGGATTGGTGGTGGTAAGTGGGTTTAGTCTGATTGCACACAGCAAACCAGCCTAGTAGTTGTGACGTAACTAGTACGCATAATTTTCATCACGTTACGGCATACATCACACACACACACACACACACAATATATATATATATATATATATATATATATATATATATATATATATATATATATAATTTAATAAAGTGGTCCTACCAGTATTAACTTAATCAGAAACATGGAACCTTACTAAAGCCTTAGAACATAAGCTAGTTACAACTCAAAGAGCTATGGAAAGAATAACGATGAGAATAACACAAGAAACTGAAAAAGATCAACATGGATACGTGAGCAAACTCAATTTGAGGAATTTTTAACATGTAAAAAATGGGACATATAATGAGAATGACAGACAATAGCTGGAGGGTACGAATAACAGAATGGGTCCCTAAAGATTGTAATGGAAGCAGGGAAAGGAAGAGAAGACGACGGATTGCATAACTAAGAAAGTTTGCGGGTGTGGTCTGGCACAGGAAGTCCATAGACAGACGCAAGTGGGAGGACATGTCTGAGGCCTTTGTGCTGGAGTGGACTAGTAATGGTTGATGATGATGATGATGATAATGCATATATACTGTATGTATGTATGTATATATATATATATATATATATATATATATATATATATATATCTATATATATCATATATACGCATATATATAATATATATATATCATATATATACATATAATATATATATATATATATATATATATATATATATATATATATATATATATATATATATATATATATATATATATATATATGCAAAAAAAAAACATAACACAACCCAATCATTAAAATAAACAACTCTGACCATGACTTCACAATGAAATATTTTTCTCTCCAACACCGTTCAAACATGGTGCAATGCCAACGGTCTTCTGCCGTATGGATCGCGTTTGTTATTACGTAACACTTTCAAATTTCATTTAAAAAGTACAATTACATTTGATTAATTTACATTATTTTCGTAATTGAGATACAAAAACATTATGTTCGTCGGCTGTTGAATTTACATCAACAGAAAAGTCCAGTGGTAATGTGAGTGACAGATCGAAAATAAATGAAATAACACCTAAATCTTATAACTTTTATCATGAACCAAGAGAAAACAAAAGAGGTGGTGGCATTGGAATCTTAATTAAGAAATCATTCAAAGTTACAGTAAGAAATCATCTCATAGTTAGTACATTTGAATATATGAATATTAAAAGTTTATCTCGAAATGTAAATCTACAAATATTTATACTCTATAGACCACCGAGCAAAAGCAAAAGAATGATTCTAGATGAATTTAATAACTTACTAGATACA
>NC_090732.1:164447959-164450459 GCF_036898095.1 Palaemon carinicauda | reverse complement strand
CTAGAATATTAATAGATTTGAGCAATTACCTTTTTAAACCGTTTATGACCTTACAATATTATTTTCAGGATACTCTAGTAAATTTGGATCTGACGTTAAAGCTGATAAGGACAACCATGCCAACCAGAAGAACCCCAACCACCCATCCTATAACCGTAAGTGTTCAAATAACATCAAGTCTTGTCTTTGCACCAGCTCTTATAAAGATTAGAGACATTGCAGATTACATGTTAGTCAAGTATTATCACGAATAGCGGTGTTATAAACATTTATATAAACTGATGTCCATTTCAATCTTTTTATTTATTTTTATATCTTTGCAGCTAAGAAATAGGAAGCCTACCCCATCGGCAGAAATAAGGCTACCAGTGGATGGAGAGTGTATTCTGGGAAGGCCAAAATAGATCCTGAAGCTCTCAAGTTCACCAAAAAAAGTTTACATTTTGTCATGTGTAGCCTTTAAATTTAGATTCGACAAAATCAAAAGTAGGCAATTTTATTAAATATTCTGTAGCCTTCAAATCCTGAAACTATCGACTAAATAGGTTAACAGATTTTGCAAGATAGTCATGTGTAGCCTGCAAATCAAGAATAAACTTTGACATGCGAGTCTCTTATCAAATATTCATAATGAAATTAATATGTGCGAAGCTTATTAGATCTGTATTTTCAATTCGAATAACAAGTGAATTAATAAAAATATAACCCTATTCAAATTTTGAAGTAAACCTTTGTTATAATGCTGTAACTCATTATTTCCCCCTTGAGCGAAACTTTGATATGTGATTAATAAAAGTTTAACCCAAAAAATTTAACCCTATACAAAGTTTGAATTGAACCTTAGTTATAATTCTGTAAACTACATTTACAAAGTTTGAATTGAACCTTTGTTATAATTCTGTAAAATCAACATTTCCCCCTTGTGCGAAACTTCAATATAAGTGGAATAATATAAATTTGGCCCTAATTAAAGTTTGAATTAAACCATGGCTTTAATATTATAAACTCAACATTTTCCCTTAAGTGGATTAATTAATATTTAACCCTATAGTTTGAATTAAACCATGGTTATAATACTGTAAACTAAAAAATTTCCCCCTTAAGCGCAATATAGTTCTAATGGTATTAAACTCAACATTTTCCCTTAAGTGGATTAATTAATATTTAACCCTATAGTTTGAATTAAACCATGGTTATAATACTGTAAACTAAAAAATTTCCCCCTTAAGCGCAATATAGTTCTAATGGATTTCTTTGACATTTACTTTTCTCTAAATCTTTTTTATTTTCATTAAAAAAATCATGATCTCAATATTGTAGTCCAACCTCTCTTATGCCTAATTATAAATTTATTATTCAACGTATATTCTTGTAAGTTGACTGAAAAATTTCCCCCTTAAGCGAAACTAGTATCTGTTCAATATAGTTCTAATGGATTTCTTTGACATTTACTTTTCTCTAAATCTTCATTTTTAATTTCTTTAAAAAATCTTCATGATCTCAATATTGTAGTCCAACCTTTCTTATGCTTAATTATAAATTTATTATTCAACGTATATTCTTGTACGTTAACTAAATTAAGGGACTGGAAAGAGTGCTCGATGTGGTTCCTATTTGTTAATAAGGCAGAAAACTTTCATTCTAACAGGCAAGTAGATCTAAAAAGAATGGCCTTTAGCCCCAGATTCTTTGGCTGTAACAACGATTTCGTGTATAATTTTCTTTGAACAAAATTCTTGAAACTCATCTAGCTTAGTTTCTAGGAATTCTCCTTGATCGGGTTCTGGAAAATCTAGTACTGCATTGGAAGGGTTGCTCACAAATTTCAAACTAATTTCATGATCAGAATAGTGGAATACCGTGAAACTTCTCGCTAAGAATAGTTACTCTGGGAAAAATCGCACAAAGCGTCTCTGAACAGTTATGGGAAAAATCTTCGCACAAAGCGTCGCTAAACAGTTATCAGAGCCAATTTTTCTAGACCAGTTCTTCGTTTCTGCTTAAAAAGTACTTAATGTCAAAGTGAATTACTGATTTGTCCTTGCTCTGAAGGTATACATTAAGCTTGAACTGGTCAAATATGCTGAGTGTCTAACCTCAGGAGCAATCTCTCCAAATCTACCACTCTAGACCAGTTTCATTGGTTTCAAGCTACATTCATGATGTTTGATAAAATCTCGTGTTTACCACAACATGGTAAGTTTTGTGAAGATAATTTTCCAGTGTTGAGAGCCTCTGGAAATCATTACCAAGTACGGTCGGGCACAAACCACACTGACCCTTTACTACACCTTTATCAGTAAATGAAATAAACCCGTTACAAATATTGCTCGGAAAGTTTTTTTTTTTTAGATTTCTTTCCATTTCCCATGTTACATAGAAGGAAACCGTAGAAAAATCAAAATGTTCATTATTATTTTTAGATATTTTAAAGATGGTGTCATGGCCCCAAACCAGAACCCGTCATAGCCCACAGGTTGAAAACTACTGTTCTAGTCTT
>NC_090732.1:164417959-164442959 GCF_036898095.1 Palaemon carinicauda | reverse complement strand
TAATTTGTTCAGACTTAAATTAATAATGCAATTCCTATATCGCATCAATCAAGTTTGTAATACCATCCTAGTACTAGCCTCTGGTAACTACCATCCTAGTACTAGCCTCTGGTAACTACCATCCTAGTACTAGCCTCTGGTAACTACCATCCTAGTACTAGCCTCTTAGTTACCATCCTAGTACTAGCCTCTGGTAACTAGAACATTTTTCGGCAATGGCCTTGTTATACCGTTCATAACATTACAATACCACTTTCAGGATACTCTAGTAAATTTGGATCCAACGTTAAAGCTGACAAGGACAACCATGCTAACCAGAATAACCCCAATCACCCATCCTATAAACGTAAGTTTTATACTAACACTTGGCTCTGTCTTGGCACCAGCATCTTATCAAGATGATAGGAATATTGCAGATATTCATGTTAAGAGTATTTATATCACGAGTATCAGTATTCTTAACCCTAACCTTCTATAACTAGTGTCTATTTCAATTTTTATTTTGAGTTTAATTTCATTTATTAGTTTCATCAGTGCAAATCTTTCTTTGCAGCTAAGAAATAGAAAGCCTACCCCATCGGCAGAGAAATGAGGCCACCAGTGGATGGAGTATGCTGTATTCAGGGAAGGCCAATAAAAATCCTGAAATTTTAAGCAACTACAAAAAGTATGAAGATTTTGTCACGTAGCCCTCAAATTAAGATTCAACTGTTTTCAAAAGTAGCAAGATTTTGTAATGTGTAGCCTTCAAATTAATATTCAACATGAAAATTATCAGTTGACTTAAAATAAACATGTGAGAAGCTTGTAAACTATTTTCAATGAATTCGAATACCCTATAAGTGGATTAATATACTTGTAACTAACAAGTTTGAATTAAACCTTTGCTATGTGAGAAGCTTAAAATCTGAATTGAAACCTTTGTTATGAGAAGCTTATAAAATCTATTTTCAATGAATTCGAATAACCTTTAAGTGGATTATTATAAATGTAACTAACAAGTTTGAATTAAACCTTTATGATACTGTAAAGTCAACATATAACTCTATACCTAGTTTGAATTGAAAATTTTTGATGCTGTAAAGTCAACCATTCCACCCGCTGAAAAATTTTTGATGCTGTAAAGTCAACCATTCCACCCGCTGTAAGCGAAACTAATAGTTATAATGGATTTCTTTATTTATGACTTCAATATAGTTATAATGGATTTCTTTATTTTCAATGAATTCGACTAACCTCCAAGTGGATTAATGAAAATTTAACCCTATACAAAGTGTGATTAATAAAAATATAACTATACAAAGTTTGAAGTGAATTAATACACCCTAAACGATTACATAACTTATTCTTCCCGAATTCATCCAGTGGTTTAATTAATATCTTTGATCTATAACTTAAGTGTTGCTCTTCTCTAATCCATCTATTTAGGTGAATATTTTAAGGAAGGCATAATTCAACTCATTTCAAGTAGTGGGCTTTTTTTAATTCGACTAATTTAAAAACTGGAAACCTGAATTTATCATTTTGAAAATTAAACTCAAAGATTCTATTGTACCCATATGCCTAATTGCTGCCTCACTAAAAATGCACATCCATATGTTCGATTTGGTTTCTATTGGTAATAAGGCAGGAAACCTGCATTCTGACAGCTTTCCTGCATTCTAACATCTTAGTAGAGTTTGAAGGACAAATGGCTTTTAGTCCAAACTTCTCTAGCTGTAACCACAGTTCTTTTATAAATTTTCTTTGAACAGAATTTTTATAAATTTTCTTTGAACAGAATTTTTGACATTTTCTTTGAACAGAATTTTTGACACTTTTAGCTTTATTTCTAGGAACTCTCCTTGAGCGGTTTCTAGATAATCTAGTACTGCATTAGAAGGGTTACTAAGTTTACAAAATTAACTTGAGATCAGAATAGTGAAATACCGGGAAAAATCTCAAATTACAAATTAATTTCAAGATTATCTTGACAAAACTGTCAAGTTACCAGACCTAATTTTCCTAGACCAGTTCTTCATCTCTGCTTCAAAATTACGTAATGTCAAAGTGAATTACTGATTTGTCCTTACTCTGAAGGTATAGGTTGTTTGTCAATTGTCATTCATATCATGTAATGAGATGATGTAACCTCTGGAGCAATCTCCAAATCTAAACACAAACCCCGATTTTGGTTATTTCAACTAATACCTCCTAAGAAGCCTCTAGTACATTCCTACTTTGGTGTCTGAAATGCATCACTAGAGACCAGTTTCAAGCTACATTCATTGTAAGTTTTGTCAAAATGATTTTCCCGTGTTGAGAGCCTCTGAATCATTACAAAGTACATTCTGGCACAAAACACACTGACCCTTTACTACACTTAGCAGTAAATGAAGTAAACCCCTATTACATATATTCCTCACAAAGGTTCTTTTTAGAGGTTCCATTTGCCATGTTACATGAGATTGAGGAAACCGTAGAAAAGTAGAAAAAAATTAAATTTCCCACAGGTTGAAAACCGCTGTTCTAGTCTTGCCTTTAATTTTCGACATCGAGTATCTTATACCGATTATTTGATATCTGGCTCTCGCCTTGTAGGGCGTGTCCAAACACTTCGTTACCAACTGTGAAATTTCATCTTTTTACCCAAGCTACAATAAAATTGCTCTCAAAATCTTTAGATAGCAAATAGGTTTGAATTAAGTTGCTAACTCCTGTCCTTCTAGAATTTTTCCTGAAATGAACATAGGAATTATATATATCGTTGTTCAGTGCTCTTAAATTCCGACCCGCTGGGGATCGTTATTAATAGCACAATGGTCTATCCAACTTGTAGTTTCCACATGGTGAAGTTTCTTAGATTTTACTGAGAATTCATCAATTTTCTATTCAACTTCGCTGAGAGACTCCACACTAGTCAATATTCTCTGTCCCTTATTGTTTCCTCCAACTTATGAAGTGAGGTCGCCAATCAATTTTCATTTCAAACTTTCCATACTTCGCGAGAATAAATGTTGAGGCAAAGAGAACTATACTCGTGTCACACAGCCTTTGAATTGAATTTTGCTCAGTTACAATATACTTTTCACAGCTTTACTCCTAGTAATGCCTTCCATCTTTGTCTCTTCATCATTCCTACCCCTTCTCAAACTCCATCTGATCTTCCCGAATAGGATTAGTGTACATTACCTTGCTTTGAAGATTTCTTTACCAATCCCCCCCCCCCTTTACAATGTGTCACTTTAGGCCAAGATGTCTAAACTATTTCAGAAATTCACTCTTCACTTGCCCTAACTTCCCAATCGGATTCATGGTTCTAACATTCCAATTCCATATTTTAATTTTTCTCACTGAATGAATTTAGTGTGGTTGAAGTGAAAGCTATCCTTAAAAACAGGATGAGAAGGCCTGTGATATGATGGAAGAACTGCCGAGGTGACGTTGGCCGAAAATGAAGTGACAATGACTATTACAATATGTAGAATGTGGCATGAAAAGGCAAAATATGATGAATAAAAATGGAGTGATTGCAACAACTAGTCAAATATATTCTAAGCTTATTCTAGAGAGATTTAAGAGTAAGATTGACGAAAAGTCTAAAGAGGAACAAGCACGATTTGGAAAAGGCAGAAGTTCCACTTATCAAATTTTCATCTTGGAACATTTACAGAGATGCGTAAAACATGGAAATGCCCTTTTGTCGGACAATGAAAAACCTTTAATAGTGTGCACTGGCCAATTTTGTGGAGTCCTGCGTTAATTTGGAATTGCTCTTAAATATGTAAATTTGATTAACTTCATGAGCATAGCATGTGCAAAGTTACTGTTATTGGAGGGTTATCAAATGAATTTCCAGTGTACAACCGAGTACTCCAAGGGAATGTGTTGTCACCTATGTTGTTTACCATCCACATGGATTTTGTAATGGGTAGAGCAGTCAGAGAAGGATTGGACTGGATCAGTGATAGAAAATTAGCAGATCTAGAGTATGCTGATGATGCTGTCCTTGTAAGCAGAACACCCCACGATTATCAATCCTTGGTTAACAGAATGGATGAAATATCGCACGAGGTTGGGCTGAAGATAAGTATTTGGAAACTGGATACAGGGTCCTTAGAATTAGAGTTTAGTGAAAGATTGAAAATAAGCAAATCAATCAATGGCTAGATTAAGTAAAATTTGGAAATCAAACCGCCTGAAATTACATATAAAATCAGACTAATGTTACTCTATGGACACGAGTCATAGTGTGACCATGAAACAATCTACAATAGATTTAATAGATTTGAGAAGAAAGCCCTCAGATGGATATTGGGAGTTAAATGGCAAGATTAGAAATGAAACTAAGAGATTACTCGAGTACCATATGTGGATGAGATCATGATGAGGGGTAGATGGAGATGGTTTGGGCAAGCTCTTCGCATTCCCCGAGCAAGATTGGTTCACTTAGGACGACTGGTGAAATCTAACCGAGGCCCTTTGCGTAAATAGGCGTAGGAGATTATGACTAGTAATAAACATTTCCCTGGGTTGTAGCTTAGCAAGTAATAATAATAACATCGTATTATTGTATAGTAAGCTCTCTCTGAGGAATTAAGCAAACTACATGAATTTTTATATTACCTTGATAATGAAGACCTAGATAATGAAGAATTCAAGTACATGTGAACTCGGCACACATTGATATATTATTTTCATTAGGCTTTTTCTCCATAAAAATGTTAACTTTGAGTTGTACAAACTTTCAAATCCCCTAGAGAATTAAGCTTTTGTGCTACACATTTAAAATTTCCCTAAGTACATAAGAATTTATAAGATCCGGTTTTTGTTATTAATTAAAAAAAAAGTAAGCTTTTAAGCTTCACAAATTTTCAAGTCACCAAACAAATTCCGCTTTTAAGCTATAAACATTTTAAAATTGCATAATAATGTAAGTTTTTAAGGTACACAAATTTTTAAATTACCCAAAGAATTAGGCTTTTAAGCTACACAATTTTTTATTTTGAATTGCCCAAAGAAAAAACCTTTTTTTGCAATACATTTCTAAATTACCTAAAGTTAGCTTTAAAGCTACACAAATATTAAAATTACCTACACAGGTAAGCTTTTAAAATACACAAATTTTAAAACTCCCTAAAGATGTCAGCTTTCAAGCTACAAAAATTTTAAAATTACCTATTATTATTATTATTATTATTATTATTATTATTACTAGCCAAGCAAAAACCCTTGCTGGAAAGGCAGGATGTTATAAACCCAAGGTCTCCAACAGGAAAAAGTAGCTCAGTGAGGAAAGGAAATAAGGAAATAAACTGCAAAAATACATAAAACTGAAGCCATTAAAATAAACATAACTAACCATGACTTGACAATGAAATATTTTTCTCTCCAACACCGTTCAAACATGGTGCAATGCCAACGGTCTTCTCCCGTATGGATCGCGTTCGTTATTATATAACACTTTCAAATTTCATTTAAAAAATTCAATTACATTTGATTAATTTACATTATTTTCGTAATTGAGATACAAAAAGATTATGTTCGTCGACTGTTGAATTTACATTAACTGAAAAGTCCATAGTTGTTCTATGAGTTTTGGTTCGAATTAAATATGCTATAGGCCTAGTCTCTATTCCAAAGTTTACAGATTTCGAACCAAAGTAAAAACATTGTTTTTTTTTTATCACCTAACTCCTGATATATATATATATATATATATATATATATATATATATATATATATATATATATATATATATATATATATATATATATATATATATATATATAGAAAGAGAGAGAGAGAGAGAGAGAGAGAGAGAGAGAGAGAGAGAGAGAGAGAGAGATTTTAGCATTTTGAACTACTTTCATGAAGATCAGCAAGATTTAGGAAATAAAATGCGATTTATAACCCTAGGCTATAACCCTAGTTGGAAAAGCAAGATGCTAAAAGACCAAGGGCTCCAACAGGGAAAAATAGCCCAGTGAGGAATGAAGACAGGGAAACATATAAACTACGAGAGATGTATAAACAATCAATTTTAAGAATCGTAAAGGCCGGGTTGATGTCATTGCTATTTCAATGTTTCAATGTTCAATACGTGTTGAGTTGGATTGGGTGGTCCCCCCCCCTCCAAAGCTTGTGTTCACCTCTCGCTCGGTTACATAAAATTGTTTATCTCACTCTTTCACACTATGTACCAATTATGTTGATAAATTATTATTATTATTGTTATTACTTGCTAAGCTAAATCCCTAGTTGGAAAAGCAGGATGCTTTAGGCCCAGGGGCTCCTACAGGGAAAATAGCTCAGTAAGGAAAGGAAACGAAGACAAATAAAATATTGTAAGAAGAGCAACAACATTAAAATAAACATCTCCCATATAAACTAAAAAAAACTTTAACAAAACAAGAGGAAGATAAATAAGACAGAATAATGTGCCCGAGTGTACCTTCAAGCCAAGGGCGTCACTGGCTTCTAAAATGTGGGGGGGGGGGGGACATTGACAGGCGAGGCTGGCGAGCGCAGCGAGGCTGGCGAGCGCAGCGAGCCCTCATAGCTTTTTAATTTATTACCTCTTTTTGTGCTTTTAAAGGCACCTGAGCAACATATTTCAGCAAAATACAAGACCTGTATCCTGCCTGAAATCTTGTTATAAGCCTTTTAATTTTGTATCTCTGTCAAGTTATACAAAATAATTTTAATATTTCTTAAATTCATTGGCCAAACATGATGACATTAAAGCTTTGAGCATGAAGTATTACCTTAGACCCTTTGTAATGATTAAGATATAAACACTATTATATTACTTGAAAATTTTAATAAAGCCTGATTAAATCAACATGCATGGTTTATTAAATGATTAATTCACATTATATGAAAGCAAGACTCATGTTGTTTCATTCAAATAAGAATATTATCATATCATTTAAAGTATTAAGACGAAAAATAACCTGTGTCAATCCTAGCAATTCTGTTAGTCAGAATCTACCAAAAATGGTCCTTCGTTTGTCTTCTGCTCGGATGAACTCCTCAGCAATCGCCTGTGGACTTAAGGTAGCTAGACGGTCACGATGTACATGGCAAATCATGAGGTGGTTAAGGCATTGCTGACTCATACTGCTACGTAACCATGTCTTCAATCGTCTGAGAGCACTGAATGACCTCTCAGCTGTGCAGGAACTTGCTGGGGGAGACAAGTAAAAGGCGTAACAATGCTTCTACCTGAGGAAACATTCGGCGAACTTCTGGTACCATATCTGCGAAGATCTTTCTATAATCTTCAACTGTTGACCCCTTAAACTGGTTGTGGAAGAAATCGAGTTGCTGATTCAGAGATTCATTGAGTTCTGGATACTTAGTGATAATTTCTGGCTTATGTGTCCCAGTCAACAGTACTGACGATAAATCTTGATACTCGGTGAGATCAGTGGAAGTGAAGTATTCTTTAATGTTCAGTACGTTGATTATTAATATTTTTCTAGACCAACTAAAGTATTTTTGCACACGCACGGACATAATTTCTAGTTTCATCCCTTAGCTGAATATTACATTGGTATAATCACCATAGTGAATGCTAAAAATGTGGGGGGGACAAATGATACTATGTCCCCCCACTTTGAAAAGTGGGGGGACTTGTCCCCCCGTCCCCCACCTGTTGACGCCCATGCTTCAAGCAAGAGAACTCTAACCCAAGACAGTGGAAGACCATGGTACAGAGGCTATGGCACTACCCAAGATCAAAGAATACAAATTCTTCTTCTTCTTCTTCTTCTTCTTCTTCTTCTTCTTATTATTATTATTACTACTACTTGCTAAGCTACAACCCTAGTTGGAAAAGCAAGAAGTTACTATAAGCCCCGGGGCTCCAAGAGGAAAAATAGTCCAATGAGGAAAGTAAATTAGGAAATACGTAAATGATGAACAATTAAAATAAAATATTTTAAAAACAATAACATTAAAACAGATATTTCATATATAAACTATAAAGAGACCTGTGTCAACCTATTAAACATAAAACCATTTGCTGCAAATTTCAACATTTGAAGTTCCACTGATTCAACTACCCGAATAGGCCTACAGCTTTGCTGATAATTGCGATATTCAAAACCTTTAATCACGTTGAGATATCATCACACAGAAAAGATACACACACACACATACATCTCTCTCTCTCTCTCTCTCTCTCTCTCTCTCTCTCTCTCTCTCTCTCTATATATATATATATATATATATATATATAGTAGGTTGGCCAGGGCACCAGCCACCCGTTGACATTCTACCGCTAGAGTTATGGGGTCCTTTGACTGGCCACACAGTACTACATAGGACCCTTCTCTCTGGTTAAAGTTCTTTCCCTTTGCCTACACAGACACCGAATATTCTGCCCTATTCTTTACAGATTCTCCTCTGTCCTAATACACCAGATATTTACGGGCTGCCCAGCGGCAAGAGCCCGTGTCTTAACATAAGTTAAGGCAATCTACACAAACACACCTGACAACACTGAGAATACCAAATAATTCTTCTTCACCCAAGGGGTTAACTACTGCACTTTAATTTGATCAGTGGCTTCTCTCCTCTTGGTAAGGGTAGAAGACTCTTCAGCTATGATAAGCAGCTCTTCTAGGAGAAGGACACTCCAAAATCAAACCATTGTTCTTTAGTCTTGGGTAGTGCCATAGCCTCTGTACCATGGTCTTGCACTGTCTTGGGTTAAAGTTCTTTGCTTGAGGGTACACTCAGGCACACTGTTCTATCTAGTTTCTCTTCCTCTTGTTTTGTTAAGTTTTTATAGTTTATATAGGAAATATTTATTTTGATGTTACTATTCTTAAAATATTTAATATTCCTTATTTCCTTTCCTCACTGGTCTATTTTCCCTGTTGGGGCCCCTGGGCTTATGGCATCTTGCTTTTCGAACTAAGGTTGTAGCTTAGCATTTAACTATATACATACATACATATATATATATATATATATATATATATATATATATATATATATATATATATATATATATTGGACCTTAATGTTGTATATGTGCAGTTGATTAAAGATAGTCTTCGATATTTAACTTTGAATATATATAATTCAGTAAATAATCTTTTACATTTAAACTGTTTACACTTTACAATATTGTATAAACATCATATTATATTCACATGAATAAACTGAGTAATCAACATATACTAATTACTCGGCTTTTCAATATACTCGATAACATTATTAACGGTATAATTCAGTGGGAGTAACAAAACTAGTCTTGTACGCAAACGAGACAGTTTGTAACACCCAAAAACGCGTTCAGACCACGTTTCATTCTCACACACACACACACACACACACGCGCGCGCAAACATGAGCCCTGCACAAATCACGTATCAGAGTTCGAAACTTGATAACTGATTGGCCAATCGAATTATGGGCTCTTGGTATCGACCAATGGTGATGCAGTAGGCGTTTCTAAGAGACTGACTGGAGGACCTGTATAAATTTAGGGACCTTACCTCGTGGTTTATATATATACTACGGGCCAACCAAGGGAAAGGCCCGTGGCAACAAGTGTTGGCTTTAATACCCCAACAACAACTCGTGGCTTACAATCATCCCGTTTCCCGAAGAGCCCACAGCATCAGCACAACATCCTTGTGACCAGATTTCACAACTTGTCATACGTCGGTATGTATAAATGCATTTCTGAATTAAGCTGATGTGTTATCATTGGTTAAGTATATTCTATACAAAGTCTTCTGCTTAAACTCATTTGAGTGACCGTATTAATGGACACCTTGATATGACCTGCTGAGACTAGGTTTCCTATGTTATGAATTCATACAATTGTCTTTTCATATATTCTCTTAATTCTGAAATTTAGTATTTTATGGTAAAGGCGTCGGTATGTATAAGTGCACTTCTGAATTAAGCTGATGTGTTATCAGTGGTTAAGACTATTCTATATAAAGTCCTCTGCTAAAACTTTCATTTGAGTGATCGTATTAATGGTCACCCTGATGTGACTTACTGAGACTAGGTTTCTTATGTTATGAATTCAAACATGTCTTTTCATATATAATTCTCTAATTCTGAAATCTAGTATTTTATGGTAAAGGCATCTTTCTTGACAGACATGGACAGAGGCAAGAGCAGTGGTGGGTATACCGGCAAGGGGGACAAAGCAGATCTGAACAATCACTCCAATCAATGTAACCCTAACCATGGCCAGTACAAAGGTAAGCGCCTGTCATGGAGATTTATTCGTAATTAAAGTTGTTCATTAGGCTACCTATACATATCCTTTGTTAATAAAAACCAGGCTTTCGTAGTTATTGTACTCTGGTGTATATAACTACAGAATTGATTTAGTGAAATCCAGGCTTTCGTAGTTATTGTACTCTGGTGTATGTAGCTACATAACCTTTGTTAATGATATCCAGGCTTTCGTAGTTATTGTACTCTGGTGTATATAACTACAGAATTGTTTTAGTGAAATCCAGGCTTTCGTAGTTATTGTACTCTGGTGTATATAACTACAGAATTGTTTTAGTGAAATCCAGGCTTTCGTAGTTATTGTACTCTGGTGTATGTAACTACAGAATTATTCGGAACTTTATTCCCAACTATATATTTCCATTTTGTTTAATTATTTGTTTGCTCATTCAAAATTGAATAATGTTATGTCATTCTATCATTTTAAGAACTCATCTTATGAGTTCGAACTCCTGATTAATCGAAATTCACTCAAAATGTAGGAATTCTTGTGCCTAATCTAACATTTTAAAATTTCTTATTATATTTTTAAATGTAGTTTGTTCAAATCATAGAAATCTAGTACTTGCTAATACCTGTCTAATACGGGTAGAGGTCTGGTTTACATTTCCATAACATGCATCGACTAGGCTGTTTAATCCTAACCTTTACGTACTAGGCTGTTTAATCCTAACCTTTACGTACTAGGCTGTTTAATCTCAACCTTTACGTAACATTGCCATTTTTGTTAGACTGATCATTTCCAACTAGTGATCTCTATTGTATTTTAGTTTCGTTGATCAAGATTAAGTAGTTATGTCATACCACAAATCTTATACTTACACTTACGGGTTAGACCTCGTCAACTAATTATAATAATTTTAATACTTTTATTATAGCAGTCTATTGGTAATACCATTCTAGTACTGGTCGATGTCTGGCTTATTCTACATTCCTATATCTTTTCAGGTTACACTGGGAACTTTGGATCAAACGTTCCAGCTGATAAGAACAATCATGCCAACCAAAACAACCCCAATCACCCATCTTATAAAAAGTAAGGGTAAATATTTTTTTAAATTAAATTTTGAAGAGTAGCACCATATTCAATTTTCAAAATATTTCAGATATTGCATATATACCGTTTACAAACTTTCACCATATTCCATTTTCAACATATTTAAAATATTGCACAACTATTTATAAACTTTCAACATCTTCCATTTTCAAAATATTTCAAATATTGCACATATACCGTTTACAAACTTTCCTGAAGCATGTCCTTTTTATCAATTATTAATTTGCAAAATTTTTGGAATTAATATTTCAATTTCATCTGTTATTTCAAATATTGCACTTATACCGTTTACAGTTTACAAACTTTCATGTCCTTTATCAGTTATTCAGTTACAAAATTTTTGAAATTATTTCAATTTAATCTGCCATTAAATATTGCACATATACCGTCTATACAAAGTTTCCTAAAGTGTCCTATTTATCAGTTATTCATTTGCAAAATAATTTTTAAAAATTTTTCAATTTCATCTGTCATTTCAGGTAAGTAGTAGCCAGCCTCTCCCATCGGCACGAAGTTATGAGCCTCAATATTTCTAATCATAAAAATTTTCTTACCATATCTGAGCTCCAATAATCATGTAATTTAAATTCCCTGCATTATGAAGAAAATCTTCGTATATTCAATGACTTCAAATAATTACCGTGTGTTTAAGTTTGATTTATAGGATATCTAACCTTAAGGTTATTACTTTGAAACCCTGTTAGTTCTAAATTGTTAACTACAACTTATTGTCTGTACCCCAAATATTACTGGTGCATGAAACTATCTTTGTATTTGCAATTACTTCAAACAATAAAAATGTTACCTTATTCATAGTTTGAATTCTATTGAACCTATAACTTCAAGGTTATAATTACTTTTAACCTTAAGTGAACCACGAAATCAATTACTGGCTTTTATAAAATAAAATCTCTACTTTTGTTCTCTACTTATATCAAAAATTCTCTACTTGTGTAAAAAAAAAATTCAATACTTGTGTCTATATTTTACCAGTTTTATTTTCTAGCTTCTGTTAAGAAATCAGATTTTATACAATAGTGAATGAATTTAAGCTACTCTATTTCTATCAACATTAGATACAATGTTGTGTTTTACCACCTCAACATTGAACGAAACTTCTTAAGATCATGGTTGCAATGGTGTGTTTTATCATCTCACGCTTCAAAGAAAAATAATTACGGATTTTATACAATGGTGAAAGACTATAGTTTACCAGTTTTATTTTCTAGCTTCTGTTAAGAAATCAGATTTTATACAATAGTGAATGAATTTAAGCTACTCTATTTCTATCAACATTAGATACAAAGTTGTGTTTTACCACCTCAACATTGAACGAAACTTCTTAAGATCATGGTTGCAATGGTGTGTTTTATCATCTCACGCTTTAAAGAAAAATAATTACGGATTTTATACAATGGTGAAAGACTATAGTTTACCAGTTTTATTTTCTAGCTTCTGTTAAGAAATCAGATTTTATACAATAGTGAATGAATTTAAGCTACTCTATTTCTATCAACATTAGATACAAAGTTGTGTTTTACCACCTCAACATTGAACGAAACTTCTTAAGATCATGGTTGCAATGGTGTGTTTTATCATCTCACGCTTTAAAGAAAAATAATTACGGATTTTATACAATGGTGAAAGACTATAGTTTACCAGTTTTATTTTCTAGCTTCTGTTAAGAAATCAGATTTTATACAATAGTGAATGAATTTAAGCTACTCTATTTCTATCAACATTAGATACAAAGTTGTGTTTTACCACCTCAACATTGAACGAAACTTCTTAAGATCATGGTTGCAATGGTGTGTTTTATCATCTCACGCTTTAAAGAAAAATAATTACGGATTTTATACAATGGTGAAAGACTATAGTTTACCAGTTTTATTTTCTAGCTTCTGTTAAGAAATCAGATTTTATACAATAGTGAATGAATTTAAGCTACTCTATTTCTATCAACATTAGATACAAAGTTGTGTTTTACCACCTCAACATTGAACGAAACTTCTTAAGATCATGGTTGCAATGGTGTGTTTTATCATCTCACGCTTTAAAGAAAAATAATTACGGATTTTATACAATGGTGAAAGACTATAGTTTACCAGTTTTATTTTCTAGCTTCTGTTAAGAAATCAGATTTTATACAATAGTGAATGAATTTAAGCTACTCTATTTCTATCAACATTAGATACAAAGTTGTGTTTTACCACCTCAACATTGAACGAAACTTCTTAAGATCATGGTTGCAATGGTGTGTTTTATCATCTCACGCTTTAAAGAAAAATAATTACGGATTTTATACAATGGTGAAAGACTATAGTTTACCAGTTTTATTTTCTAGCTTCTGTTAAGAAATCAGATTTTATACAATAGTGAATGAATTTAAGCTACTCTATTTCTATCAACATTAGATACAAAGTTGTGTTTTACCACCTCAACATTGAACGAAACTTCTTAAGATCATGGTTGCAATGGTGTGTTTTATCATCTCACGCTTTAAAGAAAAATAATTACGGATTTTATACAATGGTGAAAGACTATAGTTTACCAGTTTTATTTTCTAGCTTCTGTTAAGAAATCAGATTTTATACAATAGTGAATGAATTTAAGCTACTCTATTTCTATCAACATTAGATACAAAGTTGTGTTTTACCACCTCAACATTGAACGAAACTTCTTAAGATCATGGTTGCAATGGTGTGTTTTATCATCTCACGCTTTAAAGAAAAATAATTACGGATTTTATACAATGGTGAAAGACTATAGTTTACCAGTTTTATTTTCTAGCTTCTGTTAAGAAATCAGATTTTATACAATAGTGAATGAATTTAAGCTACTCTATTTCTATCAACATTAGATACAAAGTTGTGTTTTACCACCTCAACATTGAACGAAACTTCTTAAGATCATGGTTGCAATGGTGTGTTTTATCATCTCACGCTTTAAAGAAAAATAATTACGGATTTTATACAATGGTGAAAGACTATTTCTATCAACATTGAACGAAACTTCTGGAAATCGTAGTTACAATGGTGTGTTTTATCATCTCACGCTTTGAAGAAATCAAAAAATTTCAAGATCGTAGTTAAAATGGTGTTTTATTATCTCACGCTTTGAAGAAAACAATTTCATGGTATTCTACTGTTGTCTTGAGCACCTGACTTTTAAATGTTCAACTAAATAATCACTTCTATCAATTTCCATTAGGAATATAATACTCAGACCTTATCGCATTAGGAATATTTATATAAACTTCCATGACCTTTTCGTTTAACTAATCTGAAGAAAACGGATTACTTCTATTAATTTCCAATAGGAATTAATAATTCTCTGACCTTTTCGGTTAACGACAAATCTCATTAGGAATATTTAAATAAACTTCCATGACCTTTTAGATCTCAATTTCATGGTATATTACTATTGTCTTGAGCACCCAACTTACTTCTATCAATTTTCATTAGGAATATAATTAATCTCTGGACTTTTCGTTTAACGACTAATCTCATTAGGAATATATAAACTTCCACGACCTTTTCGTTTAACGATCTCATTAGGAATATTTATATAAACTTCCACGACCTTTTCGTTTAACGACTAATCTCATTAGGATTTTATAACATTTCCTTCAATAATGTATAGGTTAGGAACAACATGATTAGTATTGAATATCTGTTACACGGGGTCCGCTAGTTAAATATAATTAAAATATATCTAGCTTAATCCAGTTTACACATACCCCTGATAATGTTCTTAACACGAGCTATTTAAATTACCCTTAATTATTAAATTTCTATTTATAATATAGTAACTACACGCTCCAGTCATGATAATTATTTGTTGTATACAAACACACATTACATAAATGTGAATGTGTACAGTTTATATAATATATTGATATGCATATAAATGCATGTATCTAAACGTATACATATGCACATATACGTGCATTCATATTTATATGTTTACATGTATTCACATACATGCACTGTATAGATATTTATATATTCATACTAGTACTAATTATTCATAATCATATACGCAAAATACAAAGACAAAGAACAATGCAAAAATCAATGTTTTCTATACTTCAAAAGAAATTTTCAAAATGACTAATACCAAATAACGTATAGTAGTAGTCAGTACAGCTAAAAAAAAATCTATATGTATAAATATATGGTAGTCAGTCCCGCTAAAAACCAATCTATATATGTATAAATATATGGTTCCATGAAGATTCCACCCACGAAAATTTCACCCAAAGAAAATTCCACCCAGGGAAAATTTCGCCCTAGTTTATTTATAGTATGAAACATAAGTATCGGAAAACTGCCAAAAGTATGGTTAACAAGCAAACAACAATAAAACATTATTTTTTCTTTTCATGAGAAATTTATGAGTATACTTTTGTTTCACACTGAATATATATTTAAAAAATTGCACCGTCAATAAAAAAAATTAAAAATGAAAAACATGAGGAAAATATCAAGAATCGAAACTTTCAACAAGAGGTTTAAATCTCATTAATTTAAGAATTATAAAACTTGCTTCAAAAAGAATTATCTAGTAAATTGGATATCCAATAAAAAATAATTAAACATTTTATTAAAATTAAGAGAAAAAGGAAATTTAATGAAGGTCATATGCAACACCTCTTAAAAACCTCAGAATATTGACATCGAAACATTCGACAAGGTGTCCAAGTCTGGCATTATTACGGTTGTATTTATTTCTTTGATTGTTGTGATCCCATGTAATATGAATTTATTTATTTATTTTCTTTTGTGTGTGTGTGTGTGTCAGGCTCTCTTCCTTTGCAATACGGCACAAAGTTTCCAGAGATTTGGGTGTATGCTTGCTAACGACGATCGTACAGCACTATGGAAACCTTCAGCTCCGTTATTGGACCGTGGTATATTTTCCAAGACCTATTCATGTACAGTGTTGCCAGTTGGGCGTCTAAAATTCCCCAAAACTCGTGATAAAAAAATCCCCAAAACAACCCAAAATTCCACATGTCCACAATTATATTTTCTTCTGATCCTGTAGGCTATACTAAATCAGTATAGAAATTACTCGCTTTACTGCATGTAAGTGCAAGCAAACTAATTGCAACAATAAAAAGGTTTAATCATCTCTGTCTCTTCATGGAAATTTCTACTGAATATCCCCATCAGCCACCCAAAATCCCCAAATCTAGGAATAAATTCATATAGCTGGCAACACTGTTCATGTACATTCCAGAGACCTATTGAGAAAAGGGGGTCTCCTCTTCTGCGGTTGGTTCCTCTTCCTCGGTCGGTACACGCCAATATAGGGGCTTTCAAAGAAACCAATGAACTCGTCTAGTATATTATTATCGTCCGAAAGCAATTCAAATGCAGCGATAACTTCGGATGTTGGAAGAAATGCCCTAGCATTAAAACATTTAATTTTGAGAGCAAACTGTCGGTCATTGTTATACTGAGATTTTCTGCCAATCTCTCATACCTTTCTCCAGCAAGAATGGCCAAACTGAAGCAAACAATCACGTATAGAAGTGTTAGGAAACTCTGTTAAAAAAGCATTATGGATGCATTTTTCAAAATCCAATAAGCAATTCGAAGGACAAATATTTGTTGTTTACTAGAGAACAATTATCTTTGGTAATTTAATCTCTTTTTTTTTTTAGCTTGTTAAGAACTCTTATTTTGGTAATGCACTAATCTTTAGATACTTTGTTCTAAATTGTTGTTTACTTGGGTGGAATTTTCTTTGGGTGAAATTTTCTGGGTGAAATTTTCATGAGTGGAATTTTCCTGTCACGATATATATATATATATGTATATATATATATATATATATATATATATATATATATATATATATATATATATATATATATTCTTAATTGTCAAGCCACAACCCTAATTGGAAAAGTAGGATGCTATAAGCCCAAGGGCCCTAACAAGGCAAATAGTCCAGTGACGAAAGAAAACAAGGACAAATATATATATTTATATATATATATATATATATATATATATATATATATATTTATATTATATATATTATATTATATATATATATATATATATATATATATATATATATATACACAATATATAATATATAACATATATACCTATATAAATATATATATATAATATATAACATATATACCAATATAAATATATATACAGTATGTATGTATATATATATATATATATATATATATATATATATATATATATATATATATATATATATATATATATATATATATTATTTGTAGAAAAAGTCTGTGAACAAGGAATGATCATCATTTGTAGAGAAAGTCTGTGAACAAAGAATGATCATCATTATTTGTAGAGAAAGTCTGTGAACAAAGAATGATCATTATTATTTGTAGAGAAAGTCTGAACAATGAATGATCATTATTATTTGTAGAGAAAGTCTGTGAACAAAGAATGGTGATCATTTGTAGAGAAAGTCTGTGAACAAATAATGATCATTATTATTTGTAGAAAAAGTCTGTGAACAAAGAATGATCCTCATTATTTGTAGAGAAAGACATTGAGCAAAGAATGATCATTATTATTTGGAGAAAGTCTGAACAAAGAATGATCATTTGTAGAGAAAGTATGATCATCATCATTTGTAGACAAAGTCTGTGAACAAGGAATGATCATCATTATTTGCAGTGAAAGTCTATGAACAAAGAATGATCATCATTATTTGTAGTGAAAGTCTGTGAACAAAGAATGATCATCATTATTTGTAGTGAAAGTCTGTGAACAAAGAATGATCATCATTATTTGTAGAGAAAGTCTGTGAACAAAGAATGATCATTATTATTTGTAGAGAAAGTCTGTGAACAAAGAATGATCATTATTATTTGTAGAGAAAGTCTGTGAACAAAGAATGGTGATCATTTGTAGAGAAAGTCTGTGAACAAATAATGATCATTATTATTTGTAGAAAAAGTCTGTGAACAAAGAATGATCCTCATTATTTGTAGAGAAAGACAGTGAGCAAAGAATGATCATTATCATTTGTAGAGAACGTCTGTGAACAAAGAATGGTGATCATTTGTAGAGAAAGTATGATCATCATCATTTGTAGAGAAAGTCTGTGAACAAAGAATGATCATCATTTGTAGAGAAAGTATGATCATCATCATTTGTAGAGAAAGTCTGTGAACAAGGAATGATCATCATTTGTAGAGAAAGTACGATCATCATTATTTGTATAGAGAAGTCTGTGAAAAAAGAATGATCATAATTAGTAGAGAAAGTACAATCATCATTATTTGTAGAGAAAGTATGTGAACAAGGAATGATCATCAATATTTGTAGAGAAAGTCTGTGAACAGAATGATCATCATTATTTGTAGAGAAAGTCTGTGAACAGAATGATCATCATTATTTGTAGAGAAAGTCTGTGAACAGAATGATCATCATTATTTGTAGAGAAAGTCTGAACAAAGAATGATCATTTGTAGAGAAAGTATGATCATCATCATTTGTGGAGAAAGTCTGTGAACAGATAATGATCATCACTATTTGCAGAGAAAGTCTGAACAAACAATGATCCTCATTATTTGTAGAGAAAGTCTGAACAGAGAATGATCCTCATTATTTGTAGAGAAAGTCTGAACAGAGAATGATCATCATTATTTGTAGAGTAAGTCTGAACAAAGAATGATCATTTGTAGAGAAAGTCTCTGAACAAAGAATGATCATCATTTGTAGAGAAAGTCTGTGAACAAAGATTGATCATCATTTGTAGAGAAAGTACGATCATCATTATTTGTAGAGAGTCTGTGAACAGAGAATGATCATCATTATTTGAAGAGAAAGTCTATGGAATATTTCAAACTAGGGCACAATACCTCCAAGGTAAACATAAGCGCGCTGTTATTGTGGGCCTCCGCCACCTGACGCAGCGACATTAGAGAGTTCCAGTCACGATACTAATGTTTGTTCAGCATAACCAAGGATACATTGATGTTGCTATGGGTGGCTTATTCTTTGTTCTGGCGTTATAAGCTAGACGGGGAAAGCTCAAGAAGCGGTGCCTATAGCTTGAAAGAACATTTCTTAAACCAGGAAAATATGCATAGATCAGATTTCTACCCAAAACATTATCAGACCTTATCATCATCATCATCTACGTATATTGACGCTAAGGGCCTCGGTTAGATTTCGCCAGTCGTCTCTATCTTAAGCTTTTAATTTAATACTTCTCCATTCATCATCTATATGAAACAGAATTAGCAGAGCTAGCCAAACTAAACCTAAAAATCCAATATATTTGTAAACACAATCAGACAAAAGTTGCAGAAACACTAAAGAAAGTAAGAAGCTTCAAATTGATGAAAGAAAACTTGAAACAGAGCACCATCAAATGTTTGCTTTAAAGGATGAAAATTGAAATATCCACAATACAGATGAAGTAAAAATTGCAGAGGATTTCTGTACAATAGTGATATAAGAAATAACTTCATCAATAGAAATGAAACACCCGAGCAGGTACCAAACGTAACAGGAGAAGTAAAGAAAGCATTAAAGGCATGGAAAGAGGCAAAGCAGCAGGAAAAGATGGCTTAACAATCGATTTATTAATAGATGGAGGAGATTTCATGGTAGTAAAAATCGCTGGGTTTTACACAAAATGTCTAGTAAAATGGTCTATACCTACAGCTTGGAAAATTATCATTATACTAATTCACTAAATGGGAGACAAAAGACCTGAAAAACTATCACCCAATATGTTTACTCTCAGTAATACATAAAATATTTACAAAGATCATATTAGACACATCAGAAAGACATCAACCAAGAGAGCGGGAAGGCTTTAAAAGTGGGCCGAATTGTACAAATTGATGAAGGAAAATAATGAGCTAATTAATCCAAGGAAAAAACCTTGTAAGATATAGTAAGTTTATCCGTAGAAGATCTAAAATAGTATATCTAAAATATGCAGCATTAATAATATAATTTAAAATAGTTCAATAAGATAATAAGAAAAAATATATGTTGAAATAATCATGACTGTATCTATGTAATTAAACAGCTAATGGAAAAATCTGAAGAGTATGACAAACCACTATGCATGGCATTTATAGACTATGAGAAAGCTTTTGATTCTGTCAAAAGTTCAGCAGTAATAAAGGCCCTTCAATGGCAAGAATATATGAATCTTCTGTTTGAACACTTAAAAGATATCTATATGGGAAGTACAACAATCCTTAAACTTCAGGTGAGAAAATTCCAATTGAGAAATGAGTTAGAAAGGGATACCTAATCTCCCCTAAATTATTCACAGCCTGTATAGAAGTCTTTAAGAATTTGGGAGGAGAAAATAAAGTCATAACATTAATGGAGAACAAATTAACAACTTAAGATTTAAAGATGACAAGTTCCGTGTTTAGTGAATCATGGGAGGAATTACAAAAGATCATAGAGAAAGCAGAAATGAAGGACTGAAAATAAATATGAGTAACAGAAAATGTTAAATGAAAATGCAGGAAGACAACAAATAAGGGTTACGGATGAACCTATAGAGATTAGTAATGAATATACATAAGACAGTATTTCCCCAGTATATGACACCTTAATTGAAAGGCTAAGTATTGGATAGAAGCTTTTGGTAAACAAAATGAGATTATGAAAAGTAAAATGACACTATCTAAAAAGAAAAAGTATTTAATGAGATGGTTCTATTCTACCAGTATTAAGTTTATGCATCAGAAACTTTGAGCCTTGCTAAAGCCTTGGAACATAAGCTAGTTACAACTCGGAGGTCTATGGAAAGAATAATTATGGGAATAACAATAAAAGACAGAAAAAGAGCAACATGGATACGAGAGTAAACCAAAGTATACGACATTCTAACATGTAAGAAAAATAAAAATGGACATGGGCAGGGCATAATGAGAATGAAAGACAATAGATGGACATTAAGAACAACAGAATGGGTCCCTAAAAATTGCAAAAGAAGCAGGGAAAGGAAGAGAAGACGACAGATTCACGAGCTAAGTAAATTTGCATGCATAGACAGGCATAGAAATACACTAAATAGAGGCAAGTGAAAGGAAATGTCTGAGGCTTTGGTCTGTATGTACTAGCAACGGCTGATGATGATGATGATGATGATGATTATATACATTATATATATATATATATATATATATATATATATATATATATATATATATACCGAGAGAGAGAGAGAGAGAGAGAGAGAGAGAGAGAGAGAGAGAGAGAGAGAGAGAGAGATATATATATACGTTATATATATATACATTATATATACATACATTTATATACACATGTATATATATAAATATATATATATATATACACACACACACACACATATATATATATATATATATATATATATATATATATATATATATACACACACATATATATATATATATATTTATACATATATATAATTTACATTATATATATACATATATATTTATATATACATATATATATATATATATATATATATGTATATACATATATATTTATATATACACATATATACACATATATATACACATATGTACATATATATTTATATATATATATATATATATATATATATATATACACACATATATAGGCCTATACATATATATATATATATATATATATATATATATATATATATATATATATATATATACTGTACATATATATATATATATATATATATATATATATATATATATATATATATATATATATATATATATATATATATATATATATATATATATATATATATATATATATATATATACACACACACACACATATATATATATATATATATATATATATATATATATATATATATATATATATATATACATACATATATATATATATATATATATATATATATATATATATATATATATATATATATATATATATATATATATATATATATATATATATATATATATATATATATATATATATATATATATATATATATATATATATATATATATATATATACACACACACACACACACACACACACACATATATATATATATATATATATATATATATATATATATATATATATATATATATATATATATATATATATATATATATATATAATGCCCATGTGTTTAGACTCAAGTATGTGTTTCAAGTATGCGTATGTGTATAAATCAGGCTAAAACTTAGAATCCAACAATCTTATTTTATCAAATCCATTCAATCCGTTGTCATTTTCATCACATTGAATATACGAACACCTAGTATGAGCGCTGAACGGAGAGAGTGTATCGTCACTGTCTCGATGAATAATTAATTCGATGATTAGTAGGCTGTATGAAAATCAATGCTCTGGCGTGTTCCTTTTAACATTCCTATGCGAAGCCGCCGTCAAGCCATGTCCAGTATCCAAGAGACAGATAGGCCTAGGCCTATATCATTAATCTTAGGCCAATCTCCGCTGTATATGATAATAAAAATATTTCGATAACTACACTTTATAGTCTATTCTCTTAGTTTCATTCTTATTGTTCTCTCGAAAATTTTCCAAATTATGATTAACAGTACATTATTCAATAAAAACTTAAAAATATATTACAAAGTAAACCTGACTCGTATTCAAATTATAACTTATTTGTTAAAGAATTATAATTATCTGTATACGCTGTTGATAAACTTGTGAGCCTATAGGCTTAAAACAAATTAATCTTGAAGAGATTTCTTTCATGCTTATACGAACACTAAACGGGTGTGTGTATATATATATATATATATATATATATATATATATATATATATATATATATATATATATATATATATATATATATATATATATATATATATATATATATATATATATAATACAAATAAATTAAAGACTACAATACAAGAACCCGGTTCAACATTTTACCTTTCAGCCACAACCGATTTCTGCGTTCAGGCAATATACTGCGACTCGTGTGTTAGCTAGATTTGTCATATTTCCTCCTTCGCGGTTAGTATGCAGTTCATCACAACTGGATTATTGTTATTTATATTCAAAAGGAGTAAACAAAGATAAATAGTATACACTCAAGGACTTTCTAAGAGTAGCATTTGCTGTTCAATTCCTTCTCCATGGTATCGACGTTTAACCAATATGTAAATTCTCTCTAGACTTACAGTCTATGTTACTATTTAAGAAGATTGTTTTCCCACAAAATTGGGGTTATTATTATTATTATTATTATTATTATTATTATTTGCTAAGCTACAACCCTAATTGGAAAAGCAGGATGCTATAAGCCCAGGGGCCCCAACAGGGAAAATAGCCCAGGGAAGAAAGGAAACAAGGAAATATAAAATTTTAAGAACAGTAACAACATTAAAATGAATATTTCCTATATAAACTATAAAAACTTAAACAAAACAAGAGGAAGAGAAATTAGATATAACAGTGTGCCCGGGTGTTCTCTCAAGCAAGAGAACTCTTAGACCCATTAAAGGTTTCATGTCTTAACATTTATCTATCATTGTCAAACCTCTTCCCAGCCGTAAAGTTTTGTTTAATACACCAGGATACTTTATCTTTTTTAACTTTTATCCCGTTTTTCTAATAAATTATATCATCAATAAAAGCATTTATGTGCTAACTGACTTCTTAAACTGCCTAATGTTACCAGAATTAAACTTCAAATATGCTGAAGTTTTGTGTTCACCGTTTTGACTTTTTACAGTAGTTCTTAGCACAAACACACTCACAAGAAGGTACATATACTTACACACATACGTAATTATACGTATGTATGTATGTATGTATACATATATACTGTACAATAATCACAGCGACCCGTCAAAGAGAACGGCTAAATATTTTGATATGCTCATGCATGTACACTCGTACCGATTCAACCCTTCCCACTCCATTCCCTTTCCTAACTAAAACTCCTATCATTAGGATATATATATATATATATATATATATATATATATATATATATATATATATATATATATATATATATATATATATATAAATCCAGACACTCGCTCTCTATTATATAAGGGGGACACATAGGCATGTATATAAAACAAATGTACGGAATTATGTATAGGGCGTGGAAAGAAAGGCCAAGCCTTTCCATTCCTTACGCCGTAAATGACGTGTAGGCTAATAAAGAATGGAATGCATAAAACTGGGTGCCGTGCAAGCCACGATGGTCAAGCGGTAGAAAATGTTTTTCTTTATGGCGTGGTTTCCCGGTCATGTTACACCGTAGCCACCGTGACTCTATTCTCGGTGGCTACGGTTACACACGGATGGGCCCGGTGCCCTGCACTCCTCCAATATATAAGGGATCTGTTTGTCGTACAGATTTCTAATCATTTAGAGAACCGTGAAGAATAATTTGCGTTCATTGACAAGTTCACATCTTAGTACTATGAAAAAAATATTCTTGAAGCCTTTATATCAACAGTACGATAGGCAAGAGCTTGTCATACAAGCTTGGGGCTACATATGCAAACCTCCGGGACCCACAATTGACGTGTATCTTGGCTCAGCAACCCCCCCCCCCGCCAAAAAAAAGAAAAGAAAAAAAAAGGGAACTATCCGTAACTGTTATCATGTCGATAAGATGTTGGGTGCACGATGTGTAGTAATTCTTTAAATATTTTGGACATCCAGTTCTG
>NC_090732.1:164345459-164412959 GCF_036898095.1 Palaemon carinicauda | reverse complement strand
AACAGTGTCCTATGACTTTTTACAAGGAATTATTCTTTTGAATGCGAATCCTGAAATGTATATCCTGTCCTTATCAAATAACTGAACAGAGTCCTATGACTTTTTGTATGGATTTATTCTTTAGAAATCAAATCCTGAAATATTGTATATCCTGTCCTTATCAAATGACTGAAAAGAGTCCTACAACTATTTTTGCATAGTTTTATTCTTTTTAATACGAATCCTGAAATATTGTATATCCCGTCTTTATCAAATGACTGAACGGAGTCCTATGACTTTTTGCATGGATTTATTTTTCTGAATGCAAATCCTGAAATATTGTGTATCCTGGTTTATCAAATAACTGAACAGAGTCCTACGACTTTTTGCATTTAATCTTTTGAATGCGAATCCTGAAATATTGTAAATCCTGTCCTTATTCAATGACTGAACAGTCCTATGACTTTTTTTTTTGCATAATTTTTTTTTTTTTAATGAGAAGGTAATCCTGAAATATGACATACCCTGTCTTTATCAAATGACTGAACAGTGTCCTGTGACTTTTTGCATGGATTTATGCTTTTGAATGCGAATCCTGAAATATTGTATATCCCGTCTTTATCAAATGACTGAACAGAGTCCTATGGCTTTTTGTTACATAGATTTATTCTTTTGAATGCGAATCCTGAAATAATATATATCCTGTCTTTATCAAATGACTGAACAGAGTCCTATGACCTTTTTTTTTTGCATAGATTTATTCTTTTGAAATCGTTTCCTGAAATATTCTATGACCTGCCTGTATCAAATGACTGAACAGTCCTATGACCTTTTTGGGAACTTTTAAAAATAACACCAATAAAAATAACTTATATTTATTCAATTCCTTGAAATTATTCACCCAAACTAAGAGTAGGCTACGTGTATCAAAATAAACTTTCGATAAATCTAAAAGTGAGCTTGAGCCGATAAAGCAATATTGAACTACAAGAGTACTTTCATTGCAAAAAATTAAACTTTACTATAAAAATATTTCAAGTTTCATTTAAAAGTATTTTCTTTTTCAGTTTCTGTTGGAGAATGATGATACTGTCCAAACGATACAAAAATTGATAAAATCTAAGTACTCGACCTTATGAATCAGCCTCTACTTTGCTCGTACAAAATATTTCAGCGTTTAAAGACGACCTATGAATGGCAGAGGCAAGGACAATGCCCTAGAGACTGAAAATATATGTATCAGCACCCAAGCCTATCTCTACCCAAGCTAGGACCAAGGAGGGTCAGGCAGTGGCTGCTGATGACTAAGCAAGTAGACTTATAGGCTCCCCTGAATCCCCCTTCCTTAGCTCAGAAGGATGGCGAGGTTGCAGACAGTAAAAGAAACTATGGAGATTGAGCGGGACTCGAACCCCAGTACAGCAGATCTTCAGGCATTGATGTACAAAATAGGTTACACTTAAAATTTTGAATTAAAAAATGGTAAAAGTCTGGCAACATTTATTCCAAGACTTTTACCGTTTTAAAAACGGTAATATTGACGTAAAAGAGTGATATTACGGTCACCAACCCGTAAATGATAATAACAAAGTAAGGTAAAATGATGGTCGCCGGTATTTTACTGAAATACGGTTGAGAACTATTTCTACGGAGAATTTCCGATAAAAATCACAGTTTTTTCTTGCAGAGAACAACAACCGTTAGAATAATGAACGTTTTACGAAAACAAAATATTTCGATAAATTTCATCTTGTTGCATTTTGCGCTTACAGTGATATTAATCATAAGGAACTTTGTCTTTGATTGGAAAAACTAGTTTTACAGATTTGTGTAATTTTTCACTTTAAACATTTACATTACTACATTTCGTAATGGAATTTCATTTTCAATCAAGTACTTTAGTTTGATAGATATTTGCCATCAAACATTAGGAACTGAATACAAAACACTTTTTTCAATATTATGGACCTATTGACTTTGATGCTATCTTATTTTCATTTAAATGCTTAAAGGCCCCTCATCAATGGCAGAGGCAAGAGACAAACAGGACAATGCCCTAGAGACTGACCATATATACATGTGATCAGCGCCCAAGCCCCCTCTCCACTCAAGCTAGGACCAAAAAGGGCCAGGCAATGGCTGCTGATACTCGGCAGATAGACCTAAAGGCTCCCCCAAACCCCACGTCCTTAGCTCACAAGGATGATGAGGTTGAAGCGACCAAATGAACTAACAAGTTTGAGCAGAACTCGAACCCCAGTCTGGCGATCACCAAGCAAGGACGTTACCGACAGGCCACCATATAATGGTGAACCATTAAATTTATATAACAGGAAAAATAACTTCCGTTTTGATATTCAATTTTTACAGAAACTTTTCTTGTCTCGAAAGAATCTGTACCTCGCCACATGACACCAAATTAAAACAATGCAGAAAGGATATGGTAAGCAGCTCTTCTTGGAGAAGATAGAATACGATGGATTGAAAAGCTACGAAAATTTGCGGCGATAAACTGACATAGAAAGACCATAAACAGACGGGGGATGTCCGAGGCCTGCAGTGGACTAGCAACGAATGATTATGATATATAACTTAATATGGATACACAAATATATATACTGTATATTATATATATATATATATATATATATATATATATATATATACATATATATATGAATGTTATGTATATTTTATATTATGTATATGTTTTATATATATATGTATATGTTTTATATATATATGTATATGTTTTATATATATATATATATATATATATATATATATGTATATATATATATATGTGTATAGATACATATAAATGTCTTCCTTTATATATATATATATATATATATATATATTAATATACATGTAAATGTTATATATATGTATATATATGTATATATACATAAATCTCTCATTTTATATATTTTCATATACATGTATTTGTATGTTTCATATGTATGTGTATGTATGTATATATATATATATGTATATATATATATATATATATATATATATATATATATATATATATATATATATATATAGATATAAACAGTTATAAGTAACCCTCCTCATTATGTTTTTGTGTGAGAATGAACTAAATTTTTCAATTATAAAACGATCATAAAATGTAACTTCAAGAAACTGCAGCACAATATCCTAACGGAATGGAGAACCATTACACGACTGTCATACTATTTCGTAATTTGAAAAAATCTCGTTATGTCAATGATTCTTCTTAGTATCTCAAGTTAATGACAATATATTCTTGTCGCTCTTTGAGCTCAAAAACCTTATTTTACGTAAAATGTATTTCTCTCAAATATTTGCTTATATGATCTTAAAGTATTGAATTACAAAAATCTGTTTTCCTTTAAGAATTCTGTTTATTTGCTTTTTGTACTTCTTCGTAAATTCATTTGTCTGCACATATTGTTTTGATATATTCCTAAAACTACACCAAACACCTATCTCTAATAATCATCCAGTCTTTCAAATCATTAACCTGATAATAAGTTAAGTTACGCTTAGATCCCTGTTAAAAGTACAAACAAAATAATAAACTAAAGCTCAAGTCCAAAGATGATATTTCATGAAAAGCAGAATTACGTCTAACAATTCTTAGCATGCGCGCGCACAAGAATTTTGCGGTGGTGACCCATACTGTCTTGGGAGGGGCATACAAAAATTTCAGCGGTTCTTATTGGCCTATTGATTTGTCAGCTCGTAATCTTGACCAATGAGGATGTAGTGGGAGGATCTGGTGGTAGTCCTTGGAAAGTGTATAAAAGCACGAACACGATGGTTCAAAACAGATTACAAAATTGGTTGTACGTAGTACAGCGAAAACATAACAGATCCTGCAATCCTACTGTGGAAACTTTACTTTTTCGTAAGTAAGATATCCTACCTTGGAAACTTTACTTTTTCGTAAGATATCCTCTGTGGAAACTTTACTTTTTCGTAAGTAAGATATCCTACTGTGGAAACTTTACTGTTCTGTAAGTAAGATATCCTACTGTGGAAACTTTACTTTTCTGTAAGTAAGATATCCTACTGTGGAAAATACTTTTTTTGTAAGCAAGCCCACTTCAGTTATTAATTCTAAGTACCTCAAAAAATAAGGAGCAGCTACCGTTAAATTCCTCAGATAAAAAAATTTTCAGTGCTGTTTATTTTTTTCTATCTAATTTTGTGGAAATTTAAAAGTTAATACAATTAAATTTAAGTAAATCAGTAAAAATCCAATGGAAGTCTGATTCAAATGAGGCTAAATGTTACCTGGACGAGTTCCCTTTTCACATAATATATAATTCCAATCCATCACGTTTTGTCTTAGTTACTGTGACTATATTTCTATTAATCATCATATAATTATTTCTCATTTTCCATTAGTTTATTTATATTCGTGTAATTTGTGTCGTCCTGAAATTGTGTAGTTTATTATATAAAGAATACACCATAAAAATTCTACTCTTAACAAAAAACCAGGATTCAAACAGTTCTCAGTTAATTGAACTTTAGATGAAAAATCATACTTGGAAAAAAAAAAAAACTGGAAATTTATACCATGCGTTATAAAATATTACATATTTTATAACAATTTGATAAACATAGTATTCATCAAGATAAAAACTACATCAGGAAAACTGCCGTTTAAACTATTCGTAGTGTAACCAATAAAAGGGAAACTTTGAGACTAGAACAGTTCACTCATAGGTTATCCAACTTTATACAAACAACATCGTAAAAGAAACATTATGCCAGTCATCTTAAGGAGACTCCCATTTAAATCCCATATTTTTATAATTTAAACTTGCTCTTGATATTATTCCCAGGATGACAGAGGTTTTTTTTTTTGTCTAGCCTAGTCTAGCCTAACCTAACATAACCTAGCCTGGCCTGGCCTGGCCTAGCCTAACCTAGCCTAGCCTAGCCTGGCCTGGCCTGGCCTGGCCTGGCCTGGCCTAACCTAGTCTTTACAGCTGTTTAGCCAAAAATTTATTGAAAATGCTCGATTTTGTGTTCTTCCCCTGAATACTAGCAGCTTTCTTCCCATGAATAATAGCAGTAACTATTGCAAAAAATTATGTAAACATTAAATTTCTTTATTATTTTCAGGCTCAATTTGTAATCATGGACAGCAAATGTGGAAGCGCCAAGAGCACCGGTGAGCGTGGCAAGGCCGATTTGGATAACCATTCAAATCAGTGCAACCCAAATCATGGCGAATTTAGGGGTCAGTAGTTTCAATATATTTCTTTGTGTAGAAATAAAGGCGGTTTGGTGCAATATTGTACTAGCTTCCAGAAAATCCCTATAATTATAATGTGTTTATCATAACTGTCAAAACTTTTATCAAAATAAAATCATTAGAATATTATGATGTTCTAAGTCTTCTGCAGTCACTGCTGGATAATTCTTTTTCTTTTTTCTATTTCAATACATTTCTTTGTGTAGGAATAAAAGCTGTTTGGTGCAATATTGTACTGGCTTCGAGAAAATCCCTATAATTATAAGGTGTTTATCATAACTGTCAGAATTTTATCAAAATAAAATCAATATAATATGGTATGTTTTAAGGCTTCTGCAGTCACTATTGGATAATTCTTTTTCTTTTTTCTATTTCGAAGTCCGGAAAAAAACTGACTTTACATTTTTTTGTATCTCTCAGGCCACACACCCGGTTTTGGGGGGAACCAGGCTGACAAGGACAACCATTCCAACCAGATGAACCCAAACAACCCCAGTTATGAAGGTAAGAATGCTAGTTGTACAGCTGGCACACAATGAAGTACTGTATTCTATCTTCGAAACATTGTATTCTATCTTCGAAATACTCTATCTTTGAAATATTGTATTTTAACTTCGAAATACTGTATTCAATCTTTGAAATACTGCATTCTATCTTCGAAATACTCTATTCTATCCTTGAAATACTTTATTCTATCTTCGAAATACTGCATTCTATCTTCGAAATATTGTATTCTATCTTCGAAATACTGTATTCTATCTTCAAAATACTGTATTCAATCTTTGAAATACTGCATTCTATCTTCGAAATATCGTATTCTATCTTCGAAATATTGTATTCTATCTTCGAAATACTGTACTTAATCTTCGAAATATTGTATTTTACCTTCGAAGTACTGTATATTTTCTTTGAAATGTTGTATTCTATTTTTTAAATGCTGTATTCTATCTTCGAAAATCCATTGATTAGTTGGTCAAGTTCAAGTATAGAATTTCATAAGTTTTAATATTTTTTTTCGTAATCTTTTCTCGAGGTTAAACCGTTTTCAAATTTTTATATATCGACTTACAAGAGAATTATTTCTATTGAAAAAGGTTGACCCATTGATGTCTTTTTGGTTTATCATATGGAAAATCAAATTTTTAATTAAAAGTCTGAAGGTTAAGATGAAAGCTACATTCAGAAATTGTTACTTCATAAAAATTGTTGAAACATTGTTAAACCAAGTTTATTTCAACAATTCACTCTTCTGTTTCATTGATTGTAATTTTGTCTGATATTTTCCTTTCTTCTTTCAGGCAAGAAGTAATCATGTAGTCAACCAGAACAGATGAAGAAGAATGGACTTTGGATAATGGTTTATTGAGATTCTAAATATGACCTTTTTAATTTAAAATAATTTAGCAGTTTTAAATTCATATTTATTGGCTGAACCAATAGAAATTAATATCTAATTGTTATTTCTTTAGTTAAAAACTAAAGCTGCTATGCAAATTGTTTATCACCAATTATTTCAATAAATTTCCAGTAGGCAAAATTTGTTTTTTTTCCAGCCCTTAAAAAATATCCGCAGATATAAAATAACAGTATTGACGTTCTATGTCTCTCATTAAGAGATATTTATGGATGAAAAATAAATATACAAGTTCATCCAGTTGCCGCATTAATTCATTCAATTTCTATTTGAATTTTACAAGTTCGTTTAGTGACCAGCTGATTTTACTGAAGACTTGAACCATGTTGATACCAACTGTCATTCTTCAGATTTGTATTTTATTGGTGTGTGTGTGTATATATATGTGTGTGTGTATATATATATATATATATATATATATATATATATATATATATATATATATATATATATATATATATATAAAACACACAACCTTTATTGTTATTATTACTAGCCAAGCTACAACCCTGGTTGGAAAAGCAAGATGCTATAAGCCCAAGGGCTCCAATAGGGAAAAATAGCCCAGTGAGGAAAGGAAATAAATAAAGGATGAGAACAAATTAACAATAAATCATTCTAAAAACAGTAACAACGTCAAAACAGATATATTATTATTATCACCACCACTTGCCAAGCCACAACACCAGTTGGAAAATCAGGCCGCAACAGGGAAAACAGCCCAGCGAGGAAAGGAAACAAGGAAAACAAAATACTTCAAGAAGAGTAACAACTTTAAATAAATATTTCCCATATAAACCATAAAACTTCAACAAAAGAAGAGGAAAAGAAACTATACACATAATAGCATGCCCGAGCGTACCCTCAAGCAAGGGAACTCTAACCCAAGACAGTGGAAGACCATGGTACAGAGGCTATAGCACTAACCAAGACAAGAGAACAATGGTTTGATTTTGATTTTATATAAACTATAAAGACTTGTGTCCGCCTGTTCAACAAAAAAACATTTGCTGCAACTTTGAACTTTTGAAATTCTACTGATTCAACTACCAGATTAGGAAGATCGTTCCACAACTTGGTCACAGCTGGAATAAACTTCTAGAATACAGAGTAGTATTGAGCCTCATGATGGAGAAGGCCTGGCTATTAGAATTAACTGCCTGCCTAGTATTATGAACAGGATGGAATTGTCCAGGAAGATCTGAATGTAAAGGATGGTCAGAATTACGAAAAATCTTATGCAACATGTATAATTAGCTAATTGAACGACGGTGCCAAAAATGAATATCTAGATCAGGAATAACAAATTTAATAGACCGTAAGTTTCTGTCCAACAAATGAAGATGAGAATCAGCAGCTGAAGACCAGACCGGAGAACAATACTCAAAACAAGGTAGAAAGAAGGAATTAAAACACTTCTTCAGAATAGATTGATCACCGAAAATCTTGAAAGACTTTCTCAATAAGCAAATATTTTGAGCAATGGAAGAAGACACACACCTAATGTGTTTCTCAAAAGCAAATTTGCTGTCGAGAATCACACCTAAAATTTTAAAATAGTCATACAAAGTTAAAGAAACATTATCAATACTGAGATCAGGATGTTGCGGAGCCACTGTCCTCTACCTACTTACAATCATACTTTGAGTTTTGTTAGGATTCAACTTCATATCCCATAATTTGCACCATGCACTAATTTTAGCTAGATTTCTATCAAGGGATTCAGCAACCCCAGATCTACATTTAGGGGATGGAATTGATGCAAAGAGAGTAGCATCATCTGCATATGCAACAAGCTTGTTTTCTTGGCCAAACCACATGTCATGTGTATATAGTATGAAATGTAATGGGTCAAGAACACTACCCATATAAACCATAAAACTTCAACAAAAGAAGAGGAAAAGAAACTATACACATAATAGCATGCCCGAGCGTACCCTCAAGCAAGGGAACTCTAACCCAAGACAGTGGAAGACCATGGTACAGAGGCTATAGCACTAACCAAGACAAGAGAACAATGGTTTGATTTTGATTTTATATAAACTATAAAGACTTGTGTCCGCCTGTTCAACAAAAAAACATTTGCTGCAACTTTGAACTTTTGAAATTCTACTGATTCAACTACCAGATTAGGAAGATCGTTCCACAACTTGGTCACAGCTGGAATAAAACTTCTAGAATACAGAGTAGTATTGAGCCTCATGATGGAGAAGGCCTGGCTATTAGAATTAACTGCCTGCCTAGTATTATGAACAGGATGGAATTGTCCAGGAAGATCTGAATGTAAAGGATGGTCAGAATTACGAAAAATCTTATGCAACATGCATAAAGAACTAATCGAACGACGGTGCCAAAAATGAATATCTAGATCAGGAATAAAAAATTTAATAGACCGTAAGTTTCTGTCCAACAAATGAGGATGAGAATCAGCAGCTGAAGATCAGACATGAGAACAATACTCAAAACAAGGTAGAAAGAAGGAATTAAAACACTTCTTCAGAATAGATTGATCACCGAAAATCTTGAAAGACTTTCTCAATAAGCCAATTTTTTTAGCAATGGAAGAAGACACACCTAATGTGTTTCTCAAAAGCAAATTTGCTGTTGAGAATCACACCTAAAATTTTAAAATAGTCATACAAAGTTAAAGAAACATTATCAATACTGAGATCAGGATGTTGAGGAGCCACTGTCCTCTACCTACTTACAATCATACTTTGAGTTTTGTTAGGATTCAACTTCATATCCCATAATTTGCACCATGCACTAATTTTAGCTAGATTTCTATCAAGGGATTCAGCAACCCCAGATCTACATTTAGGGGATGGAATTGATGCAAAGAGAGTAGCATCATCTGCATATGCAACAAGCTTGTTTTCTTGGCCAAACCACATGTCATGTGTATATAGTATGAAATGTAATGGGTCAAGAACACTACCCTGTGGAACACCAGATATCACATTCCTATACTCACTATGGTGCCTATCAACAGCAACTCTTGAGATCTATTACTTAAAAAAAATTGATGATAATGCTAAGAAACGACCCACCCACTCCCAACTGTTTGAGTTTGAAAACAAGGGCCTCATGATTAACACGGTCAAAGGTAGCACTAAAATCAAGGTCAATCATACAAACTTCCGGACCACAATCAAGAGATTTCTGTACATCATTGGAGACTGTAAGAAGGGCATCACATGCTCCAAGGTCTTTGCAAAAACCAAATTGCAAACTAGGGAATAGAGGATTACCTTCAGCAAACCTATTAAGACGTTTTGCCAGAAGACGTTCAAAAACTTTAGATATGGGAGTTATGGAAATTGGGTGGTAATCAGTTGGATTTGAGCTACCACAAACACATTTACATAGAGGAGTAACATTACCAATTCTCCAGCAAGTGCTTAAAGCTCCTCTTCTTGCTAACTTGCACAAAATAACATAACTTTGGAGCTAAGAAATCTGCTGTCTTTATAAAAAAACAAAGGAAAAATACCATTTGGGTTTACACCTTCATAAGCATCAAGGTTCATCAACAGAGCTTTAATTTCACAAGATCGAAAAGCTAATCTAGTTAGTTTAGCCTCAGGAAAACAGGTATGAGGAATTTCAAGTTTTTCATTACCCTCTTTACTGTCTAAAACATCAGCCAATAGGGTTGCCTTTTCCTTAGGACAGTGAGTGACTGAGCCATCTGGTTTAAGTAAAGAAACTGTTGCATCTACACCAGAGTGCAGATTTAAGGGTAGACCACCATTTATGTTCCTGAGTTGTACCAGAAAGGGTTTCTTTTATGGTTAAATTGTATTCCTTTTCTGTTGAAGTGTAAACTCTGAGCTAAAGCTCTAAGCTGAGTATAGTTATTCCAAGTCAAATCTGATCTGGTACCCTTCCAAAGATGATAGGCCACCTGCTTCTGCAAATAAGCATGTCTACAATCGTGATTGAACCACGGATTGTCCTTCACTCGGTACCTTAGCACACGAGAAGGGATACACCTTTCAATTATGTTGACTAGATTCTCATTCAAAGGGGCAACAGGATCAACATTACTATATAGTGGTGACCAATTCAAGCACATAAGATCATGCAAAATCCTATTCTGCTTTAGATTTCCTATATATTTTACAAGAGTATGATACATCAGGGACTGGCTGCTCAGTCTTCACTACTAATGAAATCAAGGCATGATCAGATGTCCCGACTGGAGAACCAACCTTACTAGTTATAACGCCGGGGGAGTCAGTGTATACGAGGTCCAAGCAATTACCAGACCTGTGGGTAGCTTCACTTATGATTTACTCACAGCCTGATTCAGAGGCAAAGTCTAAAGCTCTTAAGCCATGGCGATGATTTGCTCACAGCCTGATTCAGAGGCAAAGTCTAAAGCTCTTAAGCCATGGCGATGATTTGCTCACAGCCTGATTCAGAGGCAAAGTCTAAAGCTCTTAAGCCATGGCGATGATTTGCTCACAGCCTGATTCAGAAGCAAAGTCTACAGCTCTTAAGCCATGGCGATCGGTAGGAGAGAGAGAACTTAACCACTCCCTAAGGTGAGCATTAAAATCACCAACAAAGACAAAAGAAGCCTTTCTATCATCTTCTTGTATCTTAGCCATCATGCTAAGAAGACAATTGAAGATATAACCATCCATGTCTGGATTTCGATAGATCGAACACTACAGTTGTTATGCCTGCCACAAACTTTTATTACCTGAATCTCATGACATCCACATTCATAGCAGGACTTATGAGAAGCAGGGTACTCAGTCCTAATATACACTGGCATCCCGTTTCAACATTATTGGCTTCTTAAAACCAGTTATAGGGAGCTCAGATGAGTGCCTCATTTTAGAAACCTAAGTTTCTGAGCACAAAAGAATATCATACTGTCTGAACGCAACTGGAAGGTCTTGAATATTTGCATGAACACCATGAATATTGCAATAAAGACGACGAGATTGACGAAATCTAGGACGTGCTGGTCGCGGATTTCGCTCAATGTCTCCAGACAGCATAAGTATTAATAGTAATAAAAAAAAAGAGACATCATACTTAAAAACTAGATCAACAAGAATTATAACAAAAACCATATGTACAGAATCATATTTAAAGTGATTGATCAAAACCATAAACTATTATAAAAAGTCGGAAAAACTGGTCAACATGGTCAATATGGAGGAGTCTATACACCATGGAAGGCTAAATACCCTCCAGGATAACCACTTCAAGTGAAGGGAGGCCAGTAAGGATGGTTTAGAGAAGAAAAATAAATCAGATAAGGAAAAGACAACCTCTTGTTAAACCACCAGGCATCCATGGTCCTTCTATTATCAAGCCTGCCCAACACACCATTTAAAAGAAATAAGAGGAAGAAATAAGGAATAAGATAGAATAGTATGCCCGTGTGTACCCTCAAGCAAGAGAACTCTAACCGAAGACAGTGGAAGACCAGGGTACAGAGGCTATGGCACTACCCAAGACTAGAGAACAATCATTTAATTTTGGAGTGTCCTTCTCCTAAAAGAACTGCTTACCATACCTAAAGAGTCTCTTCTACCATTACGAAGAGGAAAGTACACTGAATAATTGCAGTACAGTAATTAACCCCTTGGGTGAAAAAGTGTTTAGTACTCTCATTGTTGTCAGGTGTATGAGGAAACACGAGAATCTGTAAAGAATAGGCCAGACTATTCGGCGTATGTGTAGGTAAAGAAAAAATAAGCCATAACCAGAGAGAGAGAGATCAAATGCATTACTGTCTAGCCTGTCAAAGGATCCAATAACTCTGCAGTGGTAGTATCTCTCTCTCTCTCTCTCTCTCTCTCTCTCTCTCTCTCTCTCTCTCTCTCTCTCTCTCTCTCTCTATATATATATATATATATATATAATGTACAAAACTGCATATATAATCTAGTGAACTATTTTACATGCTTGCTCGGTAGCCCTCTCAAGTAGAACAATTACAGGTTTACTGCTATTAAATTCAATATGATTGTGACCCCCGGTAAAAAGGGAATTAAATACAATTATCAAAGAATGCTAATTTCAGTAAGGCAATTTTCAATACTAAGGTTTGTGTAAACTGTCAAGTGTCGACTGTCTCTCAAGGTTAATCAAAATTAAAAGCGCCGACTGTCTCTCAAGGTTAATTATAATTAACAATGTCGACTGTCTCAAGGTTAATTATAATCAACAGTGTCGACTGTCTCTCAAGGTTAATTATAATTAACAGTGTCTACTCTCTCAAGGTTCATTACAATTAACAGTATAAAGTCTCTCTCAAGGTTAATTATAATTAACAGTGTCGACTGCCTCTCAAGGTTAATTATAATTAACAGTACAACTGTCTCTCAAGGTTAATAATAATTATCAGTGTCGACTGTCTCTCATGGTTAATTATAATTAACAGTGTCGGTTGTCTCTCAAGGTTAATGATAATTAAGTGTCGAATGTCTCTCAAGGTTAATTATAATCAACAGTGTCGACTGTATCCCAAGTTTAATTATAATTAACAGTGCCGACTGTCTCTCAAGGTTAATTATAATTAACAGTGTCGACTGTCTCTCAAGGTTAACTATAATCAACAGTGTCGACTGTCTTTCAAGATTAATTAACAGTGTCGATTGTCTTTCAAGATTAACAATAATTAACAGTGTCGACTGTCTCTCAAGGTTAATTATAATTAACAGTGTCGACTGTCTTTCAAGATTAATTATAATAAACAGTGTCGACTGTCTCTCAAGGTTAATTATAATTAACAGTGTCGACTGTCTCTCAAGGTTAATTATAATTAACAGTGTCGACTGTCTTTCAAGATTAATTATAATTAACGGTGTCGACTGTCTTTCAAGATTAATTATAATTAACAGTGTCGACTGTCTCTCAAGGTTAATTAAAATTAAGTGTCAACTGTCTCTCAAGGTTGATAATTAACAGTGTCGACTGTCTCTCAAGGTTTATTATTATCAAGTGTTGACTGTCTTTTACGGTTAATTATAATTAACAATGTCTACTGTCTCTCATTGATAATCATGAACAAATATAGACAATAGTAATTATGGTTCAAGATCGTTAATATTTAGTATTATGATGACGGTCGTTACTAACATCATAGTTTGGTAATTCAGAACTATTACTGATAATTATCTTACTCGTAACGCCAATTTGACTGTTGGCTAAGATGTCAACTACCGATAATAACAAAAATTAAAAAAAAATATATTCGCATTAAAACTCAAAACATATGAAAACAAAACATAACCTCCTTCCGACTTCATTGGCGGAGGTAAAGGGGGTAATTATAATCCAATGAAAATTACTAATCAAAATAATCATTAACTGTAGATCAATCTGCCCACAGAAATTAAAGATCTAACCTTCGAGTAACATAGTTCAACTTCCACCTCTATTCTGTACATTGTGATTCCCGCAACACAATTAGAAATACGTCGAAATTCCCGGCTTAACGAAGGAGAAATCTATATTCTTAGTTACCCAAGTATCACGATAATGATTAAATATAACTTTTAATACTAGTTGAGATAAAACAACTTTCACCTCTATTCTGTATATTGTGATTCCCGCAATACAATTAGAAATATATCGAAATTTACAGCTTAAGTGGAATCTAGGATTTTAATTGCCAAGTATCATGACAGTAATTTAATCTAACTTTTAATACTTGTTGAGATATAACCTAATTGTTCCAAATCAGAGCTTCCTATCTATTATGTTGGTAATTATTTCCTTTTATTTCATTAAAATTCATTAAAGAAGAGACCTCCAGAAGTTCAACATTCCCAGAAGCTGGCTAGCCAAGCAAATTGCATTCTATAGGGAGCCTAGTTTATGAATAATAACACAAATTATCAACTACACGGTGTCCATTTAAACCCAAAAAAATGGTACATTGGCTCCCTGGATATATAGATTAATTTGATTTAACTACATCCAATGGATGTAAGCTGTACTGACCTGACTTCTGTAGTGAGGTATGCCACGCCCCCTTCCTTGCCCTAGCCTCGCACCAACTTGTGATAGTCCACTGTGATCCAGAGTGGGGTGTCAGAGAACGTGTCTTTACTGGCAGGCCCAAGGTCCTCCCTCGCCAGTCTTGGATGTTTGCGAATCCCGGGGGCATGAATGTTTCTAGGGACCTCCTCGCTTACCATGGCTTGTATTTTGAACCTTTGGAATGTGTATTCTGTGAATACAAAAAATACAATTATAGGTAAATTTTGGCAAGGGAACTAAAAGAGTATGTTACATTGAAGATATCTTTTACTTAAAATCTAGAATATTTTTAATATTAAAGGTAAATTTTGGCAAGGGAGCTAAAAGAGTATGTCATATTGAAGACATCTTTTACTTAAAATCTTAGGTAGGATTAAAGCTATTCATTAAATCAGGGGTTCCCAACCTGGGACCCCCAGTAGTACATTTTCACTTTTCAGGGGGTACATTGTATCTGAGAGAATAGCCAACACTGCTCAATACATGAGGTAATTTGCATTGAAATTAAATAATACTAATATATCACGATATAAATTCCATTATTTCTCCTTTTCTTCATTGATTTTAAGGGTACAAAGGAATGTATATAACGGTCTAGGGATACAGAAGAAGAGAAAGGCTGGGAACCCCTGACTTTAACCAATAAGAGACCAATTATGGCATTCTTAAATTGAAAAACATTAGTTAAGTATAAGCAGGAAGATTTATTTCAGTTCAAGTGAAGTGTCTGTAAAATGACATTAAATATAAACTAATAGTATTTAACTGATAAAAGTTAGCGAAGTGCAATCAGAACAATGGGGGTAACGTGTCATTGGACATCGAGTTTAAAAGCGTTAAACTAATTACGCTTTACTTGGTAAATAATATCAATGGTTAAACTAAAGGAATTTAACAGCAAAAGAACAAATTTCCTTGAAACTAAAAGTAATCACCACTGTTAAGATTCCAAGGATAATATAGAAAAGAGCTATATACTACCATAGATTACAAAATGGAATCCTGCAACCCATATTTTCCAGCTAATATTGCAATTGACCAATGCCGTTTGCTGTTATTTCTGAAAGTTAATTAAAATTGATCTCTTCATGAAAAAAAAACTTTTAAAAGCTTAAATCTCACAGGTTAAATAAAAAAATTTTTAGAAGTGGATTATCCGTTAACACGTATGATCATTTACAGGTATGGAATAGAATGTGCACTATGGATTAATGTCAAATCAAAGTGAGAGTACTGTCGTTACTCCAAGGTCGATTTTTTTTAACTAGGTGAATAGAAAGACATTAATAGTAAAACTGAAACGGAAAGTAACGGATTTTACCAGTAAAAAAAGTAACACAGAGTTTATGTGCCACAAAATAAGTATATATACAATAGAAAATATATCTATATATACATACAAATAAAAAAAAAACTTTTCGTAACATTTATGCATGCAAATAGAATAAGGGTAGAGAAATATGAACTGGACTATCACCATGTCATTCAAGCACAATATCAGTATATTCAACAACAAGCTAGCAACAGAATAGCCTAATGTTATCTCCAATACCAAGAAGGTCCTTCAAGGTCTTCAGGTTATCTGCTTGATCCTGGCACAGTGTCTTTACGCAGCCACTTGCCAGAACAGAGGAGTTAGGAGATATTAAATTGCGAGTGAAGTTAGCCACAGCTTAGCAGAAACCAATCGATCTAAGTGATTGATTAGATAATTGAAATAATGCCAGAATGCACCGCTTACCGGAACAGAGGAGTAATTTGAGGGGCACTCAGTAGAGCACAGACCTCCACCACGTCAGCTTATTTCTCGACCTTGACCCTAATACCTCCACCACGTCAGCTTATTTCTCGACCTTGACCCTAATACCTCCACCACGTCAGCTTATTTCTCGACCTTGACCCTAATACCTCCACCACGTCAGCTTATTTCTCGACCTTGACCCTAATACCTCCACCACGTCAGCTTATTTCTCGACCTTGACCCTATTATGTATTAATTGGCTTGGATTTTCGTGGTCCCAAATATGAACCAAGTTCATATATGGATATTTTGCTCGTTCCAAAATTTAAGATTTTCCAGCATTTTACATAACAGTTAATCCCTGCAAGTTTCATTACTCTACAATTAAAATTGTATTCAGGAAACTGTTACAAAAACACACACAGGAGGTAAAACATAACTTCCTTCCAACTTCGTTGGCAGGGGTAATGAGAAGGTTAAATCGCGAGAGAAGCAAGCCATGACAGAGCAAGATCCCTTTGAACCAAGTGATCAATTAGATCATTATAATAACGCTGAAAAACACGCTCACGTAGGTAACGTATGTAGCGCAACATATAGCTCTTGCCAGAACAGATGAGCAATGAGAATGTTAAATTACAAGTAAAGTGAGCCCTGCTTACCAACAGATAAGCGATCAAATAGTGTTAATATGGTGGATCAAAATACCAGTCAATAGTTAGCAAGCACCTCAGCCTCAGGTGGTACGGTGTCCTGAGGTACTGCATGTCCTCTCTAACCTTCTCCACAGAAAAAAAAAAAAAAAAAAAGGCTAGACCATCCAGGTTGCTACAGAAAAGTTAACATAGATACCTGGCCCCATACACCTACAGGTGTTTCATCAACTGATCCATGGCCTCTTATACCCCTCACGCTAATCTAATGCACAGCTACCGAAGTTGAAGTTTATATGGCTTGGCATTACTAAAGATGCCTAGGATTGGTTACATGCCAATATTTCACGTCAAAATTCAAAAGTGTATCAACACTGATTCCCTGCAGAATGTTTCCTCCCAGTACCACCTCCAATGATCACCAGCCTACGTAACGTTGTGGGTAAATTTACCCCCTGCCATCATATTTAGAAGCAGAAAATACCGAAAGTCCTACACACCTCTTCATGCACACCAATATTTTTAAGCCGCCGCTTACACTCCCTAATAAGTGGTACAATTCCTTGTCCTCCATTGTACTCCTAAACATTCATGGAATAAAGAATTGAACCACTAATGACAGCCTAAAACCTGCGTATTTCCTGTAGGACGACCTACCAACAATATGTAACACATGATACTTGAACTGTAAGGTGTACCAGAGGGATGTATGTAAAGGTTAATTCTGGTTAGCGGAGGCCACATCAACCTGACAGTAAAACCTTACACAAGTCATCAGGAAAGCAAATGAAAGTTAATTTTCCCTTAGGGTCTGATACCTCAGTTCTCTACAACGTCTCTGACCTCTATAACAACAACTTGATTTTGTTGAACTGTTCTTAATTAACTGAAGTGATAACTGTTAAAAGCCTAGAGCAATTTTGTGTTTGAATTGTTTAAAGAAAATGAAATGTTGAAAACATTAATTATCTAGTGAAAATGGCAATTTTAGTAACACTAACTTTAACAGGTTTCAAGATGCAAGCAACACTAAACGACAAAAGCCTTTGAATGTACGCATGAACAATCAAACTACTTAAAATAGATGGGGATATATAAAAATTACTGCATGCTGAAGCTTCGCCCCGACAGAAAATCCTTATAATAGTATACCCTGTATTTACTCATAGTGACCCAAGTAACGCGTTCTCTGTAACTCTTATTTAAAAGAAAACGTACATATATGGGTAACAACGCTTTTCAGATAACCATTCCTTGTCGTCTCGACACAATGTAACTTACAGAAAGTCCACCATTATCAATTAACTATTACACAGACACTATCACTTGTTTATATTTTATTTATGAATTCAACCATATGTAATATAGTAGTACCTCTTTTGATGCTTTCACAGTACTAAGTCTAAACTACTACCTGTAGGCTACTTATGAATGTTTCCTATAATTCACAACTAAACCGTTCAACAGTGAACTTCGCACCTTTCCGTAACTCTTAAACCATGACGTGTACTGTGGGCACTATCCAATTAAATTAAAAAAATTGAACAAACCCTTTTATACTCAAATTATCTCCACTGTCTATTTATCATTCTCTGCTATGAATTCCCAAATGCAGAGGTGTTGTAGAATCATGAAAAATCCATGCAATCTTCCATTTCCTTTAAAATTCTCTAAATTTCGATATTTGCAAATATAGCCGGCACCAGTACTGTAGCATACATATTTGCTCTTTATTTAGAGCTCCTACTCTCTTAGTGTTATTAAGTATACGCTCCATAATATCTTTCTCTTCATATTACACACATGCGTATCTTTTGGTAATGTTCGAGATATGATCTCTATCCTTAGTATCATTTACATTAAGTACTTCAAATCCTTTATGGCATCAACAATTCCATTTGTAACGGTCCCTTAGATTTTCCTAGTTCCTTTCTTTAAAATTACCATTACCGTTCCATTAACTGTACGTGTGTTAAAAACATTAGTCAATAATTCTATACAATTGTTTATCGATGACCCCACCTTATTTTCGCAACGGTGACTGGAGAACATTTTGTCATCCTCATAATTATACAGCACCCAGTCTGAAATAATTCCAACAAGGGTGAATCTATTCAAAAGAGACACTCTCACTCTCTCTCTCTCTCCACACAAACTGAATGTCGGTGTATTGTAGCCCCTATATATTTTACCCCGTTCACCTGATAGCTTGGACTACTCAATAATTAGGTCCTGTTTTCTGATTTTGCTTCTTCGCCTGCATTAAATTGAAAGTCATACTGTTTGGGCTATATCTTTAGCAGCTTTTTTTTTTTTGAATAAAATTTACTTCTATTTCTTGAATGCAAAAGAAATGTTTAAACTGCATACCTAAGGGAAAATCTAATACACTCGTGTTTGCAACTAAATCTCCACTTAACCCTACCAATTTAATAATTCAAACAAATTAATTTTTCACCACTATACCCTTCCTCTTGGTGTAAAGACAGCCAAGCTGCCCCTAACAAGGATCTGATACCGACACGAGCTGCATCATTAGATTGAGAAATTTCGGTACGATAGGCCCCTGATTGCTTCATATCCATATGGGAGAGAAAAAAAAAGTGGATGATCAAGCCAAAGAACTATTCTTGGTAACAACTTGAATCCAGCTTACATGAAAAAGCTTTTCTGTCAATAATAGCAATATGCAAAAGCACCAGTAATATACCTCCAAAGGAACCAAAAAAGTCCCTAGCCAGGTACAGCTTCAACTTGCAGCAAATCTTTGGTATTCCTTGATTAATAGATTCCTCTACAAGTTATAGTGAAAATGTGTCACACTGGTAAAGCCAAACTCAATTTTAGGGTATACTGTAACCATTTTTCTGACAAAGAACATCGGCGATAACCGGTTACCATTTTGTTGTGGGAGTCAGTCGGCTCTCTCATATCATCAAATAAATATTGATGTGGTTCCTCTCTTCATTGTAACCCAACAAAACCCAGTGAGTTTTCGAGCCAAGTCATGCCTATGATACGAAGACCTGACAAAGACTAAACTCATGGTACATGAGGGCCTGTCTCTCCTGCAATGCCAAGGGCCCTGTCACGGGCTGTGTTGCTGGCACAGACGATAATTGCAGACCAGCAACCAGCTATTTGCACCCTTCAGGATGACCTTCCGGGTTTGGATGACATGCTGGCAGAATCTTTGCTTCCGCTGCTCTAGAAAAGGGTTATGTCGTCATGTCCTCAGCAGCCTTCAGGTCGTGGAAACGCTTGAAGTTTTGGATTCAGCTTAATAACTTTCCGCCGCAGGTGTTGTCCGGCACATTAGGCTTAACTGTGTTCCAGCATTGCAACATAGATTGGATGCTCAGTACTCAGACGCCAAATGGAACGGCCTTACCAAATACATGGTTTTGGATGTCATTGGGAACGTTGTACTAAAACCTTCAAACCATGCAGTGCAGCGGTCAAAATTCGTTACTTTCGTCTAAGGGTGTAATGAGTCTGTGAGTGATTATTTTTCATGGTGCGACCTAAAGGCCACTGATTGCAATTTCCAATGCCCAGAGAGTGGGGACAGCCTAGTTGAATATATGCTAGTACGTGAAATAGTGGTAGGTCTTAGTGATCCTGAATTAAGAAGGCATGAGCTTCAGATGTGTGATATGTTCTATAGGTTAGATCCCCTTCAGGCTTTGTGTTGTACATTTGAATCTGAACGCCAAGTAGTTGAGAAGTTAAGTGCGCTTCGGGTATCATTGGGCAGAGTCAGCAAAGTTTCGAGTGATGACGGCGAGCTGGATGTAGCTGCATTGTGCGGCGATTCAAATGAAGAGCAACGTGAGACGTCATTCCCAAGTGAAAGGTGTGACATGTCATGGGGGCAAAAAGGTAGGGCCCTTCTGAAGATGCTGCGGGAGCAAAAAGAAGCACAGCTTGCTTCAAATGAGGTGATTGTTGCAGAGGCACATTTCCTGCACAACCCACAATTAAGGTTAAGTGTTACTAACGGGAGGGCAAGATTAGTGTCCACATTCGCTGTAGCAGGTGTAGGAGTACAGATTTATGTCGCCAAACCCTCGTTGCTTTCTAGCCTATAAGTTAAACCCCAAGAACTGCAAGTTAAATCAGGTTTGAGGGACGTAGCCAATTTGAAAATGAAATTCCTTCTATCAATGGCCTGCGCTATTGAGGTGGATGGGCGATGAACAAAGCAGGATGTATACTTCATACCGACAGCCAAGAACTTTTATATGTCATCAAAAGCTTGTAAGGAGTTGGGATTGGTGCCACTGGGATTTCCTACTCCTTTCCCACTAGTTGCATCAGCAGACATCACCAGTGGAGCAGTATTACAGCCCCAACATTCACAGACAACGAAGCCGATCTCTGTACCGATCCTGTCCAAGATTGCAAAACCTATTGTTACGTCACTTCTCACCTGCAACCTTTAGTACAACTAAGAAACCTTTTCCTGTAATGACAGGAAAACAGCATCACATATATTTATTACCCGACACCGTGCCATATGTCTGACACATGCTAGCAGAAATCCCCATTGGGAAGAGGAGGTTAAGGCCCAGCTGGGTGTAATAGAACAAGTACCAGCAGGGGATGCGACGGTGTAATGCACGAGGATAGTTGTTGTAGCTAAGAAGACAGGACAGCCCCTACGCACCGTGAACTTCCGTCGACTTGATGCTTACTGTCTCCAGGAGACTCATCATACACAGGTGCCCTTTGACAGTCTCAGACATCCCTATACACATTCTGTATACAAAACCAATGCGGATGCCCGTTGGGGTTTCCACAAAGTGGAACGGGACAAGGATACCTGTCCATTCACAACTTCCATCACTCAATGGGTAAGGTATCGTTACCGCAAGTCGCCCAAGGGTTCACTGTTTGGCGTCCAACGCTTAAGTGAAAAAGTTCGAGAATGCCCTGCAAGACATAACTGGGAAGTATAAATGCACTGACGTGTCGTCAGTGCATTTATACTTCAGGATCACAGCATCAAAGAGGCTTTTTTTGGCAAATTTATGATTTTCTTTTAACTTGTGCTTCAGCAGGAAAACCGCTCAAGCTGGAGAAATTTGGGAGGTGTAAGAGCCCGCATATGAATGTCTACATACAATTAAAAAATTTCAAATGCTAGAAAAGCCCTCCATTACCGATATTAGGTTGTGGTACAGATTCATGAACAGCAAGTACCATTCTTTGCAATGGCGCTGATCATGGAGCCCCTTAGGGACCTCCTCAAGAAGCCCATTAGAAAAAATGTAAACAGTATTGGGATAGTCAGCTGCAAAGCAAACTTCAGCAAACGCAGGAAGTCATTTCCCAATTTTCCAAGGACGGCTTGGCATATTATGACAAGACATGCCCTACAACAATTATGACAAACTGGAGCAAGGAGGGCATTGGCTTTATCATCCTAAAACATTATTAGACTTGTCAGTCAGCTAACAGTCCTTTCTGCTGCAAAGGTAGATGGCTTTCCGCTATATGCAGCAGTTGTCACCTCACCCCGCTGAAATCGGGTATGCCCTTATAAAAGGAAAAGTCCTTGCAGTCACAGGGTGCTTACAGAAAGCCAGGTTGTTCCTGCTTGGGTGCCCAACCTTCACCATCATAACAGACCATCACCCACTTGTTGAGGTTTGGGTGATAGGGCCCTTAAGGTCGTCATCAACCCAACATTGTTTAATCTGAATGAGAAGAAACTTCAATTCAAGTTCCACATGAAATACCTGCCCGGAAAGAGGAACTCTGCTTCGGATTTTCTCTCAAGATACACGAGGACTTGGACGACGACATTCAAGTGGTGATAGCTTGCGTAACTGTGGCTGCTTTGGAACAGGACACAGTCATATTGGATGAAGTGTCTTTCAGGAGCGTCACATCCAATGACCAGGTGTATCAACTACTGCTAGCCATGGTCAGAACGGGTGATTGGTGCTAACAGAAGTCACAAGAAATAGCCTGCCTTCAACCATTCTTCAGCACTCAGGATCGTCTAGCAATAAACCAAAATATCAAAAATTTTAAGTAATTCCTAACATACTTACCAAGAACTACTTTCTTAGGAGTTACCTGTAATCTCCTCTCAACCGACCAGAGTTTTGTGTAGTATACCCTACGTCCGATTTCTATGGAGGACTAACCCGGGAGTAATGAGAACGTGCCCCGAGGGTAGACCTGAGCTAGGTCGGCGTCAGCTTGGGTCCCGTTTGTCAGTAAGTTCCTCGGATGTTGCAAAAAGTCCCTGTAAGGCAAGAAAGGCACTCGGGGAAGGTAGGGAGGGCCATTACCCGAAAGTAGTTCTCGGTAAGTATGTTAGGAAAAATAAAAATTACTTAAAATTTTTGATTTGTTCCAACACAAATACTTACCTCGAACTACTTTCTTAGGAGACTTACACTTTAGGAGGTGGGAGTGGCTTCCTGACCTTCAGACCCAGCTAAGCAGACGACAAGTAACCTAGATATGAACTAGGTTCTAAAAAACTGGGAAACGAACGGTAGGGTAAACTACACACAGAGCTCACGTTAGTGTCTAAGTACTCACCCTTTCAAAAATCTTCTGATGCTGAGTCCAGTGACAAAGTTGCTGAGACGTGTTCTTCATTGGTTACATATATGTGGTTATCTCCGGTAGGGATAGGAAACGGGGATTAGGGTGAAAAGGAACGAACCTGTGTCTCCTGGTTTTGCTATCCACGATTGTGCCTGGGGCTTCACCGTTAAATCACTTGGAGCGCGGAGATGACTGTCCCAATGGAGAACCCGTCTAAAGACCTTCTTGAGTAATCCTTGAGGTAATGGGCAGTAAAGGTCGACTGGTTCGACCAGGTGCCCGCCCGAAGGATCTGGCCCACTGCCATGTTCTTCTCAAAGGCTAAGGAAGTGCTTAGTCCTCTAATGTCATGGGGCTTAGGAGTACCTGGCACGGCCAGTCCCTCCTCCTTGTAGGCCCTGGCAATAACTTGTCTCAACCAAAAGGATATGGTATTCTTCAATACCTGCTTCTTTGTAACACTTGTGGAGACGAAAAGACTCTTGATGCCCGGCTGGAGATGTGCAGTCCTCTCAAGGTATTTCCTAACGGCACGGACAGGGCATAACCTCAAATCCTCTGGATTCCCAGTCTTAGGAATAGCTGGCAGTGAGAACCCCTCGAACTTAGGATACCAGACTGCTGGATTCTGGGTTTTTGCCACGAACGAAGGGACGAACTTGAGGGAGATTTCTCTCCACCCCTTCGAATGAGAGACATCGTAAGACAACCCATGGATCTCCCCTACTCTTTTCGCAGAGGCCAAGGCCAACAAAAAGACCGTCTTGAGAGTGAGATCCCTGTCTACAATGTCTTTCATCGATTCGAACGGGGGCTACTTAACATCTTCAGAACCCTAGCCAAGTCCCACTGAGGCACCCTAACGGTTTGAGGAGGACTGTTCAAAACTCCTGATAAGCATAGAGATGTGTCTAGAGGAGCCCAGGTCGATGCCCTTCAGAATGAAGACTTGACCCAAGGCTGCCCGTACTCCTTTTATAGCTGGGATTGACATCCCTACCTCGTCGCTGAGATATACTAGAAAGTCTGCAATATCTGGGACTGAGGCTTTGAGGGGCTTAATGTTCCTTGAAGCGCACCACTTCGTAAAAGAGGCCCATTTCGCTTGGTAGACCGCTGCCGACAACCTTCTCAGGTATAGCGACATCTTCTTAGCAGTTCCTGACGAATATCCTTCCTTCCTCAGGAGGCGCTCGACAGTCTCCAGGCGTGAAGGCATAGAGACTGTGGGTTGTCGTGGAACCTGAGAAAGTGTGGCTGTTGTAGAAGATCTGGCCTGTCGGGGAGTGGCCATGGAGGATGGCTTGCCAGGTCTTTTAGGTCCGCGAACCACTCTCTCTCCGGCCACCAGGGCGCTACCAAAGTCATCCTTAAGTTTCGGGCAGCCCTTACTCTGTTGAGCACTTGCCTGATCAACGTGAAGGGGGGAAAAGCGTACACGTCTAGGTTGTCCCATTTGTGCTGAAAGGCATCCTCCAAGGCTGCCTTTGGGTCTGGGACAGGAGAACAATACACGGGGAGTTGTGTGTTCAGCCTGGTTGCAAAGAGGTCCATCACTGGGGAACCCCACCGTTGAATGATGAGCCTGGCTACTTCTGGGAGGAGGGACAACTCTGTTCCTACTATCTGACCCATCCTGCTGAGATCGTCGGCTAGGACGTTGTTCTTCCCGGGGATGAACCTTGCCAATAACACTATCTGGTTCGCCTCCGCCCAATCCAGGATCTCTAGGGCGAGATCGCACAGCTACCTTGACTTGAGGCCTCCTTGCTTCTTTATGCACGCTACTACTGTGGCGTTGTCGCACATCAACGCCACAGTGTTCCCCCTTAGTAGATCGATGAACTGCAGGCAAGCTTTTTGGACTGCCTTCAACTCTAGGACATTGATGTGTAGGCCTTTCTCCACGTCCGTCCAGGTTCCTCTCGCCGCCTCGTTGAGGAGATGGGCTCCCCATCCCTGGTTGGAGGCGTCTGTGAATAGGAGCATCTCGGGAGGCTCGGTCGCGAAGGGCATCCCCTTGAATGTATTCGACCGGCACTGCCACCATTCCAGGGAGGGTATTGTGTTTGGCAGAACTGGTATTAATTTTTGGGGCGAGTCCAGTTGGTTCCAGAAGCCCTTCAGGTTCCATTGGATGGCCCTGAGCCTGAGTCTCCCTTGGGGAACCAGTTTCTCCAATGACACCAGATGACCTATTAGCCTTTGTCAGTCCTTCGCTCTCCTGGGTTGCCCCGAAAGGAAAGGCAGAAGGATCTTTATTAGATTGCTTACCCGTTCCTCTGACGGAAAGGCCTTCCCTAGTCGGGAATCCAGTGTCATCCCCAAATAGGTCATCCTGGTGGAGGGAGACCCTTGCAAAATTGAAGAAGCTTTACACCCTGCTCCTTCAAAACGTCCTCTGAGGAGGAAAGAAGCAACCAGTCGTCCAGGTACCGGATGAGGCGAATACCCAGTTCGTGAGCCCACACCGAGACTGTCGTGAAGACTCTCGTGAATACCTGGGGAGCAGTCGACACCCCGAAGCAGAGGGTCTTGAATTGCAGGATCTGGGTACCCCATTTCACTCGGAGAAACTTTCGGCTTGAGGGGTGGACCGGGATTTGGAAGTATGCGTCCTTGAGGTCTATGGTCATCATGTAGTCTTTCTCCCTCAAGGACTGCAAGACCGACTTCGGAGTGTCCATTTTGAAATCTGTCTTGCAAACAAACTTGTTGAGAGCTGACAGGTCTATCACCGGTCTCCATCCCCCCGTCGCCTTTTCTACCAGGAATAGTCGGCTGTAGAACCTGGTCCCGGGTGCAGGACCTCCTCCATGGCACCCTTCTCCAACATAGTGGACACCTCTTCTTGAAGGGCCGCCCTCTTCAACGGGTCCTTGGGTGCCAGCCACTCCGACAGGCTGGCCGGAATCAAAGGTGGAGGTTCCGTTAAGAACGGGAGCCTGTACCGCTCCTTCAGTACGGATACTGTCCAGGGTTCCGCTCCGTGAGCCTTCCGTGCTTGCCAATGTCGTCTGAGGCATCCCCCAACCTGAGGCTTGGGCATGAGTAGGGGGCCTCCCACTCTACCTCCTCCTGGAGGAGCGGCCTAAACGGCCACTCCTGGAGGCAGAATACCCTGTTCTAAAAGAGGCAGGCGCTGCTGGAGCTCCTCTACGGGGGGGCTGTGGCGCTGAAGCCCACGAGGAAGAAGGGGCTTCTCTCCTCGTCAGGCTAGGAGGGGCCTGAGAAGTAGAGGGCCCGTCTGATGCTGACCTCTTGTAGGGGGGCCTCCTTACCGGTTGAGGCCTGGGAGTGCTCACTTCCTTTCGTTTAGCTACCTTCTCCATTATCTCCTCTAACTGTTTCAAGGGGAACAAGGAGTCACCCCACACAGGAAGGCTCCTCATGGCCCTCGCCTCCCTGTCTGGGATCTTCCGGAAAAGCTTCGCCAGAATCGTATCCCAGAACCCAGTTCGCTGAAAGGGCTAGGGACTGATAAGTAAGGAACTTCAGGGTCTTGCCCCCGGAGATGATAAGCTCCTTCAGTAGGTTCTGTTAAGTCATATGTGGCTTGTACACCTACCAGCGTGGAGGCCCACCAGTCCAACCAAGAGGAGACGTGCACCAAGTCTTTCGACATCTCCTCCATCATCGCAGCCTCCGACTGCGAAAAGCAAATCGGGGCTGAGGAGGCTCTGTCCTCCGGGGCACCCTGTCCCAGAACTTTGAGGGAAGGCTCCACTTTGCAGGGTCCCGGCCGTTGTCCCTCTGGCACATAGAACCTACTCTGGGACCTGAGTCCTTGGAGCAACTTCGAGGAGCTCTGTGTTTTGGGAGCTTTGGCATTGCCCGCCACAACTTTATCAACATGAGCCCGTCCCAGGACTAGATCTCGGGCCACAGGCAGGGCCAGGGAGGTTTTCTGCTGGACGGGTGCCTCCATCAAGCGGCTCAGGCTGGACCTCCAGAAGTCCTCGTCGGTAGGACCGGTTCCTCAATCCGATGATGCCTTCGTATCAGGCTTATTACCTTCCGATACGCCGAGTCCTCGGTCGGGGAACCTTCTCTACTGTCAGCAGTACCTTCCGTCTGATCCCAAGGAGCTGGGTCACCGGGCACTCCTACCGGGAACTTCCACACCAGGGTTGGGGGTCAGAACGGGCATCGCCGTGCCGGCGAGGACTACCGTCCGTGTAATCTCTCTGGGGGACGAGGACGCGGATGGAGGGAACCGTTCCTTTAAGTCCAAGGGCCGAGCCAGCTGTGCTGACTCGCCCAGGGTGCCCGTACGGAAGCACGGCTCCCCCCGCTGGGCGGGGTGAGCCGGAAGCTTCGCGGACTTCTGCCTGCCTGAAGAGGCCTTCTCGCATTTCTCCCTGCGAGGGTCATATCTGCGGCTGGAAGATGGCCTTCACGGCGAGTAATCCCTGGACCGCCGGTCAGGGGAACGCTGTAATTCACTCCTACGGGGAACGAAGACCCAATCACCAGCGGGGGACCTACTCTTCCTGTACTTCCTCCGTGGAGACCGGGACCGTTTTCTACTGAACCTCGAGCGGGACCTTGAGCGGGAACGCCTGCTCCTGGACCGCTCTCTCCATCGGCGGTGCCTCCTCCTCTCTTCCCCTTCTGAAGAGAACGCAGCACCATCATCTGAAGAGCCCGACGACACTGTACCACCCGACCGACGGGCAGGAGCGGGGGCTACGGAGGGCTTCGCGACCTGCTGCGTTCCAGAGGTCGAGGGTTGTAGGAAAGACTCCGGAACCGTCGTCAGAGGAGCTGGAAAAGAGGTTGGACGTACTACACTAGGGAACCAGGTATCCAGGCCCTCTTCCATCCGCATTGGGGACCTACCTGGCGTTTTAGGGAGCCTCCACCCGAAGGGCTAACTTACCGTGGAATCCAACTTTCCCTGGGCGTCACCAGCCGCTGAAGAACCTGAAACACAGGCCCACGAAGCGGGCGAAGAAACAGGCACAACATTACTACACCACAAGGGGTCGTCAGAGGAGACGTGCCCCCCAAGCACAAGGGCAGAGTCTCCGGAACCCCCAGACACAGCACTATCAGGCTCCCCACTAGCCTGAGAAGTCCCAGCAACCCCCACTTCATACACATTAGACTCCTGGGGAAGGGCCCTCGGCTCTTTCCCCGCAACGGACTTACCTCGTCCCCTACTCTGGGTAGGGGAAGATGAGACAGAAGCCCCGTCGGACCGTCCACTGGGTGACGGTAACGGCGAAGAGATGCTAGATTTCCTGGGCGAACGTTTCGATGACTTCTTCTTCTTAGTGCCATAACGCACCCACTGGATCTCACTCCAGCTAACACACTCATTGCACGTATCCGACGGCGAACACACACTGCCTCTACAGGAAGAGCAAAGGGAATGAGGGTCCACTTCGGGCTTGGAAAGGAACGCTCCACACGACTTTCCGGCTCTAGGCCCAGGACAAGGGCGGACCTGCTCCATCGCACACAACCACAAGACACAGGAACGAAGGGAATAAACAAGGAATACACTTGAAAAGCACAAGGAAAGGCAGTGAACACGCGAGAACACAAGGGATAAGCACAGAGATACCACGCGGTAACCACGCGGGACACGAGTCGGGACACAAAGGGTCGTAAGTTCTCTGGTCGCGTCGTGGTATCACGACGCGACCAGAGAACTTACTGACTAACGGGACCCAAGCTGACGCCGACCTAGCTCAGGTCTACCCTCGGGACACGTTCTCATTACTCCCGGGTTAGTCCTCCATAGAAAACGGACGTAGGGTATACTACACAAAACTCTGGGCGGTTGAGAGGAGATTACAGGTTACTCCTAAGAAAGTAGTTTGAGGTAAGTATTTGTGTTGGAACAAATAGTAATTTACTCAGTGGAACAAACGATGCATACGTTTGGTCATCTCTGAAGGTTCATGTTGTCAGGTGGCCGTAGGACTACATGCAGGACACCAGTGCCTTGCTTATGCTTAGAAGGGCTAGACAGTCTGTATATTGGCTGGGCATGGAAAGAGATCTTCAGCATCGCCTCGTGACGAACACACCCCTTCATTACCCCCTGAATCAATGGAACTCACAACCCCAGCAAAATGCTCTTTCCACTAGATCACTGCAGATATGTTCCAGCACATTTCCTTAATAGTATCCCATATAGCAAATGTATCCACTTTTAGTACAGTGTACTGTACTACTTTTCATGTTTGAGGGCCCCAGACCAAATATAGACTGATGTGAGTATGAACTTAGTTAATGAAAAGATGGAGGCCTTCTTCAGGATATGGGGTCAAGGTCCGTCTGTCGTCGGCTCAATATTCCAAGTCCAATGGCAGGGCAGAAGCAGCGGTCAAATCAACAAAGAGGTTCCTCTGAAAGAACGCATCAAAAGGCGGCGCCCTAGAAACGGACAAAATGGACCTGGCAATTCTTCCGTATCGCAACACCCCTCTCAGGGAGGTTAATAACTCACCATCTCAGCTTGCTACTAACCGCCAACTAATTGACGGGGTTCCTACAGCCAAAAGACACCTGTTGGAACAGAGGTACTGGAGACAGACTATGCATCAAAGAGAGTTGCAGGTGGTTATGCGTGCCCATGAAACCAGTAGAAGACACACGCCCATGGAACCAGGGACTCTGATGCGTGTACAACACCAACCTACCAAATAGTGGGACAAAATGGGTGTAATCTCGGAAATCACGCCCTACCGACAGTACACTGTTACACTCGACGAGAGCGGCAGGCTCTCATAGAAGAACAGACGGCACTTGAGAGTCATCGCTCCACCATTAAGAACACATTAGTGGTCCAACTTGGCGCCTCATGGGCAGTACTACTCACTCAGTTTCAGTCATGCATTACCCATATGAAATCAGCTGTCGGTAAACCCAATTGGCTTAAAGGCTACACATGAAGTGCTTCTACAAAACGGCTCCCTCCATCATCATGGGGGGCAGCTGCAAAATAACAAATTTGGAAATAATTTGTATTTTTCCTAACATACAAACCTGAAGCTATTTATTAGGGTATTACTTTCGGCAATGCTGAAAAACAGCCAAGACAATTTTAGTGAGGGATAATTACCCCATCCGCTAGTTAGCGGGAGGGGGTTGGGGTAGATTAGCTGCCCCGCTCACTCACACCTTTCGGTTGAGTAACCACTTTTGCTTTCTGGCAGGACTTCTAGAGGGACAGGGTGGTGGGCCAATTTGTATAAATAGCTTCAGGTTTGTATGTTAGGTAAAATACAAATTATTTCCAAATTTGTTATTTGTTCCGACAGATACAAACCTTCGCTAATTATTAGAGTGACTTACTCTTAGGAGTGAGGAAGTCCTTACTAACTGGCCTTGGTCATGACCCGGGGTCCTCTCTATTTCGATCTGTGATCAATAGTAGAGGGAACCCTACCCTAGCTAAAATCAAAGTAGTTACAAGGTAACTCACTGATAGCAGCCAGCAGAAGCTTGTGTGAGAGAGACTCGTGGCTTCTCTTCATGTAGGAACTCGAGGATTCTAAGACATATCCAATACCCTCCCTCAAGAGATATTGGTGACGTAACAAAGTATTCATTTTTACCCAGGATGCACAAGGGAAATGATTCTTACCTACAGAGGGGTGAGGTCAGCTATGCTTCGGTCTTGCATTTCCCCAGGGGGGGAGAAGGAAAAAGAAAGAAGTGAGCCAGACATTCTTTTCATTCGCCCTAGACTAACCCGGGTAACCTCAGCCCTCAACCCTCTGCTACTTGTCCATCAAGGAGCCTGAGGCATTAGATCACTTGTTGTGCGGCCACCACAGGACCAATGGAGAAGGTTTCCATGCTCCTGTGGGTTACGTCTTCCAGGTAGTAGGCTGTGAAGGTCGTCTGACGCTTCCACACGCCCGCTTGCAATACCTGTGCCACAGAAAAATTTTTCTTGAACGCCAGAGACGTTGCAATGACTCTTGACGTCATGAGCTCTGGATCGGTTGGACAGAGGAGAATCTGGATATAGAGCGTATTTGATTACTTTCCTTATCCAAGAGGAAATAGTATTCCTCATGACCCTCCTCTTGACCTTCCCCGTGCTCACAAAAAGTGCTCGAACACGGGGGCGAGCTTTAGCTGTTCTTTTTAAGTAACACCTCAGACTTCTCACTGGACATAATAGCACTTGGTCTGGATCTTCAGTTACAGAACGAGATCTATCCGAAATGGGCCGAACCTGTAGTCAGGCACACCCGGATTTTGAGTCTTAGCTACAAACTTAGGGACAAAGTTGAGGATTACTTCCCCCCATCTCCTAGAGTGGGAGATATCAGCAGATAGACCATGAAGTTCGTGGACTCTCTTGGCCGAAGCCAAAGCGAGCAGGAACACCGTCTTCCACGTGAGGTGGCGATCCGAGGCCTGGTGTAGTGGTTCATAGGGAAAGCGCTTCAGAGACCTGAGGACCCGAACCACGTTCCAAGGGGGAGGTCTTAGCTCTGCCTGGGGGCAAGTAAGCTCGTAACTGCATATAAGCAAAGAAAGTTCTGAGGAGGAAATATCGATTCCTTTCAGTCTAAAGGCAAGACTCAAGGCTGAGCGGTAGCCTTTGACTGCCGAGACCGAGAGAAGTTTTTCTTCACGAAGGTATGCAAGAAACTCCGCATAGAGGGGAGAGATACCCCTTCCACGACACCAACCACTTTGCCTGGTAGACTGCCTCTGTGGATCTCCTAAGGTGTCCAGCCATTCTTTTTGCAACCGGTTGCAAAAAGCCTATCTGTGTGAGGAGGTGCTGGATAGTCTCCAGGCGTGAAGTCGAAGCGAGTCTATGGCTCTGTGAAAGATGTTGGATGTGGTTGTTTGAGGAGGTTGTGTTGTGGAGGAAGCTCCCTTGGGATCTACGTGAGGAGATGCAGAATGTCTGGGAACCATTCTGCCTGAAGCCATAGCGGAGCTATGAGGGTCATTTGCAAATTGTTGCTTGCTCGTACCTGGCTGAGGACTTTTCTCATCAGACAGAACGGGGGAAACGCGTAAGCGTCCAGGTTTATCCACCGTTGTTGAAAAGCATCTTGCCAAAGAGCTTAGGGATCTGGGACTGGGGAGCAGTACAACGGGAGCCTGAAATTCAATGCCGTTGCGAATAGATCCACAGTCGGGGAACCCCACAAAGTCAGGACTTTGTTGGCTATCAGAGGATTCAAAGACCACTCGGTGCCAACTATCCGAGTCGCTCTGCTCAGCTTGTCTGCTAGCACATTCCGCTTGCCCGGAATGAAGCGAGCTGATAGTCACAGAGTTGTCTTCTGCCCATCTGAGTATCTCTACTTCAAGATGGCACAGCTGCTGCAAAAAGGTACTGCCCTGTTTGCTTAGATAAGCTACTACCGTGGTGTTTTTGCTCATTAGCACCACGGAGTGCTCCGCCAGGACTTGGTGGAACTCTTTAAGGGCCAGAAAGGCTGCCCTCATCTCTAAGAGATTTATGTGCTGGTACCTTTCTGATTCGGACCATTGGCCGGAGGTGTAATGGTGCAGCACGTGAGCCCCCAACCCTTCTTTTGATGCGTCCAAAAACAGCATCAATTCCGGGGGAGAGATGAGAAGATCTACCCCTTTGCAGAGGTTTGGCTCCGCCAGCCACCACCTGAGGTCCGACTGTTCCTCTAGCCCTATGCGGACTAGGTGATCCCGGGAATCGGAGTGCTGTTTCCACTGGGATTTTAGTCGCCACTGGAGGGACCTCATCCTGAGGCGACTGTTGGGGACCAGTCGGGTCAGGAAAGAGAGGTGACCGAGAAGGCGAAGCCAATACTGCGCCGGGAGTTCATCCCGACTGAGAAAGACCTGTGCTATCTCCCTCAGTCTCTGGATCCTTTCGTCTGATGGAAACGCTTTGTGCCTTAGGGTGTCTAATTGCATGCCTAGGTATACCAGTTCTTTAGAGATGAGCAGTTAAGACTTCTCGAGGTTTACCACGATCCCCAGATTCTAGCAAAACCTTAGAAGCTCGTCTCGGTGGCGGAGAAGGGCCACCTCAGAGTTTGCCAGAATCAGCCAGTCGTCCAAGTATCTTAGGAGACGGATGCCGACTCTGTGAGCCCAAGATGATACTAGGGCGAATACTCTCGTGAATACCTGGGGTGCTGTAGAAAGACCGAAACACAGTACCCTGAACTGGTAATGCTTCCGATTGAACATGAATCTCAGATACTTCCTGGAAGACGGGTGAATTGGGATCTGGAAGTATGTGTCCTTCAGCTCTAGAGTGCACATGAGGTTCTGGGGTCTTATCGCTTGTCTGACTGTGTCGGCTGTCTCCATCCTGAAAGGTGTCTGTTCGACAAACCTGTTCAGGGCCGAGAGGTCGATGACTGGTCTCCAGCCTCCAGATGCCTTTTTCACAAGAAAGAGTCGACTATAGAAGCCAGGGGACCCGTCGAGGACCTCCCTGGAGAGTGTCCTCCTCCAACATGGACTGGACTTCTGCCCTGAGGGCAAACTCCAGTGCGGATTCCTTCGCACAGGAGTTCAATGGAATCGGCACTCAAGTTAGTGGAGGGAGAGAGATCGTGAACGGGATATGATACTCTGAACGAATCACCTCGACCGTCCAGGGTTCGGCCCCGTGGTAAAGCCACCTCTGCCAGCGGCTTTGTAGACATCACCCCACAGGTGGACAAATGGTGGTGGTGGTAGTGTATTACAGCCAACTCTTCATGTTGGCACGGGCCTTTCCCTTGGTCGGCCCGTAGTGGACAAATGGGAGGATTGCCTGTCTTATTGGGACCGGCCTCGGCCAGATCCCTTCTTACTCTTTCCTCCACGGAAGGACTTTTTACTGTGAAAGGCCTGCTTTGCACCCTTTTTTACCCTGCTGTTTTGGGTCTCTAGCCCTTTTCGGCTGCGGGTTCTGCTGTGCTTTCCGCTGTGGCTGAGAGGGGTAAGGTCTAGCTGTTAAGACCTTTTGGATGAGGGAGTCCTGACTGGACTTCCTCCACCTCTCTGCCACCCGCTTGACATCCTTGGGATGGAACAAAGAATTGCCCTTGAAAGGAGCATTTCTCAGACTCGCTACTTCGGCCTGAGGGAGATGTCTATAGAGCTTGCCTATGACGGCATCTCTCCTCTTCAGGATAGTGTTGGCCCAAAGGTTCACTACCTGATGAGAGAGGAACTCGATGGCCCGAGTACCGGACAAAAGGAAAAGTCTCCAAAGACTTCCTAGAAGACTCCCGAGACAGGTGCTTAGACCGAATTAGTTGTCCTAAGGATCCTAACCAGAAATCCAGCCACGAAGTAGCCTGCATGGCGTACTTCGCCACCTTTTCCTGGTTTAGGATTTCAGAGGACGAAAAGGAGACAGGAAGTCCCATAAGTTTCTTGAAGGGGATGGCCTTTGAGAGTGCCTCTATAGAGTGGTCGAAAGACAGCGTTGGAAGAGATTCTCCGAGGATCTCGTAGTACCTCCTCTGAAACGCATACAGAAGTGGTAAGAGCTTGGAGGATGAGTTGGAGCTGAGAGAAGGGGTGGAACCAGTTGCCTGGGACACAGCCTTCTGTTTGGCGCTCTTCAACCCCTTTGACCAGGGCAAAGCTGCACTGGCCCTATGAGGTTTCTGAGTGCCACAGAACTGGTCAAGGACCGTTTCTTTTCCATCTAGAAGGGCTGCCGATGGATCTAGAAGTCCCTTGATGGATCGGATGCAGGCTAGAACCTGCCAGAAGGCGTGCTCCGATTCCTTCCTCTCATCCTCTGTAAGCTTAAGGCTAGCGGCTGCTGGCAGAGCGTCGTCCTCGAGATCGCTCTGCCCTTCCACGTCCAAGCTCTCATCCATAGGAGCCCGGCGTGGGTCGAAGTCGTCAACTGAATAGACTGGAGATAGGGAGACTACCGGGGAGGTGCTTGCTTCCGGCTGCCTGGGAGGCAGTGAGGAAGGAAGCCTGGCCGAGGATTTGGGGATGGTGAACAAATCCTTCGGTTCCCTCCTACGAGGCCGGAGATCCTCTGTCCCCAAGGGCCTAGAGGATTCCGTCGGCTTACGGGTGGAATGTAAGTCCATTGCCTTACGAGGTGAATCCCATCCGGTCGCAGATCGTGCCTCAGACTATCTCGACCGGTAAAGAAGGGAAGGAGTCTCCACAGTAGGTAACCCTATCCTCCTTGGGGGCTGAAGGACGAATCCTTTTCCTTTCCCCCTTTGGCCTGGCCTGTGGCATCTTGAACTGCGAGGGGCTACCCTGAGGTTTATGCCTAATCTCCTCCAGAGGTCTTTTGCGAGGGGATGATCATCTCCTCTTGCCTGAGGGGCCCACCTGTGCGAGAACTTCCGACCTCCTCCTAGGATCAGAGGGAGGAGAGGACCCCGGGAAAAGAGGAGGCGACAAGGGAATCCTAGGTATATCACCTAAGGACTGGGAGCGGGGAACGAATCCCTTCATGGCTTGGCGCATTACATTAAATAAGTTGCTAAGCCACGGGGGGTCACGGGCTCCCGTGGAACTAGGTGGAAGGTCCTTAGGAAAGGACTGCTCCCTGGGTCTAAGAACCTAGGCAGGTTCCCTAACCCTCTTGTCTGATGAAGGATTCCCTACAGGCAACCGTTGTCTCTGTTGAGGCCCAAGGGGCTCGAGAGACTGATTGTGAGCGCCAAGATGGTCGTGCGCTCTTGCGCCGAACTGTTGGTAGGCGGAAGGGAGCTCGCGCGCACGCATCTCCCGACCGCGCGCACGAGGTTGTTTGTGCACCTGGCGCTCAGTGTGTTGTTCGTGCGTATAGGGTTGTTCACGCGCATGGCGAGCAACAGGATGTTCGTGCGCATGGCGAGCAATAGGTTGATCGTGCATATGGCGCGCCATAGGATAAACCTGCGCGCCATGATCGCCATTTTGTTTGCGCGCGCCAAGGCGGTCGTGCGCGCCAACTTGATCGTGAGTGCGAGAGCTCTCAGGTTGTTGAGAGAACTCACTGCTACGCTCACCCGAAGGTTCACGATAGCTTGTGTTGTGTGAGAGCGAACGATCAACACAACGAGAGTTTAAAAACTCTGTCATAATAAGAATGACTCTGGTCACGAGAACCCGAAAGTACAGCGTAAACTATGTTGCGCGAACTCGAAGGAGCAACGCAACTCACGAAACACCGAAGTGTTAGCATGACTAGAGTTACGAGAGCTCAATGGTTCAGCGTAACTCAGTTATGAGACCCCGAAGGCCCAGCATAACAAGGAATCGAGGTTCCTCTGTCACGAGATCCCGAAGGATCGGCGTGACTAACGATACGAGAACCCGGAGGTTCAAGGTTACCTTCGTTACGAGAACACGGAGGTTCAAGGTTACCTTCGTTACGAGAACACGGAGGTTCAAGGTTACCTTCGTTACGAGAACACGGAGGTTCAACGTTACTGTCGTTACGACAACATGGAGGTTCAACGTTACCGTCGTTACAAGAGCCCGAGGATTCAGCGTAACAGAATCCCAAAATTTCAAGTTGCGAGAGCCCGAAGGTTCAGCGCGACGGAGACCCGAAGGACTCGTGCTGTCATGAGAACCCGCGGGATCAACATGACTAGAGCCCGAAGACTCACAATCACGCCAGCCCGAAGGGTGATCGTCACAAGACCCCGTAGGGTCAACGTTAGGAGAACCAGCAGGTTCAAAAAGACGTCTCCTCACAGCCCCAGGAGGAGAATGCCCGGGGTGGAAAAGGGTTACCCACTCCTCCACTCTACGAACCTCCGGAGAGGAACATACAACAGACTCCGCCCGAGGGGGAGACTGATTAAGGTCGACAGATAAATCCTCCGCCTGGAAGGAAAGTTCGCCCGAAGGAGAACTACGCTTACAACAAGGTTCTCTTTCCGCCCCTGGAGGAGAACCTAAAGCATAAGGAGATTGCCAATGCACAGAGGCAACCTTCTCTCGCGAACGAGAGATATGTATCATATGTTCCCCCGAGGGGGAAGCACGACTTGGAGAGCCCTGCCATCGCCCCTGGTGGGTTAGCTAACTCCTCGGCGTTGGAACCAGACCTAAGGTCTGGCAAGGAAAAGGCGCTCCCTGGGGGAAGAGAAGGAGCCGACTCACTAGGGGAGTCGTCATCCTCGTCTATACCCCAGGGTTGACCTGGAGTCACAAGCCCTGCACTACTGCTCCACCGTACCCCGGAAGGGCCTGGTCGAAGATTAGCTTCGGGCGTAGAGGAAGCAGAAGCCCGCGATTTCTTTGATTTCGAGGAAGACCCCGAAAGCGAAGATTCGCGTTTAGACTACTACTTCTTCTTATGTGCAAACCTCTCCAACTAGGAGGCAGGCCACTCCCTACACTCAGAACAGGTGTTGTCCTGCGAACATCAAGTTCCCCGGCAAGCCGGGTATAAAGAACGTGGGTCTGTCTCCAAGGACGACATGAAGGTGCTGCAGCGGCGGCCCTCAATCCCAGGACATGTCCGCATAGCGGGACAATAACCATACACACAAAAGAGCCAAAAGTAAAAGTGGTTACTCAACCGACAGGTGTGAGTGAGCGGGGTAGCTAGTCTACCCCAACCCCCTCCCCCAAAACTAGCGGATGGGGTAATTATCCCTCACTAAAATTGTCTTGGCTGTTTTTCAGCGTTGCCGAAAGTAATACCCTAATAAATAGCGAAGGTTTGTATCTATGTCGGAACAAACTGGCTTACTCGATCACAAGAGGACAGCTGCAAACTGGCTTCCTCTCACATAATGGTGGCAGCTACAAAATGGCTTCCTCCCTCATAATGGATACATGATAATTAGCTCCCTCCCTCATAATGGGGCCAGCTACACAATGGCTTGTTCCCTCCCTCATAATGGGGTCAGCTACACAATGGCTACCTCCCTCCCTCATAATGGGGCCAGCTACACAATGGCTCCCTCACTCCCTCATAATGGGGCCAGGTACACAATGGCTTCCTCCCTCCCTCATAATGCGGTCAGCTACACAATGGCTCCCTCCCTCACAATGGGAATGGCTACACAATGGTTCCCTCCCTCATAATAGGGCCAGCTACCCAATGGTTCCCTCCCTCAATGGGGCCAGCTACACAATGGCTCCCTCCCTCATATGGGGCCAGCTAATCAATGGCTCCCTCCCTTATTATGGGGCCAGCTAAACAATGGCTCCCTCCCTCATAATGGGGCCAGCTAAACAATGGCACTCTCCCTCATAATGGGGATAGCTACACAATGGTTCCCTCCCTCATAATGGGGATAGCTACACAACAGTTCCCTCCTTCATAATGGAGATAGTTGCACCATGGCTCCCTACCTCATAATGGGAACATTAAAACTGGCTCTCCACCTCAAAATGGGGATATACAAACTGGCTCCCTCCCTCAAAATGGGGGCAGCTAGAAACTGGCTCCCTCCCTCATAATGAGAGAAGATACAAACTAGTTCCCAGTCTCCTAGTTTGAGAAGCTACAAGCTAGTTCCCTCCCTCCTAATGGGGTAACTACAAGCTAGTTCCTTCCCCCCTAATGCAGAAAGCTAAAAGCTAGTTTCCTCTCTTTTAATGGGGAAAGCTACAAGCAGTCTCTGGACTTTCAGTATTAATAGCCTATTTTTTTTTTTTTGTCTTTAATAGGCAGCCATTCCCACTAGAACAATTTAGGAATAATTCCTAATCGATCACTGGTTGCCTTTTTTTCAGGTTGTACTAATTTAGTACATTATACAACTCAACGTGTTCTATAGTAAGTAAATTATATAAAGATTTGCTTTAGCCATCAATCTGGACAAAAAAAGTAAAAGTTTAAGGTTCGCACCAAGAGCATACGGCCCCATTTTGCATATCCAAATGTGTTTGTCAGAAAAGAGCAATGGAACATTGTTTAATTGCAACCTTAGCATTCCAAAATGCCCCAACTGTGCTGGATCCCACCATGTCTGGAACCGGAAATGCCCAGAGCGACTCAGGAGATTGGAACCACAGCAGACCGTCACACCTCCCTATTTCAGACCACCAATGTCGGCCACCTACCAATCCTACTCTAGTCACTGCTCCTGCTCCTGCCATAGCTCCCACCCCAGTAACTGATCCTGATCCCAGTCACAGGCACCCCCTTCAACCTCCACCCTTATTTCCCAAGTAGAATCCTTGTCCCTGGAAAGGCTGATCACCTTGATCTGCCAGTTTGTAGCTAAAGTCTGCTCCCTTGTCCAGACTCCCTCCCACATCTTTCAGTCTTTCCTATCCTCCCTAGTATCCACCCCCCCCCACAGAGTATGGAGGAGCAGCTATGCTTAAAACTGCTCCTTTTCTCTACTACTAAAATTCCTTCCCTTCTCTCCCAGTCTCTCCTACTTACTGGAACTTGCTGCTATAACTACTTTCTCTTCTACAAAAACTCTTAATTTTGGTTCCAATTTGAGCCTGGTTTCCTGGTCCTCCTAGCAGTAATGCTCGAGACTGAGCAGCTGCACCTCCCTGCCTACAGTTATGCTCTCAGGGCTGAGCGACTGTACGTCTTTTCTGAGTGCCTGCTCTGGTTTGAGTGCTCTTGGGCGAACTGATTCTCTAGTAACTCTGAAGATTAAGATTGCTCTGGGTGGAGCAATACTCTTGAGCAAAGATTCTCAAGGGCCGAGATCTGGTGAGACCCTGACCACACCGGTCGGGTCTTCCACCCTTGGGGGCTATGACCGACTGTCTAAGAGCCCCCACCCAGACATAAGGTCCGGGCAATCTGTGCACGAACAAGCACAGTGTTTCAGAGCGGACCAAAGATCATTCAATGGACGTGATATAAATTATAGGTAATTATGGTGCTCTAATTTCTTTAATTTCACGCCACTTAGATGGATCATTATTTTTCCAACTGGTTATCTTGTGTTTATTATGTATTTTTGACCATAATTTTTGGTGCTTCCTCAACCACTAGGATTCCCTATTTTTATATGGAGAAAGAAGGAAAACTCAAACGTAGGGAGGGGAGATTTGCCTCAATATTCATGGTCAGAAATGTATAAACCAAAAGATGAAGTGTAGTAAAAGTATACAGTTCATGTATTTAGCTATAAAATAATACAGTAAATATTTACCCCCTTTTCTGTTTTGGTTTCAGTACAAGAGACATATTGTAATATCTAAAGGGCAAACTCTTCTCATAAACTGAATACGACCACATACATAAATACGAATCCATTACTGTATCTTACTTTATAATTTACAGAGTTGCATATCAGGTATGAGTTTGGTGTGTGGCCACCAGTCGCCACCTGGCCAGGAGGATCCTGAATCCTAGGCTAGATAGGGTTAGGTTACTATGTGTCCCTGCATCTTATACTCTAAAATCCAAAGGGATTCGGTTATTACATGTCCCTGCATCTTACTCTAATATCCAAATTGATTCGGTTATTATGTGTCCCTGTATCTTACTCTAATATCCAAGAAGATTCAGTTATTATGTGTCATTGCATCTTACTCTAATATCCAAACTGATTCGGTTATTGTGTGTCATTGCTTCTTAGTCTAATATCCAAAGTGATTCTGTTATTATGTGTCATTGCATCTTACTCTAATATACAAACTGATTCGGTTATGTGTCCCAGCCTCCCCTTCTAGTATCCAAGGTGATTCGGTTGTGTATCCCTGCATCTTACTCCAATATCTAAAGTCCCAAAGTGATTCGGTTATCATGTGTCCCTGCATCTTATTCTAATAAACAAAGTGATTCGGTTATGTCCCCCTGCATCTTACTCTAATATCCAAAGTGATTCGGTTATTGTGTGTCCCTGCATCTTAATCCAATATCCATGCGATTCGGTTGAGTGTCCCAGTGTAGCAGGAAATTTTTCCCCCGACTGAAATTCCCCTCGGGAAAATTAGCCTAGGATCGATTTCCCCCCCGGGGAAAAGCAGCCCGGGCTGTTATTCCCCCAGGGTGAATTTCAGCCCTAAGATATTTCTCCCCCACCCTCCTTTACAGAGAAACTATTTTGATGAATTAAATAATCAAAGGTAAGTTTGACAAAATATTAGGCATATATATACATATAATGTTACGCAACATTACGATGCCATTGCTAACGTTAGGAATGCTATGATAATATTAACGTGTATTTTAAAGCCTTTTTCCATATACCCTTTACGCAAAATATAAGAAGGTACAATAGGGTACAGTACCCAACAAACCCACCTAACCTAACCTAGAAGTTCCCAGGTCAAAACCCCTACCCGGGATCAAGCCCCCAGACCCCCTTCCCAGGTTGTTATTATGTGTCCTGGCATCTTACTCTAATATTCAAGGTGATTCGGTTATTATGTGTCCCGGCATCTTACGTTAATATCCAAAGTGATTCGGTTATTGTGTCCCTGCATCTTACTCTAATATCCAATCTGATTTGGTTATCATGTATCCCTGCATCTTACTCTAATATCCAATTTGATTCGGTTATTATGTGTCCCTGCATCTTACTCTAATATCCAAACTGATTCGGTTATTATGTGTTACTGCATCTTACTCTAATATCCAAACTGATTCAGTTATTATGTGTCACTGCATCTTACTCTAATATCCAAACTGATTCGGTTATTATGTGTCACTGCATCTTACCCTAATATCCAAAGTGATTCGGTTATTACGTGTCCCGGCATCTTACTCTAATACCCCGTGATTCGGTTATTATGTGTCCCTGCATCTTACTCTAATATCCAAGCTGATTCGGTTATTATGTGTCATTGCATCTTACTCTAATACCCAAACTGATTCGGTTACTATGTGTCCCTGCATCTTACTACAATATCCAAAGTGATTCGGTTATTATATGTCCCTGCATCTTTCTCTAATATCCAAAGTGATTCGGTTATTATGTGTCCCTGCATCCCACTAATATCCAAAGTGATTCGGTTATTATGTGTCCCTGCATATTACTCTAATATCCAATCTTATTCGGTTATCAGGTGTCCCTGCATCTTACTATAATATCCAAACTGATTCGGTTACTATGCGTCCCAGCATATTAATGTCCGGATAGGCAAGCGTGTGTCAGTGAAGAGGGTCCACATGAGACAGACTTCAGTATAACGGCAGGCCACGTAAAACACACTGCCTGAAGTTAGGTTAAGAATTATTTCTGTAATTTTGAAACCTTGTGTTTTCCTTGCTATTATCACCCATTTCAACCAAAAAAAGTACCTATGTTTTTAACTTATTAATTTGTGACTTGAGCATTTATTACCAAAGCATATCTCCTGGTGAGACCCTTTTTTTTCCTACCCCCAAAAACCTGAAATTGTCTGATAAATGAAGAGGAACCACAAAATATTGGTTTACCCTACCAATATTAGAACTAAATAAAAATCTAAGCAGTTTGAAAGCAATGTATTAGTCGAAGAATTGATTCATGCATATATACATACACATACACACACACACACACACACACACACACACATATATATATATATATATATATATATATATATATATATATATATATATATATATATATATATCACCTTGCCCATAAAAGGTAAATTTTCATTTAGAAATTTTATTTTTAAATTTTAATTTAACACCAGTAAGCCACAAGCAATTTTCTAACGATCTTAGGATATTGGTATCAGCTCAGGCTTAATAAACATTTTATTTTAAAGAGCTGTTTTTTCCAATCTCATCAAACAGGTTAACCCATCGCACGACAACACCTTCAAGATATGTTTATTGTAAACACTTTATGGTGTTTAGAGTATCACTGCGTATTCAGCCTTAATTGTCAAATCCACATTATCGATGCGCTAAGAACAGCTCTGCTTTCAGCCTTAATATCTAAAAGTCTTTCGAATACCTATCGGGAGTTAGTTATATGGTCTTAAGGGCGCATATTTGAAAGCTCTAGAACTTGATATATGAAATTTTGGTCCGAAACCAAGGACCGTGTGCCGCTCCATTACCTTGCGGGAAGAGGTAACTACAATGGACGGGTCACATCACGAAGTTTATTAACTATACATTACTTGAACCTATCCTAACTTCCGAAGCAAAACATTTCCATATTACCTTATTTGAACCATTCCTAACTTTCTAACCAAAATTAACCATACATAGCTTTACGCTTTCCTAATTTACTAAGCACAAAATATCCGCATGACCTTTCTTAACTTTCGAAGAAAAACATATCCACATTACCTTACTTACACCTTTCCTAACCTTCGAAGCAAAATATCGACATCACCTTGACACTTCCAAACCAAAAATAAACCATACATTACATGAACCTTTCCTAACTTCCTAAGCACAAAATGCCTACATTACTTAAACCTTACCTAACTTTCGAAGCACAAAATACCCACATTACCTGGAAAAAATGTACTGTTCACAACGATTTCCTTGAGGTTCCCAGGAGAAGTTTCACTATCGTCCACACGAACTCACACCAACAAGCATACTGAGGGAAAAAATTACTGGGAGTGTATAACTACCGACACCGCAACCATTGACCCGTAACAACAGTTAACTTGTAAACAATCTATATGATTCACTACCTACCTGCTGGAGTCGTGGCCTTTAAATTACCTGTGGAATTTAAGGGTTCTGAATGTTTTCCCTTTAAACATTTCTTTACGAAGAGTAGATAAGCCATATGCTTTATGCCAACTGATCCCTTCATTAGAATCATGCACTTACACTAACCTCTTTAAAGATAATAAAGTTCAAGTCAGATTTCTGTGGATATATATTACTGTATTATAAGGTCAATTTTCATTATATTATGAATTGCCAAAATTATTTTTTTTTCGTTACATTTGATTTGTTAGTATGGTATAAAGTTTATGTGACATCTGGAAGTTATAGGCCTAGTGATAACTTTGCAAAAACACTGAGCAGACAGCAACATAATTACGTTATCAAATGGCATTCTTTCCTTAGCATCTGTTTTGTCTACTAGTTATAGGCTATATGTAGCTTTATTAATTTTTTCGCATTTAAAAATAATTCATTATCTTTCCTTTATGTATGTTGGTGATGTTTACATTCTCGCCCGTTTCTTTTATCAGCATTAAGTATCGTTTTACATAAGTACCCATACATTCCTATGCACGCTGTGGACGTATTGAAAACGTCCCTGAATGAGGTTCGAGGCTCTCTTAAACTCGTTAGGTTTTCTGGTGCCTGCAACCTCACCATCCTTGTGAGCTAAGGATGGGGGATTTGGGGGAGCCTGTAGGTCGACTTGCTTAGTCATCAGCAGTCATTGCCTGGCCCTTCCCGGTCCTAGTTTGGGTGGAGAGGGGGCTTGGGCACTGATCATATGTTTCATGGTCTTTCCCTAAGGCATTGTCATGCGTGCTAGAAGAATGTCTTGCTTCTGCCATTCATGGTCAGCCTTTTTATAACTATTATTACTTGCTAAGCTACAATCCTAGTTGGGAAAGCAAGATACTGCAAGATCAAAAGGGTCCAACAGGAAAAAGTAGCCCAGTGAATTTAGGAAATTTATGAACAGAAGAAATGAACAATTCAAATAAAATATGTTAAGAACAGTAACATTAAAATAGAACTTTCATATATAAACTATAAAAACTTAAAACAAACAAGAGGAAGAGAAATAAGATAGAATAGTGTGCCCGAGTGTTCCCTCAACTCAAGGAAGAGAACTCTACCCCCAAGAGGGTGGAGGGCAACGGTACAGAGGCTATGGCACCACAACAATAATTTCATTTTGGAGTGTCCTTCTCCAAGAAGAGTTGCTTACCATAGCTAAAGAGTCTCTATTACCCTTAAAACATGGTTGTCAAAAAAATGAAGGTTGAAAGGAAACATGGAGAAATTATATATATATTGGATCTTTATTTCATTACAAAGTATCACTTATACAAGGGCAAGAATGCTACACACTCATAATCGACCCGTCTTGGGTAGGCCTGTACTACCCTTCTTAAAACGTTTATACAACCTATACAGTATTCCGCCTACATAGGATACTTATTATTTTTTTTTAAACTGGTGTATTTCTCTTCTTTTCTATAGTGTAATGTACAATCGAATGTTGTTCTCATTACATTTGTGCTTCATGTATGTAACAAATCAATGCAAATAAAAAAATTAAGTTAAAAAACAATTTGTGCCTTTCAGCAAAAATCCTAATGTATAACCTAAGTTTAATTATATCATAACATTAAATCGAAATGCAACAGTACGTGTGATTATCCGTGTTGTGAAAAGTACTCTGTATATAAAAAGTAACTGATAAAGATATTGATGTTCTAGTAAGAATAGAGAAATAAACCAACAGTACACAAAATCCTCTGTATTAAAAGGAGAAAGACGAAGTGACGTTAAATATCTCTTATAAATGTTCAAGAAGTGGTACCAATATAATTGTCAACAATATTGAAAATAGCACATTAAAATTGATCTCTAATGGCACAAGATGGTTTACTGGAGGGAAGATTCACAAATCTAGCAACAAGCAACAAATAATCTTTTTTTATTTCCTCACTCGATATATAGATACAATGCACAAGATAATCATAACTTTTAAAGTGGAAATGACTGGAGGGGGGAAGGTGGGGGGAGGGGGGGAGGAGTCAAACGAGACTGGCTATATTGCAAAAAAAAAAAAAAAAAAAAAAAAAAATGAAATTTGGGATGGAATGTTCAATGATGATTGGGTACTGAAAGAAAATTGTTAAAACAGTTATTCTTTGGACATACAACATCGCAAAGGGGAGGAATGGGAGAAGAGAACTTTTATAACATTTTTCTATTGATGTACAGACAAGCAAGAAATAGGTGTTACAAACAGCTTCTGTGGATAATATCAAAACTGCACGAAAACAATAATTAACGTATAGAATGGAAGGTCCTTTTATTGGTTCAGTTAAAGGCTAGTTAATGGTAAGGTGGTTTTGTGTGAATGGGCTGGATCCAGTTAAAAACCATATTCATAATCAATAACATCAGCTAAAAAAACCTTTGTTATATACGGGTTTCTAAATAAAAATTCTTTGAAACACTGATATGCAAAACTAATTTTTTCAAAATATTCATTTTTTTAGAAATCTCGACGTTCTTTACATCTATAGACATTAAACACGATCATTTTTCCTTTTTGTTTTATTTTAATAAGGACGTTTGATAAAACATTGCATCCTATAATCCTACGGCTCCTCCACAAATTGATCTTTGTCACCTTTAAAAACAAACTCCTGGGTTTCCAGAGTTACACTCGAAATAAACATTAAACATCATAAATATATCTAAAAGGTAATACTGTAATATCATTGGACTCGTCAACAACTGAACACTGAATTTCAATATTTTACAAAAAGGCAACTACATTCAAAATGGGGCAAGTTTATTTTGCATTAATTCACGGTGATAATGCAAAGCTATACCACTTTATCAAGGTTATTTTCCACTATCAGATTTTTATTTGGTTAAAATACTGATAAAAATAGCTTGCCAACTGCCAATCCACACTTTCTAATAAAACACTTACCATTTGGAGAAAATTTACAAGACTTATTACAGATCTTTTTGTACTGTAAGTAGTAAGGTAAAAAATTGACTAAAAAACTTTTTTTTTAAAAAGGAAATTGATTATCACTTATAGCGACAGAAGAATTCAAGATGCACTGCAGTTGAAATGGTGTCTTAAGCAACTCTTTATTCTTTTTTTTTTCTTTAGACGGACCAATTACCTCCTTCGAAAGTCAGCTGTGTGTATCTTATATTCTATTGCTTGCATGTACCTTTGAGAACAATGACGTATAGTTTTCTCCCTCATCATTAAGTCAAATGTGCTTTGAATTTATAAAGTGTGTCTGTGTCTGAGCTTCTACTTAAATACTGTTATAAATGATACGTATACTTCACATTAGTTATTTTTTTGAGAATCACATGATAAAACATAAAATGGGAAATTTTTCAACATTTTGCAAAATTTTAAAATTTAGGTTTTACAATAAAAACATGTCATATACAGGAATTTTAAAGCCACCATGACATTATATAACAATATAAATTATGAGATCACATACACTATATATATATATATATTCTGAATAGTATTTATTATATTTCTTTTTATTTTTCTTAAAAATTTATACATGATGCTGACCAATGTTGGGCACTTATCTTAGGATCAACTAGAGTGTGTACCACAGAGACCCGTCCTAGCTGATCTGGTATTTTTTTTTTTTTACTTGATGGAAAACTTGCCCAAGCCATTTGTGCCAGCAACTCCGGGTTTTGGATTTGGCGACAATGGAGCACAGCTGGTGGGTGGTGGGTAAAGAGCTTGTCCGGCACAACATACTCATGAGGCTAAAACTCACATGGGGGACTCATGAGAGATTGTGAGTAATGGAGGATACTGGCCTATCCCATGGCACCTCAGGCTGGGTCAAGCCACCTACTTTTTTTAACTATGGCAAATCAGATATAAATTATGCTCCTATGAAACTACTTCAAATGGTTAACTACTTTACCATGCTATTAAACTCTCTTGGAAGGAGAAGAATCTGGGGTCTAGAAAATTACAATATAAAAGCTTACAGAGCTTGCCATCTTGATGTACAACCATATAGCTTGACAGGCCCCGGCATCCCCTGGAGGGGAGGGGTGAGTCCCGCGACTGTCGTGATGAAATATGGGCATGGAGGAGGCCAGGGGCAGGCGCTGTGTTATACACAAGCGGCGCGCCGGGTCCAGCCCCACCCTCACCCCCGCCTGCCTGTCCCACCTCCACACGTTGTGAACCAGAGCACCCTCACACAAAAAAAAATAAAAAAAAAACCTCATCAGGCAACCTTCGTTTAAAAGGAATTCCTTAAATGGCATTTTAGAGGACTGGTAATCGTGCCAGAGAAATGAGACAGGGACAATGGATTTGGACAGGCGGGAGTAATGTGGCCGGCAGAAAGGGGCCTGCCAGCTCCTGGCACGGGGTGGGGTCAGTGAAGGCAAGGCGCAAGACGAGAGACCGTGCAGGCAGCCGGTTCCGCCAGGTCCAGGGTCAGGGACCAGGTGGGGCCAGAGTTGGCGCAACACTGATATGCTGGGGCCCTGCTATCCACTAGTTACACTGTCACCAAAGGCCATCTTCACCAAGGTCACCAGCCGTCTTCACTGGAAACACTTTTTCACCATTCGGATGGGACTGGGTCTACTCACTCCATATAATCGAGTGATGTATAAAAGGTGCTCTCTCCCTTTATCATTCTTCTTGTGAGCCTGTGAAATATCTGCTCAGCTACTTCAATCATCTACCTCTCTTACTAACAGTACGTCGCATTTTACTACAAAATATTAACTCATAGTAGCAGGTTTGGGCCACCTGGTTTCCTCCATGAATACGAAAAATGAATACTTTATAATATGCGGGCATTTACCAATATCCTTAAAATTTATAGGGGCTAAGTATTATCAATTCAAGAGAGTGTATCCTATGGCAGTCCAAGGACTTCTTTAAAACATACTGCTAAATTGGGCAGAAAGTCAAACAAATACAACACGACGTCCCTGAACGACACCATATTACATGAATTGACCAAAAGACACTAAAGTTGGTCCCCAAATAAACAATTAGATTTGATATTGCCTTGAACGATAACCATTACAGATTACACTCTCCTTTAGGCAATTGTATTAATAAATAAAAGCAGTAAATAAATAAATGATAATAAATTATATGCTACGCAGTTCCTAAATGTGATATACTAAAACTATTCTTTAAGTATTTTTCTGTTATTTCTTTGGTGTGGCTATCTCCTTACATTCCTTAATAATATCCCTGTTGTACTCAAATACTGCCATCTTGTTTACACTGCAAAGGATAATCTTTAGTAAAAATCACGTAACATCAAGTATAAGCCTCAGCCAAACAAAGCCTGATCACTTAAAAACAAGATGCCAGCACGAGCAAGGCAATAGGGCCTATGTAATATTACAGTGGCGCAGGCTGGCTACAGAGGTACGCCGTGGAGAGAAGGCCGTCGCAACTCTGACATCATTCCCTACCACAGTCACAGTTGTACTTGTCAGTAATCTAGTCATACCATTCTTATAATAAATTTTTTTTAATATGAACACATTGCAGATTCTTTCAACAAATACTAGTAACAACTAAACCACAATCAACAGCATAAAAGCTGTTTATGTAACAACACGTGCAGGCAGACCTCTCTCCACAAAGCTACCTTGATAAAGCAGCCTGACAGTGGTGCGTATGTACATATTGGACTAGATATGCTATGTCAGAGAAACAGGTTCATTCTTTTTCAGAAATCAGTAATTCTTATTCCTAAACCACTCGGGTCTATAACATGTAAATATATGAAACAAATAAAATAGACCAGGTCATGGAGAAATTATCTTGAACTCCCTTGGCACATTTCTGTCAACGGTTCAAAAGTTACGTGGATGACATATAGCATTATAAGAGAGGGGAATTAAGTACCCAAGAATGTATTAAAACAATAATAATGACTAGATGGAATGTCTGAGATCATAGATGAAAGATCGCTCCAAAACTGTAATCTTTTAAAAAATAACAAGTACACCTTGACTAGAAAATAATGCCACTTTGATCTGACAAACATACAGATGTCTAAAAATCTAAGCCACAAAGAAATGCACAAATCTTATTAAACCATTGGATACAAATGATTTAAAAATATATCATGATATAAAATTGACTGGAGATAAGCGTTGGTACCCTTAGTCTAGTGAATATGCTATCCACTGTACATATGATCAAATGCAGGGTCAATAGTCCTACCAAGTTACCTCAGCATATATACAATGTCTTTATAAGACTTCCTCTATACTTGAAAGCTATCTAGCAATTTAATCTATATATCTATAGGCATCTACAGGTATAGAGAAGCTATTCCTCTAGTTTGACACTAGACTAGGGGCCCCGGAATTATCAGGGGCCATCACTTTGGTTGTCCAACTTTGGAGCTGGAAAAAGAGACCTCAACGCCCTGGTCTGGTAGGGGGAGGGGGGTGGTCCCCGCCCGGCACACGGCACACAAGATGGCGAGAAGAGCACCAGTGCATGCGGCATCACCGCTATGGCAGCCCAGTTTTAAGCTAAGCGCTTGTGGACAGATGACCCACAACAGACTATCAGGTAAAAACATGGGCAATTTACTGAGCCATGGGAAGCCGACAGCCACAGGATGGGTGGCAGCGGCGTGGGTGCCCGGGCACAGCGCAGGGCGTGAGGCAACATACACGAGACACGCAACACTTAGTACCCTGAAGGAGCAACCCGTCAGCGGGGCGGGCTAGGACACATCCGATGCTGGGAGATCCACATCACCCGGCTATCTATCTCGCACGAAAATGGCGCAGAGCTGATAGAGCACGTCTTAAGTATACTACTATTATTCTTAACAATATGATATAGTTGAAATATTATGATACGTAATATAACTTTAACAGAAGGCTTATTATTATTAAAAATATTGTTTCCATACTCTCAGTAAATAACATGGCTATCAACATGTGCGAGGAGAGGGACCTTCCGTCCCAGTCCTTCATTGGTACCGCGCCATAACTCGGTACAGCATATTATATATATTTACAGTTTGTGTACACAGTAGCACAGGCCTCAACTGTGGATTTCCTGTACCACATATTCATATCTCAACAAAAATTCCTGACGACAGTAATCAGCTCTTTGGGGTCCTTTGCCAACCACCTCTGAGGCCTAATGCAATCTGTGTAGCGACTCAAGCTCTGTGGACTTATAGCACTTGCTGTATAGAAATACGGGAATAATATTCATCTTGTAGAGGAAGTATATATTTTTCAAGAATTTTCTTTTCTTTTGACTTAATTCTAAGCTTTGGATTCCTAATACTTGATATAAATGTCATATTCAAGCTATGATAAACACGGAGCCATCATGAACAGCTTTCCTTCAGACACTCCTGCAAAGAAAAGGAAAACAAAAGCTGTCAGTTAATTTTCATAGTTAATACCCTATTCAACTTAAAATTATTAAGAAAATATGTTTCCATAAAGTACCTAGGTCAATAAGAGGCTACAATCCTGAGATTAATAACCCAATCTAGTTAAGAAGACGAATAACGTTGTTAATTGTCTTCTATATAATTATGATAAACGAATAATTATGCTTACCTACTGATGCTAAATTAATCTTACAAAAGACAACTGAACAGATTTTGGGTTTAAAATGGGTAAAGAGGAAAGGAAGATTATAAAACCGTAAAACACTCGAAAATCATAACTCGTGTAGATTAAAATTTGGAAAAATTCCAGTGAAAGAATGAAGTGTAGAATGGTCAAACCACAATTCATCATTTGTTTCTGATGTTAAATACGATTCCAATGTTCAATCTACAGCTTACCTAGATATCTTCCAGTGGAATTATGTACTAAACAACCTCATCTATCACTTGTATAAGTTGACATCTAAAATGGCTTATCTTCCGGTTACCACATTTGAAATAGTACAAGAGACGGATGGGTTTTTTAGCTGAACCTTTGGTGGTTTATTGCTCTCCCACCTGTCCTGAACAAGAATCCAACGGATGCCACTCTGGCACCCTTGGGAAAAAATTTTTATATAGCCAATTTGGTCAGCCATTATAATATTCAGGCACTGCCTCAAGTTTCTTCTTGAAATTAAGTCATTGAAGAATGCCAGGTCTTATATCTTGTTTCTGTATGTCTAAATGTATATTGCAGTGCTTTAGATTTATCATAGCATTTCATTCGCGACTGTCTATAGCTTTCTGGAATTTGCATTCACACGGCAGCTGACATGCAGCTATGCAAGATTAACTTAAAAGTGAAATGGTATGATCCCGATCGCAGAAAGTATCTTGTGTACGCCCTGGAGGAATGCACTTGCTGATGTCATTCTTAGTTTGTATAGGAAACCTCATGAAAAGCACTGGGCTTGAAGAGATCCTGAGGTCTGCTATTCGGGGAATGGCAAATATGCTGAATGGAAAGGCCTGGTCAAAGGCAGTGAGAAGATTCTATATGGTAGCCAATGCCTTTCTTGAAGACTATCTTGAAGCAGAGGTCACACTTGACAGCATGCAATCAAAGCTTGAAGAGGCCAGACAGAAACCATTAGGGAAACTGTGGATTGACTGTCTTATTATACCAGTTTAGCTTGCCTTGCTCTTTATCCGTGAAGAGAGAGAAACACACTAACTTCTACACTTGTACTGTATTAAGCAAATGATACCATACTTCTTTGCTGCAACACACTGGAGTTGTGCCAATTATTCTACATGGTACCAGTCCGAGAGGAAAGCTCTTCTTCTGAAGGAAGCCCAGGATATGTTCCTAAGAGGGGAGTCAAAGTTGGAGCTCTCATGACAAGTGCTCATAGGGGCCTTGACTAAAAGGATGTCCTGAGTCCTCAGTTATGAACTGGCACCAATTCCATTCAGTCTATTCGATGAATATGGTGATATTAGGAAAAGCAACATATCATCTCGTCAGTCATTTTGCCATTCAGCCCAAAGTTGAAATCATTGACGGTAATGCAATGTTGTGCCACATCTACTGGGCAAAGAATGCAACAGCGGAACAGTTGGCAGCTAACTTCAGCAAATCAGTATCCCGGTCATGAGGTGTATGTTATATTTGACTGGTACCAGGAAGAATCTATTGTCCCATGAACATGAGACACGTGCAACTGGAGCGGTGCCCCCTGACATCAAAATGACAATGGCCACTCATCTGCCAGCTAGGAATATGTTCATGACGAATGTCAGTAACAAAAAAGCAACCCATTGGCCTTCTTTGTTCAAGACATGAGGATGATGATGTGAATGTGACGGGGATTGGTTAGGAGGATGAAGAATTTGGAAATGAAGACGCTGATATCAACATCAGCTACACTCTTCGTGCACTTTCGTTGGAAACACCACTTCTCCTAGGAGGTCACAATGAGGAAATTTGATGGAACAGTTATTGATATAACTGCTGCAGCTAGGAAGCTTGCGAATAAAAGTTTGCAGCATTTGCCCTTGCATGTGATTACCAGGTATGACACAGTCTCATACCCCTTTGGGTATTTGCTATTGATATCATGATGAAGTATGACAAACTTGATCTTACACCAGTGGGTCAATCAAACACTTCTGAAGAAGACTTGATGGAGACTTGTCGTCTGTTTTGCCATTTGTATGGTGCCAAGATCTGCACAACCATAGCTGAAGTTTGCCACATGATCTTCACCACAAAGAGAGAAAAGTGCTTCAATTTCTGCTCTCTTCCACCAGCAGATGAGGCACTCACTCACCACATGAAGCGAGCTCACTTTCAGGTAATGTTTGGAAAGCTGCTGATGAGCAGCAACCCCCAAGTGTGAGTGCAGAAGACTATGGGTGGCATAACAGAGATGGGGTCCCCTATCCAGTAACAATGTATATGCCTGCAGCACCTTCGGCCCTGATGAAAGTTATCGCATGTGGGTACACAAGCATCACACCATGTATAGCTGTGAACATTGCGGCTGTAAGAGTGCAAAGATGTCTTGTACCACATTCTGCAGCTGCCATACAGAGGACAAGTGAAACAATGAACATACAATTAAGTAGATGTTCGATGATCCTCTTGAATCAGACAGTGAGGATGATCTGGATTAATACATCTCTGTTTTGAGCTATGGATGTATATGTTTAAAGCTTACATATTGTGGCAAAGTGTGGAGAACTTTATTTTGAATATTTTGGTGAAGGGTAGTGTAGAGAACTTACTGATAAATGTTATAGTCACTGCTGGCATACATTTGGTTAATGTTCCATGCTATTTTTACACCTATTTTTGTAGCATTTTTTCATATACTGTGTTATGTATTGTTATGATGAATGTGTATGATGTTAAATAGAACTCAAGGACAGACGTTATCATAATAGAAGTGACAGCTTGTATATAGTACTTAAAGAAGGTATCCTTTAACCTTATGCATAGTACCATAGCGATAGATATTGTAAATAAAAAAAAAACGCAGAAAGGTGCCAGAGTGACATCAGTCAGATTCTTTACTAGGACACCCAGGAGGACTGGAAATAACAATAAAACTTGTATATACCCTACTGCAAGGATCACCTCACTGTCTTCTAGACTAAAAGGTTAAATGTTCTCTACGCCAATTGACCTTTGTAAATGACCCACCTTAAATGCGTCCCCTTGGTTTATAACAATTATAAAAAACAGTATTACGACTAATCTATTCCAGAGATTTAAAGACAAAGGTGGAATATAACAACTTAACTTCTATAACTGAAGAGTAATTGGAAATTTGAAAAAAATATTCCATTCTCTCCTTAGGAAAAAAATAGGCTGATAACCACCTTTTACCTTTCATAGACATATAAATGATCAAAATGAAAGCAAATGCATAGCATTAGATCCTCAAACAATTTTATTCTTTCAGCAAACCCTCTTTCTCCCTTTTTATAGTTTATATATGACATATCTGTTTTTGACGTTGTTAATAGTTTACATATGACATATCTATTTTGACATTGTCACTGTTTTTAGAATGATTTATTGTTAATTTATTCTCATCATTTATTTATTTCCTTATTTCCTTTCCTCACTGGGCTATTTTTCCTTATTGGAGCCCTTGGGCTTAGAGCATCTTGCTTTTCCATCTAGGACTGTAGCTTGGCTAATACTAATAATAATAATAATAATAATAATAATAATAATAATAATGCAGACACTGAACCATTATTGGTGTTGCTTAGGAATGTTCTCTACGCCAATTGACCTTTGTAAATGACCCACCTTAAATGCGTCCCCTTGGTTTATAACAATTATAAAAAACAGTATTACGACTAATCTATTCCAGAGATTTAAAGACAAAGGTGGAATATAACAACTTAACTTCTATAACTGAAGAGTAATTGGAAATTTGAAAAAAATATTCCATTCTCTCCTTAGGAAAAAAATAGGCTGATAACCACCTTTTACCTTTCATAGACATATAAATGATCAAAATGAAAGCAAATGCATAGCATTAGATCCTCAAACAATTTTATTCTTTCAGCAAACCCTCTTTCTCCCTTTTTATAGTTTATATATGACATATCTGTTTTTGACGTTGTTAATAGTTTACATATGACATATCTATTTTGACATTGTCACTGTTTTTAGAATGATTTATTGTTAATTTATTCTCATCATTTATTTATTTCCTTATTTCCTTTCCTCACTGGGCTATTTTTCCTTATTGGAGCCCTTGGGCTTAGAGCATCTTGCTTTTCCATCTAGGACTGTAGCTTGGCTAATACTAATAATAATAATAATGATAATAATAATAATAATAATAATAATAATAATAATAATAATAATAATGCAGACACTGAACCATTATTGGTGTTGCTTAGGAATGTTTATTGATAACCTGCTGGGGGAATCGTTCCCAATTGTCTCTTTCAGATTCCAAGCATTCCCATTCCGAGCTAGAATCCTATACGAGAGAGGCGACGTTAACATTTCTAATGCTTGCAGCTTGCGTTTATGCCGTTCCTGAAGGGCAGATTCTAATTTTAAACCGACAAGAATGCTTCAGTCGGATATTCTTAAAATACTTTGCTGCATAGCTGTTTTCTTTCTTCTTTTATCTGTGACGCCAGATAATTATCAACCATTTAATCTTAATCATCTAAGATCAGAGACATATTCAAGAGCCCTCGTTAACCTTCACATTGATAATTAAAGTTAAAAGTAAATTTTTTACACTGAAAAAACAAATGGACAGCTACATTACTTTTTAAATGACTAGTATAATGGAAAAATGAGAGTTTCTCATCTTAAGTGAAACGAAAAAGGAGGAGGAATTTAGGACTCAGTAAACTACCAGTTCAATAATGGACTGCTGTAAATACTTCAGTACTTTTCAAATGACAAGTATAATGGGAAAAATATTAGAGTTTCTCGTCTAAAGTGAAAATAAAACTGCTCTTAATCAGGTAAGTTCAGTTTAGGTAAAAAAAAAAAAAATATGATTTAGGACTCAGTGGACTACCAGTTCAATAATGGACTGCTGCAAATAGTGCAATACTTTTCAAATGACAAGTATGATGAAAAAAGTGCGAGTTTCTCATCTAAAGTGAAAAGAAAACTTCTAAACAGGCTAATTCAGTTCAGGTAAAAATGATCTAGGGTTCAGTGGACTACCAGTTCAGTTTTTATTATTATCATTACTAGCTATTTTACAACTCTAGTTGGAAAGGAAGATACTAAAAGCTCAAGGGCTCCAACAGGGGAAACAGCCCAGTGAGGAAAGGAAATATATAACCTACAAGAGGTAATGAATACTTAACAATGAAATATTTTAAGAACAGGAACATTGAAATAATCTTTCATATATCTTCCTCTCATTTGTTCAAGTTTTATAGTTTACTTATGAAAGATTTAATCTAATGTTGTTACTGTTCCTAAAATATTTTTATTTTGATTGTATTACTTTCTTGCAATGCATTGATTTCCTTGTTTCCTTTCTGTAATGGGTTATTTTCCCCTGTTGGAGCCTTTGGGCTTATAGCATCTTGCTTTTCCAACTAGGGTTGTAGCTTAGCTTCTAATAATAATAATGATAATAATAATATTAATAATAATAATAATAATATAAACTACAAAAACTTAAAAAACGGACAAGAGGAAGAGAAATAAGATAGATTAGTGTGCCTGAGTGTACCCTCAGTTGACAAAAGAGGCTCCTCCTCTTACTCCTCACCTGGTCTCCCCTACTGAGTGCAGCTGTTAGTAGGGTCTATTGGCATCCTTGGGCCGTTTAAGCTGGACCTTTAAGCGCTTCATGCCGATTTGGAAGCCATTCATTGCTTGGATTGCAGCCTGGGCGGAGGCCGGGTTGTCAAAACTTACAAAACCTGAAATGAAGGATTTTGGCAGTCAAATGAGCCTCTGTTTCCCTGCAATTAAGATAAATAGTAAAAAAATGCAATTGAAAATACAGTATATGTAAAAAAAATCATTCATTTAAATATACTATGATGTATATATGTTATAAATTGTAAGATTGTAAATGTGTATTTCCTAAGTCAACAAATTTTTTTTAAACTGAAAAAATGACAGATTTTGACTATTTTTTTTTCTTTTTTTCTTTTTTTTACAGAATTTGTCCTGAAATTGGTAATGTGAGTTTTTGAGTCAAAAATAGCAATTAAGTAGAAAACCAACTATCCCATTAGAATAAAACATTTATTTTTTTTTCACACAAAAAAAGTTCAGAATCAAATTTGTATATATATATATATATATATATAAATAAATGCTCTTGAAATACTAATGCATATATTCTAAGCATAATAGTTTTTTTTTATTAGCAAAATAGAATTTCAACATCACTTCACAGCAAAGTCTGATACCTAGCAACGAAAAATATCATTAATATAAATAATAACAATCGGTACTGATTTGTTGGAAGGAACAATTAGGAATTACGACAACTTCAATTAACGTAAGAATATTTGGCGTTGTCGTAAATAACAATAAAAATACGATTAGTATGATAATAATACAAATAATAATAATAATAATAATAATAATAATAATTTTAATAATAATTTTAATAATAATTATATTAATAAATCTATATTATATTAATAATCATCATCATCATCATCATCATCACCATTATCATAATAATAACAGTTTTGATAACAATAATAATTCTAATAATTTTAATAATAGTAATAATTTCAATAATGATAATTTTGGTAATAATTTGGTAATAATAATAATAATAATAATAATAATAATAATAATAATCCTTTTAAAACTAATTTTGATAATTTTAATAGTATTAATCATCATCATCATCATCATAATAATACTATTTTTTATAATAATAATAATAATAATAATTTTAATTTTAATAATAGTAATAATGTCAGTAATGATAATTTTTATAATAATTATAATTTTCATAATAATATCAATAATAACAACAATAATAACAACAATAGTTTTAATACTAATTTTAATAATAATTTTAGTGATAGTAATAAATTTAATAATTTTGATAATATTAATAGTTTTGATATTAATAATAATAATAATAATAATAATAACGGCTAGATAACGACTGAAATGACCGCGAAGTGACCCAACCCTAAACGAAGCGTCCTCGTCTCTCACCAAAACACTTGCTCTGATTCGTAGCTCTGTCTATGAACACTTTTGAAATGATATTTCAAATACTAATTATCTTGTTCCTAACCTATACATGTTTGAATAAAATGTCCCGAGATTAATTTCATAATCTAGGTTATGGAAATTGATAGAATTTAATTTTTTGTCTAATATTTAATAAAAGGGTCAGGTGCTTAAGACAAAATTGGGAAAACTATATAAGATGTGCTTTGGTTAAGTAATCAAAGTCTAATGTGAATTTGTAAGAGTATACCATGAAATTATTTCCGTTTTCTTTACAGCGTGATACACAAAATAAATAACCCACACGCTATCGTATTAATATATAGATAACAACAACAACAATAATAATAATAATAATAATATTAACTGCTAGATAACAGCTGAAATGACCGCAAAGTGACCCAACCCTAAAAGAAGTGTCTTCATCTCTCACCAAAACACTTGCTCTGATTCGTAGCTCTGTCTATGAACACTTTTGAAGAGATCACATTCCCGAAGGGTAGAAACATCTGCATCAATTCTGCGTCGCCAAACTCCTGCGGCAGGTGGTAGATGAAGAGGTTGCATCCCTCGGGCCCGGAGATGGAGCATCCTGCCAGGGGCGAAGAAGGGACCAGAACTTGTGGTGAGAGAGACAGAAGAGGAGAGAAGAGAAATATCGCCATCGACATGAACAGACGGAAAGAAATATCTTGATGGTTTTTCTGTCTCTTCTGATTTCTCTTTTTATTTTTTTTATAGTAGTTTTTTTCATATTCTTTTTTTTTAGTTCACTAGTTAGTACTGTTATTATTATAGATTTCTTCTCTTTGAAGTAAAACGAATGATTTATGCATAACGAATAAGTTATTTATGATTCGAAAAGTTATATGAATAAATGCCTTTCTCGACTTAAGAAAACGAGACAAGTCTGGAGTAAAAAAATAAAAAAACAAATGATCCGAATTATTATAAAAAATATAAATACTTTTTATTTAGATTACTTAAAGGCATGTTTTTATAATATACAATTTCTATCTACAATATTATAAAAACACACTGTATAAGGCGTTTGCGACAGGAGTATGAAAAATAATTTCAGAACTAAAGTTATTGAGAAGAATAAAACTGATGCCTGTATTTTAAAAGGGGAAATAATATAGGGAATGGGGGAAGAACACATATACAGTATATATTTATATAATAATTGAGAGAGAAAAACTGAAAGGACGAACCAAAGCAAGAGGACAAATTAATTGGCACAATTTACAATACAATTACAGAACACGAAATTAGGAGACAGTTGAGAACAAGGTAGATAGATAGATAGATAGAATGATAGATAGATGGAGAGAGAGAGGTATGTATATTTTATGTATGTACAGCAGAGAGAGAGAGAGAGAGAGAGAGAGAGAGAGAGAGAGAGAGAGAGAGAGAGAGAGAGAGAGAGAGAGAGAGAGAGAGAGAGAGAGAGCAGCAGGAGTACTAAATGCTGATTTTGCTAATAAAATTGTGTGATTGTGAAGTTATAATAATCATTTTTGATTTGCATAGATCCAGCTGTCATTTTTGAATTATCTTAGGAGGTTGATATTAATTTACAGCAAAGAAAATAAAATTACATATTTTATTACGAAAATATGATTTTCATATAATTTCAGTAAAAGGCTACTTTTTAATCATCATATTATCAAAGACCAGTTATTTCATTCACTGATGTGAAAAATTTGATCCACCAAAATTCTAAAAAAATGATCTATCAAATTAAAAAAATAAATTCAGTTTTGAAGAAGGATTATTTCCATGTAGTGACCCTCACTATACTGTTTAAAGGCTTCACTAATCTCATTTACTTCATGGTCTCTGATAATGATATTTATGAGAGGAGATTAGCAAATAATAAATAATTAGTTAATGAGAGAGAGAGAGAGAGAGAGAGAGAGAGAGAGAGAGAGAGAGAGAGAGAGAGAGAGAGAGAGAGAGAGAGAGAGAGTCTAACTTCTGTACATAGGCGTTTAAATAAGATCAAAGCGCACGGATATAGGCAATGTGTTGTTCATAAGCATTTATTTTTCATTTTATTTTATTATCATCTTATTTAATAAAAAAAAAAAGTGAAAAGTGATTTGGGCCACTGGTGATCATAAGCAATGCTCAAGATGTTTATTTTTTTATTTATTTTTTTCTTTTAAATTAAGAAGTAAATGAATGTGTAAGTTATTGTTGTTATTAGAATGCACCAGCACAAGGCTAGAACACGGGCTCTTGCGTTGGCAGGCCTTAAGTGTGATAACAATATTGAATTGGAAAATGAGCAGGTGTTTTACTGGGTCTGCAGTGTAAAGTCAGCGCCATTAGTTGTTTCGCAATTGTAACCGCGAAACAACTTATGTCGTTTTCGATATTTGACAAAACGTAAAAGCGAGATGACAGCCAGGGCAGATCTCATTGTAAGTGCGTATGTGTGTGCATGGTAGATAATAAAAAAATCAGTAACTGCTTTATCTGTGCTGTAGCAGAAGACAGGTGTATGAAAAACTATTATCGATATAGAGACTAAGAGACAATAACAGAATGGAAGAAAACACAGTACAAGGATATAAAAAAACAGATGAATTACGAGATAGATAATATATAAACTTCATTGAAAGCTCTTCATAAATGTCTAACTTTATTTCTCTTTTTGATCAGGGAAATAAACAAATAAATAAACTGAAAGCAAGAATCGCCATGAAATATGATCACAATTAAAAAAAACAATCATATTTTGCTAATTTTCCTAAATTTGACAAAGTCTAAATACCTACAGTAATTCAATAATGTAGGAGAACAAGTTAAAAAAAATATATAGTATATCTCCTCTTGGTATTTCTATCTTTTTCAAGTTTATCAAAAAAATTACATAGCTGAGTGAAATCAATTCGTCATGCAATTTCTGGCGACAGGCTTGCATGCAGAATCATGCCATTCCAGAAGAGTCAGGAAGTTAACATTACACTCTTTCATTTCATATTAAAAAAAGTATATTGTAATAATGTCTACTGGTAATCATCCAATTGCCATCAATAGAGTTATAACTAAGTCTATCATTGTAAAATATTTTGGACCGTAAAAATAACATCATGACCACAACTAGGTCTCCTGTATAGAGGAGAAAATTTTACGTATTTCGCTTCTAAAGCATTTTTTTAATATCTTGTAATATCTATCAATGTGATATTTTGTTTCCTTTTTTTTAATTTGGAAAAAAAGCTAACTTCACTAACAATCCCTTCACTACAGCTCTCTGGAGTCTAGTGAAGAAATATCTGTTTATTGTCCTCACGGGGGAGAAAACTTTATGTACACCTAAACATCGCATAGAAGCCTATATAAAAACATTATGCATGCATGCAAATAAACAAGCAGGAATTGCAAAGGTCGCGCCAAGCAGCAATAATAAACATCCAGGCGGAAATATAATAAATGCATAGATATATATATACTGATATGTAGATACGTCATGCAAGCAACTCACACAAGGGGACGGAAACGAAAAACGAAAAATAATAAATAATGGTAATAAATGAGTAAATGAGATAAAAAGGTTCCATTGGAATAACTAAGAAAGACCATTTGTCTCGCATATCCCCCTTGGAGGTCCCGGGACCGGGTCTCAGTTCGTGACTAAATCTGTTTACTTGTGAAATCTGAACAATTTAGGATTTAAAAAAGGTGAAATCTGATTAAGAAAATATATGAAGAATTTGGAAATGCATACAATTTTGTATCCTAATTACAGCCAAAAAATTTTCCACTAATTTACAGGAAATGTTTTTCAATATTATTTTTTATTTTTAATGATTTGGATATACATACTTTAAGAATTTTATATCGTAATTACAGCCAAAAAATCTTCCACTAATTTACAAGACATATTTTCGAATATTATTTGTTTATTTTTAATTATTTGGAAATACATACTGGTTCTTTAAAAATTTTGAGTCACAATTACAGCCAAAAAATGTTTCACTAATTTCCAAGAAATATTTACAAAGATTATTTTTTCATTTTTAATTATTTGGAAATACATACTGGTTCTTTAAAAAATTTGAATTATAGCCAAAAATTGTTTCACTACTTTACAAGAAATCTTTTTAAATATTTTATTATTTTTGATTATTTGGAAATACATATCACTACTTTAAAAATTTTGATTCATAATTACAGACATAAATCTTCCACTAATTTACAAGAAATATCAATGAATATTTTATTTTTAATGAAGAGAGAACAGCATATGATACTTTAAGATTTTTCATTTAAAATGATCAACTGTTCGATTAATTGCCAGAATTGCTTTTTAATTAGTTTAAAACATATCTTAAAGTTAAAATGATATTCTAATGGGGCTGGTCAAATATTCGATCAAAAAAAGGCATTAATTGATTTTAAATTAGTTTAAAATATATCTCAATGTTCTATTTATTCTTCTGTTAAAATCTTAATTTTCTATTTATTCCTGAATGAATAAAAAAAGAGCAGGCACTAACATATTTCCAATTAGTTTAAAACATATCTTCATTTTCTAATTATTCCTATATTTATTTTTAATCTTTTTTCCTATTAGTTTAAAACAAATCTTAATGTTCTCTTTATTCCAAATTGAATAAAAAAAGAACCAGCATCAATATATTTCCAATTAGTTTAAAACATATCTTAATTTTTTATTTACTCCAAAATTTATTTTTAATTAGTTAGAAACAAATCATAACTTTCTATTTAGTCCTAAATTTATTTCCAAATTTATTTCTAATGAGTTTGAAACAAATCTTAACGTTCTAATTATTCCAATTTGAATAAAAAAAAGAACCGGCACTAATATATTTCCAATTAGTTTAAAACATATCTTAAATTTATTTCTAATGAGTTTAAAACAAATATTAACTTTCTATTAAGTCCTGATTTTATTTCCAAATTTATTTCTAATGAGTTTAAAACAAATCTTAATTTTCTATTTAGTCCTAAATTTATTTCCAAATTTATTTCTGATGAGTTTAAAAAAAAAAAAAACTTTATTTAGACCTGAATTTATTTCCAAATTTATTTCTAATGAGTTAAAAACAAATCTTTTCTATTTACTCCTAAATTGATTTCTAGTGAGTTTAAAACAAAATCTTAATTGTTTTATTTATCCTTCTGTTAAAAAAAAAAAAAATTGAAGCGAGACCCAACCCCGGGCGCAGCTGGAACGCGGGATCACAGGTTGAGAGAGAGAGAGAGACGTAGAATGGTCAGCTTACCTTCGACCTTGTTGTGAGGTATGGGAGCCAGTTGTGGCGAAGGCGCCTGAGCGTACTGGCCATAGACGGGAGCGGGATACACAGCTGCAAGAGGGGTCGGGAGGACACTGTCAGCCCCACACACACGCATACACACAGACACACTTATATAAAAAAAATTACACACACACACACCGACACAGACATGCCATCTCTACATGACCAAGACTACTTGGAAAATAAAATAAAAATAATAATGTACGGATTTACTGCACCAACATTGGCTACACTACCCTCATCTGTCTTCTATGGGGATGGCAGGATAAGGATGTGATATGAATCCTACTTAATGGAATGATTGATAATAATTCCCTTTGATTACTTTAACAATTATTTTTTTTTTTGTTTACAAGTGTGAACTGTTTCAAACGCAATGCAGGCGTTTAATATTAGAAACAAAAATGTATATAAAACTTTAATTTAAAAAAAGGTGAAACAAAAGGTATATTGGGCATCCCCATAGAAACATTTGGATAAAAAAAAATCTCGACAACGTAAAACCATCGCTGTTTGCCATAAAAAAAAAAAATAAAAAAAAAAAATAAAAATAAAAAAAAATCCGCCAATACTAATTATAATTTACAAATGACTTTTTAATAAATCCCAAGGGTATTATATTAACATGAGAAAACTGACATGAGAAGAAACCAGGGGCAAATGTTAACTCTTCTTAAAACTTAATTGTGTCGTATTCTGCCATTCCCTCACTTACTATTTATAATGAATAATGTTAATGTCTCTTTTAACAATTAAACACAAAATACATTAATGCCAAGACAATCAACGTATGCCACTAACGAGTAGCTATGAAAATAAAAAATAAAATGTGATTCAAGAACTTACATAGAAATTAAATTTTTGAAAATGAGGTGACACACAACATCTACCCTAAAGCCAACACTAACTTGCACTCAGTGCATAATAAGTCCTCTGCCAACATTTCCCTCTGAAGTGAGAATAATTTGAAGCAAGGTTTTTGGGTGAAAATAGTGGAACCCTTGATGTAGGTTTTAATTACGTTTATAAAATGGGGATGTCCTTAATATATATATGTATATGTATATATATATATATATATATATATATATATATGTATATATAAGTATATGTATATATATATATGTATATTATATATATATATGTATGTATGTATATATATAAATATATATATATATATATATTATATCTATACATACATATATATAAATATATTTATTTATATATATATATATATATATATATATATATATATATATATATATATATATATATATATATGTGTGTATATATATGCATATATATACTTTTAGATTACATAAAATATATATATATATATATATATATATATATACACACATATACATATATATACACATATATATACATATACATATATATATATATATATATATATATATATATATATATATATATATATATATATATATATATATATCAACTAATACCGATTTCTTGCGGTGATGAAATTAACAATAAACTTTGGTAAGTAATGAAATGAATAATCTTATTCTTTAAAATTTCAGTTATCTTATTTCCTCGTATTTTTGGCTATGAACAGGACGTTCTTGAAACCAGATTACATTGGGCCCCGAATGGAGATGCATTATCAAGGTTCACAGTACGATATAATGTTAAATTAATGCATATAATTACTGAAATTTAAACAAAAATATCGAGAAATTTTTTTAATTTCTCCCGACTTCTATCTAAAATCAAAGATATTTTATTGGCAAAAAGGAGTAAACTGAATTCATATTTGTAATTCTGAAACTGAATTCCAGAATCATAAGTAATTCTCAAAATAATGTTTAAACCATGTTCCAAAAGTTACTAATGCTTTCTGTATTAACGTTTAAATTTCTGAAAATGTATTTTAAGACTTATAAAAATTCTTTTCAGCTAGCTTAGACTGATGTAGACAAAGAAGAAGAAGAAGGTTGTAGCTTAGATTGTAATAATAATAATATGATAAAAAGCATAAAAAACTGTAATTGTCACTGCATGACGAAAACCTAACCATAAAGAGTAACTACTGCAATGTAATTGTTCAGTGGCCACTTTCCTCTTGGTGAGGGTAGAAGAGACTATTTAGCTATTGTAAGCAGCTCTTCTAGGAGAAGGGCACTCCAAAATCAAACCATTGTTCTCTAGTCTTGGGTAGTGCCATAAGCCTCTGTACCAAGGTCTTCCGCTATCTTGGGTTAGAGTTCTCTTGCTTAAGGGTACACTCGGGCACACTTTTCTATCTTATTTCTCTTCTTATTTCGTTGAAGTTTTTATAGATTATATATGAAATATCTATTTTAATTGTTGTTACTGTTATTAAATATTTCCTCATAACTGTTAAATAATTCTCTTATTTCCTTGTCTCCTTTCCTCGCTGGGCTATTTTCCCTGTTGGAACCCCTGGGCTTATAGCATCCTGCTTTTCCAACTAAGGTTGTAGTTTAGCAAGTAATAATAACAATAATAATCACTCAAACAATGACGGCAGAGGTCCCAACGCGAGGAAATATTTCCCGAAAAAGAGGGATTAAAAGAAGTAATATCTTCCGAAAAGACGAATTACATCTCTCGGGGGATAAGATGAATTTCATCAGGCTCCCCTCTAAACCACCACCCCCCTCCCCCTACCTCCTTAGGGGGTAAGGAACCCCGTCTTGCCATACACGGAAAATTGGAGTCTCTCTGCGAGAAATGTGTCCGGAAGAGTACGACTTTCAACGAGGCGACAGCTGTCCATTGCAAAATGTGTAGGCTAATCACCACGTCTAGAAGTTCGTTTCAGCGCATCAATAGGCCTACATTTAATAGCATTTCTTTTAATCTTTATATTCTAAAGATTTAATAGTTCATATATGAAATATTTATTTCAATGTTATTATTGTTTTTTCCTTATTTCCTTTCCTCACTGGGCTATTTTCCCCGTTGGAGCTCTCGGGCTAATAGCATCCTGCTTTTCTAACTAGGGTTGTGGCTTAGCAAGTAATAATAATAATAATAATAATAATAATAATAATAATAATAATAATAATAATAATAACCGTTTAATCTGACTATTTATACAGTTCTTTATGTTCTGAACTGTTTAATCTATTCATAAATTTCTTTATATTCTGAACTATTTAATCAGACTATTTATAAAGTTCTTTATATTATGCAGTTTAATCTATCAATAAAGTTCTTTATATTTTAAACTGTTTAATATATTTATAAAGTTCTTTATATTAAAATTGTTTAATCTATTTATAAAGTTCTTTATATTTTGAACTATTTAATCGGACTATATAGTTTTTTTTTTCTTTATATTTTGAACTGTTTAATCGGACTATATAAAGATTTTTTTATGTTCTAAACTGTTTAATTTGCTTTCTTTCACGAGATGGGTCTAATATTACATAGTAAACGGTGAGAAAAAGCT